>NC_090921.1:458391628-458694658 GCF_040938575.1 Ambystoma mexicanum
TTATCCTTGGCCTCAAGCCCAGGAACCGTAGCTCTGAAGCTCTGAAATCTCTCCACTGGCTTTGCATTGTCCACAAGGCTATCTGGGGCCGGGGCCCGCACTACATCCAAAACTCTCTTCCAAAATACCTTCCTTCTCGAGCCCTTTGCTCAGCTTCCTCTAACTCTCTAAGGATTAGATGCTTCAACAGGCAGAGAGCGGAGGAAGGATTAGATGCTTCAACGGGCAGAGAGCGGAGGTAGGGGGTAGATCTCTCTCTCCTCTGCAGGTGCCTCCCTCTGGAATGGCCTCCCTGCCCTTCTCAAACTTGAGCCGGACCACCTGAAGTTCTGGAAGCCACTCAAAACGTTCCTATTCTCCTGCATTCTCTCTCTCTCTCCCTCCCCTGCTGACTTACCAGTCTGCCGTACCGTCTGGTTGCTTGGCTACCCTCAGAGTCTCACTGGGTACCAGTCTCTTTCTTGATTACTCACCCTTGCACTGCCTCTGGCCTACCACACACTTGGGGGTTGTAACTGGAACCCTACAGTCCCTTGTTCTCCTTGCACTACCCAGAGCCTGCTGTCCTGGCTGCACTTACTCAGACCGTTGCTCCCCTGTTTTCCGCTCCCCTCACCATTGTATTCCCCCCTCGCTTCCCATTGCACTTCTTGTTCTCGCACTTGCAAGATCTGAATGACACAAGGCCTAGTAAGATAGTTTGTCTTGTCCTCCCGCTGTCTTCCCTCCCTTTTCTTGTTGCGCATAGAAACACTTGTGTACAGGCGCGTTATAAAGGACTTATCATATTTGATTGTATTTCTAGGAGTGATCGGATAGCAAGGAACAGTCCAACTCGGGCCTACTGTTGGAGGTTAACAGAGTGGTTACCTTCCATTGAGAAAGGTTAGTGACCAAGATTAAATCATGATTAGACATGTTAGTATTTTTCAGGATTAAACACACTGCAATAAAATAGCAACAGTAATTTTCATTGTTTCTAGGAACTTGGGTAAGGGGCAATACCCCTGAATATGGGACTTGGTCGCAAAACTCATTAGGTCTAGACAGCAGTACCCTTACTTTAGGTGTTTTAATATTCATTTGAATGTTACGACAATTATTAGATATTATTTTGGCATTGTTAAATGTGAGCACCAGTCTCAGACTTTGGAGTGTGCTCTGTTCTACCAGTTTTTAAATAGGTGTGAGGGTTAAAAAAGCCTTTTTGAACAATCTAGCATTTGAACAATCTAATTTAATATGTTTTGTTTGTCTTGTTAATTTGCAGTAAGGCAATGGTACAGATTATTTCGTTGATTTCATGAGCATTATCGTAACTGTTTCTTTATTGTTCCTCTGTATAATAAATTCTACGATAAGTACTACTCCTATTAGGTCTTTCGGGGACCAACCTGTGTGTGCGGTTGTGCTCTGGATTGTTTGATACAGAATTTATTTTTGTATGTTGTTTTTTGGTATACTGGGGCTTTCCCCTTTCCAACTAGCACCTTAGAATCTTCTGTGAATTAAGGACTGAGAAATCACATTGAGTGCAGTCCCACTGTTTCTATTTTAGCTTTCTTGATGTCCCATACATCTTGCCAAAGTAGTTTTGAAAATATGTGTTCGCTTTTGGAATCTCGTATGAATTGGCCTGCCACTATTGTATGTCAAAATTATAACCTCTCACTACATAGTCTGAATCGGACACTTTTAACATGGACTTATGTGGGACAACTTGTCGCAGTGCAAGGAGGAGGCCTAGTTACTCACGAAGCTGAGCTGATATATCCCCTAAATGTTTTGTTTGGGTATCCTGGTGTTTTCTTTTTTCTTTTTTCTTTTTTTTGTTTCAAATGTAAAAAAAGGTTTGTATTTGTACAGCATGGTTTTGAATTTTTTTCACGAAAAGCAGTAGAACTTTTCCAGTCGTAGTGCCAAGGGTAACGCGTTCCAGCATTCCATGCAGAAGATGCTAGCAAAGGGAAAGATCTTCTGTTTCCTCTGACAAGGTTTGGCTTAGGGCAAATGAGCAGATGACTGTTGCTTGATCTCATGACTTTGCTTGGTCATTTGTTAGCTTGCCTTTCAGGTATATAGGAGCTTTGCTGTGGATGAACTGGTCTGCTACATTTGGGATCTTAATTTGAACTCTGTAATTCACAGGGCGCCAATATTTTTTTTCTTTCTGTGTTCAGTGATGTTCTCAGCGGGTTACATTTTTGTATGCGGATGGCATCATTTTGAATTTTTGGGAGTTTACAGAGGTTTCCCTTACTCGTGCCCCCTAAGATCTGGCCAGGGTTTTCCAATTCTTCCCAGAAACAAACTGTTTGACCTGTCTGAGGTTCAGGTGGTATTGAGTAGAGTTTACTGGGCTATTAACCTGTGTGTCTGAACTCAAAGAAGAGTCCGAGTTGGAATTTGGCAGTTCTCAATGAGAAGGTTTGCATAGCAGAGGTCTAACTTGTGACTAGCCTGCAGTGGACCAAAGAGCAGGAGCTCAGTTTTGGAGTTGTTTAAGCACACATGGTCAGTGGTCATCCACTGCTTTACGGTTTTGAAAATGGAGTTAAGTTTAGTAGAGTCATAATCCCCATTCCAGATTGAGTAAGAGTTGTGTGTCATCTGAGTGATTAGACCAATGTACACCAGATGCTGAAAGCAAGTCACAGAGGCTTAATATAGAGATTAAAGGGAGCCAGGGACATACAGGCGCTCTGTGGTACTCCGCAGACAATGGGGGTGCAGGATTGGAGCAGTAGCCACCCCAGTGCACTGCTGAGACTCTACGGGATAGGAACAATTGAATCCATGCGAAGGCTTTGCGGGAGTATCTACCAAACTTATTCAGGGTGAAAACGAGAATATCATGATGAAGCAGATCAAACGCCACCAATATATCCAATAACATCAGCAAACCCCATTTTGTTTTTAGCGATCATATCAAGCATGTCAGTCTGAAGATCTAATAGTTTACTTGGTACTCTGGTGGGCCCTAAAAACTGACTTTCTTGGGTGCAGGGTGGAGTTTTGGTCAGCTCTAAAACTGTTTTGTGGCTATTTCATCCACAACCCTCAGAGGGAAGAAAGAATTGGTAATCGGTCTGAGGTTTTGCAGGGTCTTCTGGGCTAAGACTAGGTTTCTTGATAAGGGGCGTGACTGTGACTTGTTTAATACTGTCAGGGAAAGCGTTATGTTGAAAGGAGGCATTGACAAAGCATATATGGAAGGGTGCAAAGAATGCTTTTTTATTCAAAATGAATTTGGAAGATAAGCTCTCCCCAATGTCGGAAGTATGGCGCATATCCTTAAGTGCTTCCACCAATTCAAAGGTTTTTATGGCCCTAAAAGCAAAAACTTGATGTTCATTTATCTGCTCCAGTTCCCCTGACCCAGTGGGGCTCTGGGTAGCAGTAGCTAGGGGAACATGATAAATGTCCGGGGAGTTTGCCTTTATCTTATCTCTTGCAGCGACAATTTTGTCGACAAATGCTTGCAGTACGTTGGAGCAGTCAGCCTTTGTTGGTATGAAAGTCTGCGGTTGGACTTTAGTTTTTCCACCATTTTTTAGAATTTTAAAACGTTTTTTAGAATTGTTTTAGCATTGATTATTTGTTCATCAAGCATCAAAGTTATTTTTAGCATTGTGGGTGGCTATTTTATATGATTTCTCATGGGCCTTCTAGGCAGATTTGTGGAGGTCGGGGTTAGATTTTAACCATATGCGTTTGGCTTGCCTTTTCCTCCTTTTTTTATTTTGTTGTTCTTCCAGTGCCGGTAAGAACCAGCTGTTGCGAGAACTCCCTTTTCTCACAGTAACAGTTTTTATTGGTGTTAATTTGTCGAGTATTTGGGTCATGCACGTTTTGTATGAGGTAACTAATGAGTCGTGGCACTCGTCCTCTGATGAATCCTACGGATCCTTCACTAAAACCCTGCCTAAATTCTCCTCCCAGGTGGCCAGGGAAAGGCAGATGCTTTCTGATCCTGACTTTAGGGGTGGTGTACTGCGGGAGCATAACCTGGGAGGAGACAAGGCCCAGGGCAGTGAGTACATCCTGTGGGATGAACAGTATTTTTCTCTAATGGGGAAGAATCTTTTAAAGGTACCAAGCCATGTAATGGCTTATTGTCATTATGTAGCTGAACCACACAATAAGTCTGTTGATGTGGGTAAAGCTGGTGTGACATCTTTAAAAACAACAAGGAAAGAAAGACCATTTGAGACTCCTACAGTTGAAAATCCCCCTTACTCCGAAAGGTATAGTGAAAGGAAACCTATAAATAATGACTTAAACAAACTGCCTACCTCTTTTCAGGAAAACTCTAATGTGTCCTGTTTAAATGCATTTAAGAAAGATAGATATGCATTTAAAATTAAGAAGTTAATGAGAAAACCTAATTTTTTATTTGGGACTAGAAGCCACATAATCCCCTAAGTACTGGAATGAGGAAGAAGGCTCAAGGGCCATGTTGCAGGAGTAGTCTGTCTGTTAGGCAGAATAACCAACACCCGAGGGAAGCAGAGCGGCTTAAAATGCCCCCTCAGGTGCAAAGCATGAAATGGAGTTGTAGCTGGAAAAGTTGCAGCAGAAGCAGAGCACAGTGTTGGAAATCCAAGTAGAAGAGAGTGAAAAGAAGGGACGCCGGGACTTTCACCAAGCAGATTCGAGCTGCCTTTCATGAGAGGGTCCTGTGTCCCCTAAATCTGAAATGCAGAGGTTGTGCAGCGGAAGGTGAGGTGTGAAGGAAGGATTGCTTTTCCACATGCAGCTAAGGGTCATGGGAGCCGGATGAGCTCTGTGACTGCATGGTGGGGTTGGAGACACCTTCACAGAGGAAGGGTGAGCACCCAAAAGAAGCCTGAAGCAGTCCAAGTCCTGCGCAACGTGAAGGGAGCAAGACAGAAGCTGGTGAGTGTTACTGGCCATTCTGGACCCTTGCGTGAACTAAGGCAGGCAACTGTTTCAAGTAGAATCATTCGCATAAGAGTGAAAGCTATATTAAACCGACCAGAGATTGTCGGACAATCAGAAGTCTGAACAGTAGCACTTGCGTATAACTGAACTTTATTTTTTTTACACGTGTAAGAGTGAAAAGCTTTGAAAACACATTAATTGAATCTTACACTTCTGAAACCAAATGAAAGGCTGATCGCGTGTGCTTTAAAAGGAACTCTGAGGTAAAGGTTAACCGAAGAGTCCATTATGAAGTTGTGGAAGATGATGTATCACTGAAGTGAGTGAACATTGAATAGTGAGTTTAAGGGAACAAGCATTGCACAAGCCAAGAGTAAAATGAGCATTGTCCAAACGACTTGTGAAACAAGTACTTTCCCAAAGTCAAGTGCCTGCAACTGTTGCTCAGGGGAAAATGAAAGTTATGCATGAGAAGAAATGCTGCGAGAGAAAGTGAGCCTATGGTTCCGAATATTGACTCACAAGTACTAAGTAGCAGAGTGGTCCGGCAATGCGGGGGTGCTCATTCGAAAGCCTCTGTGAAAGGTTGTGAAGTGACAAAGACAGAAAGAAGTGAAATAAGTGAATGCATAAAGGTGGATATCTTTGAAAGGCGTAAACCAGCCAGTTTGATCCCGGCAGAGGGAAACTGGTAGTGTAAAGTGAACTTTCGTGAAATTAAGAAATATAAGCACCAAAATGCAAGGGAAAAGGAACGACTGTGATACTCCTATGGTAAAATGTCAAAGTAAAGCCAAAGTCCTGCAAAGGTCTTCGACAAGCAGGAACAGATTTTGAGCCCGACGGAGTGAAGTCTTAAGAAAGATATGATGAAAGCATGGAGGAACCCCGGAAAACAAATAAATAAGAAAAGCTCAAGCCCAATTTGAGGGGAGCTTAAACAGGACTATAACCAGATTGAAAGACGCTAATTAAGCTGTGCAAGAAGGGGGATTAACTTGATGGACTTGGGGAAATGAGAAACCCGAGAAGTTAAACCCTCTAATGGTTTGGACAGGCAATTCAAGAACTTAAGAAGGCCACAAGAGACAGAGCAGACTGCAAAGGTGTTCACAAGCCAGAGTGTGTCCGAGTGCAAAGTGTTCCTCTTAAAACCCACGTACCGTATAACGTGGGGAAGAGGAGCCATAGTCAGACATTTTTGTTTCACACGGATTAGAATACATTTCCCTGTACACTATTATTTTAATAGTCAGGACAGGCATTAGGTTTTCTAGTTTAAATATGATTTGGACTAGACTGACCAGGGCTGTTTATCTTTTATTTTAATAGTCGAGCGGGCTCCCATCTTGGTGTCAGGGCAAGATGGGAGGTTTTCCACCCCCATGAACGTGAATAAAGGTTTTCAAACCTGTGAATTTTCTGTCGTCGTCCTTTGTTTGATACCATGCCTTCCTCACAGAACCCATCTTAGTGTAGTGCCTTTGAATTTACAATGCTAGAATGTGTAGCTGCTTTTAACTGCACTAATGGTGTGTTTTATGTGCATAATTTAATTTGTAGTTTAGTGGACGTTCCTTCTGCAATATTATTTGTACTGCAGCCAGAATCTTTTCCTCTGGAGCAAACTTCTGCTCTGGAATTGTATAGTTATGTGAAAGGTATGCTATGGGTTTTGTCTCTCCATGGTTACATACTAAATATGTAAACCATGAAACAATGTCACTTCAAATACTTTTTCTGTGTTTATGACCTCAAGGGTACTACTTTGAGTCATCTGCTGGTAAACATCGTGTAAAATGCGTACGTGCTCCTCCGTCCAGTCTGATGGACGGAAGATGGGCTTCAACAGATCATATAGTGGTTTCACTAATGTTGCATAATCTACAATGCATGAATGCCCAACATTTAAAAGTCCATGTATGGCCTGTAACTGTTTAAGTGTACGTGGGCTCTGCAAGTGTGTACATTTCTCTAGGAATTGAAGAGCAAGTCCCCTTCTCTTATCGGATAATGAAAATCCCAGAAATATGATTTCTCTATGGGATATTTTGGATTTCTTAAAATTGAAAATGTAGACTTTAACTGGGAGTGTCCTTATGATCAAATCCACTTTCTCTGTGTTCATTCAAATCATAATCTGTACAGTATATCATCTACATATGTCTAAGTCTGGATGCCTTCTTAAATGGATTGTATTCTACTTGAGAAAAGCCCTAGACTATTTTTGTACCCCTGTGGGAGTCTTGTGAGGCAAAACTGTTTCCCTACAAATGTTACTGCTGTGTACTTATAGCTCTCTGGATCCAAAGGTTCTTCGAAGAATCCCATTTCCCAAATCCATCAGACTCTTATATTTATATCACTATATATTACTCAGAAGGAACAAACTATGTATGTTCTGAACATCCTCTGTGCGTGTGTTTGCATTCAGAATCCTGAAGTCAATTACCAGACAGTATGTACCATCTGGCCTGGACACTGCAGGAAGTAGTGATGTGTGGGTTTTCCTGTTGTGCCCGGATCCCTTGGTCTAATAACTGATCCACTATTTGCTAATATGGGATAGACTGTGCTTTGAGTGGATATTGTCTTAATTGTGCTGCACCTTAAACATCTGATGAGGCTGCATAAGCATTCACTAAGTGTTATTTAGCCTCTAGTGAAAAGTCTGGTTTAATCCCCCATTCTCCCTTTTGGGCTTTCCCTGGCATATAACCTGGGGCTAGTCTTGTTCTGCTAAAGGGCTATCTTGTGTAATGCACAACATAGACCAACATATTGCCTGGTGTTCCTTCAATTTGTATTGTAACTATGTACAGATCAACCACTTCTCCTGTGGGAGTAATAATGCCTACTTTCTGATCAGTAAGAATGTGATGAAAAAATGCGTTGTGTCTTTCTCTGAATATGGAGACTTGTTTACCAGAATCCAACTGTACAAGTAGCCAATCACTTGGTTGCTTAGTCACTGGTGTTATCCTGTGTGTATGGTTTAGTGTCTTTGCCATTGTCCACTGTGAGAGGTCAGAGGAAGGAGACCGACAGTGATTGTTTGGTTTTTTTACCAATAATAATTTTATTCAAATAATAAAAATGCCTCACTAGCCTCAACTCTGAGGGGTTTCCCTGCCTCAACAAAACTAACTAATGAGACAGTCCTTGTCAGGCTGTCCAAATTAATAACCAGTGTCCTGTGTCAAACTTAATCTGACCCTCACATTCTATATATTTCAGAATCCTACTACAGGCGAAAATAAATAGTCTTTTCCTGCAGTGTTCCTTATTTCCAATTAAAGAACGTTCAAATAGTTCAATGGAAACCTTAAAGTATTCCAAATGAAAGTGCCAAGGGGTCAATCCACTTCCCCTGTTGGTCTTAATCATTTTTACATTAGTGAAAGTGGGTTCCTTCCCCTACAGAATTTAGTAATACCACGGGGGACAATCCTCTTCCCTTGGTCTTTTTAACTTTGGTATTGTTTGTAAATGTGCAGCCTTTGTACACTCTCCTACCAAGGGTTGCCTGTCTTTTGAGGAGCGTAGTGTCTTTTATTGACCATTCTTTGCCTACCCTAGACCTTGGTGTACTCTTCTACCAAGGTTTGCATTGTTTACTTACAGCCAGCCTTACTTGGTTCACTGACCTGCCAAGTAAGGTTTATAGTTAAAGTTTTGAATGCAAAGTTTCAAAATGCAATACTTTCAAAACAAGGATCGAGGAAAAAAAATCAAATGCACTTTTTTTTTTATTTGGGGGGGCAAACCCCTGTTTTTTGGGAAAAAACACACATTTTGTCTATACCAAACCCAAAAAAATAAAAATACATTAAAAAAAAAGCATTTGTTCATTTTTTTTCTCGATCCTTTTGATTCAAACGTATTGGATTCAACCATTTTGTATTCAAAATAATGACTGGACACCCCAAGTAATCCTCTTCCTGTTTTTCAACAAAGTTTAATTGAGGAGGATTGATATTCTTTTAATCAATGTCCCAATTGCTGGAAAATGTATTCTCCTCTCTGGCTGTGTGTTTTGTTCTGTTATACACTTGGTGTAGTCTCCTACCAAGTGTATAAGCTATTGGTGATACTGTCCGTTTACAAACTCGGTTAAATAATCCCCCGTTTTATGCATTCACTCTGATGTTGTCAACAACTTGTTCTGTTGGTCTGCCAAGTGTTCCTTTTATTTTTCCCAACTTCTAGGATGAACAAAACAGTGAAAAATAGTGCCTTACTTCTGCTTGAGGTTTGCATCCACTTTTTCCCCTACTTTCTTTCCTGCCAAAACCCCCTTTTCCCTTCCCACTTCGTACCTCTATTGTCGCTGCCGCAGGATAGTTCCCTTCCTTGCTCCTTGCTGCGTTCCACGTTTCCACACGGAGGCTGTTGGCTTGCCACAGCCCAGCGCCGCCGACACCAGCGAAGGAACAGTCTGTCCTTGTCTTGCTCTGGCTGGTATCCCTGTGGCCAGTGTTTCTCTTGGGGGCTTGGGGGGAATGCTCAGCTATCCTCCTTCGGTAAAGCGAGTGAGAGCCTTTCCTTGGTCTTCTTGAAACTCAAGTGACCAGCCAAAGGAATCTCATGGGCTAGTTGCAAGAAGTGTTCTGTTCTCTTGAGGTACTACAAGCCGCTTGTAGTCTCCAGGTGCAGACTCAGTCGGTTCACTGTAGAAGAGGCCATCTTCCCAGTGCAACCTATACTTCCTAGGCTCTTGCCCATCAGCCTGAGAAGCTGCCTGTTGGCGCAGACCTTCCAGAGTTGGACATTCTCTCTGTCCCTTACTGAAGTCTGCCCTGTTGGGTCCACCTTCTGCCAGTAAAGACTGCAGCTAAGGATGGTCAACTGGATCCAGATCTCCAATGACTTCTTGGCCTTCCACTAGCTCCTCTTCAGAGTCTAGCTCAACCATACAGGGTTGTACCTTCCTCTCAGCCTCAGCTGGAGGTGGAGTTACAGGTGTAACTTTGGACAACCTAGGGGAAGTCCTTGTTGGAAGCACTGGAGTGCTTGCTGCTGGCTGTTTCCTAGAAGTCTTGGGTTTCCCCTTTGCTTCTTGTTATTCAGAGATAGCAAGTTGTAACTCCAGTGGAGTAGGAGTGATATCCTTCTTCATCATCTCCTTGGGAGCACCTCTCATGGTTCTCTCCCTTGCAGGTCTGGTGAGCTCCTGTAACCTTTTACTAGGAGGTCTGGGGGTATGTGACACTACTCCAAGAGTCTTCAGGTCATTTCCCAACAGAACCCTTCCTGGTACCTCACTTTGTATGCTGACAGGTATCTTCACAGTCATGTCATTACACTGGATGAGAACTGGTAACTGGGGAAGCATCTGCACAGGCCCTCCAGCTAACTTGATGAGGCGTTTGGGTGCCTTAGCAAAATCCTCTGCCTGAAAAAATGATGTATCCACCACAGTTATGCTGGCCCCAGTGTCCCTAATGGCAGGAGTCTCCTGACCATTCACCTGGACACTGTCCTTATAATACTCTTTAGTATTATCCGGGATAGAATTACATACATCTAAATTCTGTTGTTCCCACAACCCCAGAGACACTAAAGAAACACTAGCTGAGACTCCAATGGGTTCATCAGCTAGTAACAGAAAGTTTCCACTGGCCATCTGTACTTCCTCCTCTGGAGCGAAGGCTAAGGAGACAGTGTGGACCCCTGAAGGCTTACCCTTGCATCTGGGATCCCCTTTCACATGGTCAGGCGAGCTACAAACATAGCATTTTCCAAATGCTTTCTGGAATGGTGGCTTGCTCTGACCTCCTTCTGGTTTTGGACCAGAAGGTACACTAGCCTGATTTGGTTTCCCTTGTGGCTTACCCTTATTGTTTTGTTTGGGGCCCTCTTTGGGATGGGAATTATTAGAATTCTCTTTGGAGTCCTTTTTTTGGCTGTTTCCCCTCATCCTTTTTCTGAGTTACCCCAGAGTCCTTGTGAGTAGCCCTGTTGGCAACCCACAAGTCAGCAGCCTTAGCTAGTTTTCTGGAATCTAATTCCTAATTCCTTTGAATCAGCCAAGTGCTGTCTGAGCTCAGGAGAGCAGGCATCATAAATTGACTCCAACATCACAAGATTCTTCATTCCCTCATAAGTGTTCACCTTGTAACCCTTAATCCATCCCTCTAAGTTCTTCAAACTTTCACTCACCCAGGTAGCCCAAGGGGTACCATCATGCTTTTGAGGGTCCTAAACCTCTTAAGCTACTGGGAAGGGGTCTTCCCAAATATAGCTATCAAAGCTAGCTTCACACATTCATAATCCTTCTTATCCTCCTCCCCCAACTCCATTACCACATCAGTTGCAACAGGGGGGAGCCTAGAGAACAACCAGGAAAGTAACTAATTTCCTGTGATGTTCTGGAGCCCATGATAATACTCAAACAGACTCAACCAATCCAACACATCCAACTTGGGCTCATACTTACCCACAAGCTCTTTAGGCACTGGAACTCCTAGAGGATGCGGAGAGAGAAGCATTTTCAACACAATTTCTTCATCTCTAGCTCATGCTTGAACTCCATTTCCCTGAGCCGTAGTTCCTGATTCAGTTCTTGGTGTCTTTGTTCTGCTTGAGTATTAAGTTTCTTAAACTCCAATTCAAGTTTCATTTTCTCTAGTTCCAGATAATATTGAGGACTAAATGTGGGACCTGGCAAAGGTCCAGTAGGTACAGCTGGCAGAGCAGATAGAGGCCTAGGGGGGACAACTACATCATCCTCACCCTCCTCTTCTGGTTCTGACCCAAGATTATCAATACTTTGATCAATATCAATATCATTACTGTTATCTACATTTGCTGGAGTGGTAGGTTCCTCTGAACCACCATCCAGACTTTGGTTTGCTAATAACCTTTCTATTAGCTCCATTTTCTTGCCTTTAGTCAGGAGATTCTTATGCTTACAGAGAACTCTTAAACAATCAGCAGTTTTTGTAGCAAGGGACTCTTGACTATAACTTTCCATAGTTGACAGGTTAGAAAATAAACTTTTTAGTGCTAAGCTTTGTGGTTAGTTCCCCTAAGGTATCTATAAGCACACTAAAATGTACAATCAATACAAATCCCACCGCTGTACACCAGTGTTAGGCAGAAACCTCTACAGTTCCCTTAGGGACCACTGCAAAAGGCTTAGGACTACAGGTGTTGGCAGTAAACCCGATTGATGGCAGTCTACACCACCCAGATTTACCTGGTAGCTGTGGCTGAGCAGCCAGACTTCTCTCAAGAAGAGTTAGACAGTATATAGAGTATACAAAATAGGTACAGAGATACAGTAGCACAAGCAAACGCTGACCAGAGCTTGGGTATAAAAGTATATAATTATTTATTATAAAACACACTTGTAAAATACACTAACACTAATATGGCAAGCAAGTTCAATCACAGTCATTATAAATATATATACATCCCTGATTACTTATTGGACAAGTCTTAGTTAAAACACCACTTATTTGCAGACAGAGGTGAGCGCTTAACCTAAGATGGCACTCCAATAAGTTAGTTAAAAAGGGAGGGAAAAGGTAGAATTAGGACAGCACAATACCAACATTTTTCGAAGAACCACAGCAAGTCAGAAAAAGGCAGAGTCTACTGTTAGAGCAAGAAAGTTCATAAGCCAGGCCCACTCTTGGAGAGAACAAGGCGGAATGTGTCCAAGATCACACAGTTGAATAATACTTTAAAAAGTCTTTGCAGATAGTTCAAAAAGGGTTGGATCAGTTCAGAAAAAGTTAGTTAGCAGGTCCCAGGTCACCCCAGGATAGAGAGTCAAGGATTTACGGGACACCTTGAACAGTCTGTTGCAAGGGAGACCAGGTGGGACACAGTACCTGAAATGGTGAGAAAGCTCCAGCGGGGGCAGTTGTTCCTGGCAGCGGGTGCAAGTTGGTGCTTCATACAGGGGAAGAGAAGATCTCGACGTGGAGGAAAGCTGGAGGTCGTTGCACTTCCAGGGAAGAAACCAGCCGCGGAGTTTGCCGGTTAAAAGGTACTACCCCTTTATTCGCGGTAGTGGTGAAGCGTGGCTATCCGGCCGCCGGAGTGCTTGGCACGGGTGATACGACCACAAGACGATCCAGGAAGGCGAAAAGAGGGCGAACTGGTTATCCCCACCAGTTCAGAGGAAGAAGACTCTCCGGGATGAAGATCTTCTCTGTTGTCGGGAAGTGGTCAGGCGGTTCAGCAGGGCTCCACCGGTGGTGTCGTCGTTGCAGGTCGGCTCAGCTTCTCCCTCTTCGGATTCTTTGGTCCTGTGGCCACTTCTGAAGTTCCAGTCCCCAAAGCCCTGCTTTAATGCAGAAAACCCCCATTCATCAGTCCTAGCTGTCACTCGAACATGCTAAGTGGTGAGCCGGGCGGCTCACCACTGGGCCAATCACACAAGAGTGCGACTTGAGTTGCCGAGGCAACTCAGTCCAGGGTGCCTAAACCCCCCTCCCAAACATCCTGTAGACCCAGACAGAGTGCCACCACTTTTGGAGGCTTCTGTGCAGAAGCCCGCCAAAAAGTGGAACAAAGGGCTCGACTTGGGTTGGAGTTACAGAGGCGAACACAAACTCCATTTTAAAACCGAGTCCTGGCAAAAAGACCCAACCGGGGAATAAATATTAAATAAATAACCCGGCGGTATCTTTAACATTGCACCAAAAAAGTGGTGCGTTTAAAATGAATGGGAAAATCCCATAGGAAATATTCTGGTGGAATATTTTGCGCGGTAACCACTGCCATCAGCCAGAAACTCGACGAGGGGGGACTGCACAGTGCCCCCTCGAAAAACAGACCCAGGGGCAATCTAATTACCCCTACCAGTACTTCCACAATATGATGGTTTGTACTGGTTCTGTTCACAATTTAAGACTAGTAAAGTCAATGGTGACTTTACATGCCCTGGGAGACAGTAGTCAGTCCCAGGGTATGGAGTCTATGTTTGGGGGTCACTATGACACCCCTGTGTTACTGCACTGAGGGTGCTGTGTAACACACTTACCAAAATGCATGAAACCCTATGGAGTAAAAGACCCCATAGCCCATAAAATACATTACAAAGTCAAAGGATATCTCAAATCATGTCTAAGAGTGGGAGAAAAAGAGTCTCACTCTTAGCAGGAGAAAAAAATAAACCCCAAAAATCCAGCAAAGCTGCTGGGGGACTCACTAGGTTTGGGAAATTAGCCTTAACAGAGAAGTCTCCCTAAAAGGGAGACTGGGAGGCTTAAAAGGCCCACTCGGGTACAGGCTGTAAGTGAGCAGGGAGAGCAGTGTAATCAGCAGAAGCTGGAGGAGAGCCAAGACGCCGGGACCATTGTTGAACAGAGAACAGTAGCCGGTCCTGAGTGGGTCTTTGCCCCCAGAAACCTTAATTCCTGAGGTCACGCCATGGGAAGCGTGCGAGAGGGAAGCTTGCCATCTGAAGGCCTGTTTTGCTGAGGCTGCGCAGCGGGAAGCCAAAGTGTGGAGCGAGAATTCTTCCCAACCTAGCTGTCTCCGATTGCCGGAGAGCACCAAAGAGTCTCCGTAGCAAAGGAAGCTCTGTGTATAAGTGGTGCGAGTGGCATTGGAGCCGCAGAAGCAGAGTACCTGTGAACATCGAGGGAATTGGACAGCAAGGGAATTGGACACTCACGCCTTACCCAGTGAGTTCCCCAGCTGATGGTGACACAGGAAAGCTTTGAGACCACGTGCATGCTCAAAACAGGGGGCTGCAGATTAGAAAGCACTCACATATGAATGAAAGTAATACTGAAGGCAATTTTGAATACCGAATTACAAGAAACCAAAGAAAATATTATTTTTCAAACCTAAGTGACTGTCTTTAAGCATGCAAGTTTATGGAAAACCCAGCAACAAGAGGTGGCAATACCTTTAAAACCTAATGCAAACAACCATGACCCAAGCCTAAAGAAAATAAAATCAAGGCAATTTAAATCAACAGATATTGTCAAAGCAGGAGAGTTCCAATGGTTGAAAAGCTTATTGCCCATATTTGAAGAAGCATATAACAAAAGCTGGTATAAACCCACATTGCCAAAGCCAAGGAAGAACCAGAATAAAATCATATCCTTGTCAGGCTTTGGTTGATAAAGCAGTGGGGAAACAAGAGTGGGAAGAAGGCTGCCCTTCTGGAAAAGGTGGTTCAGAAGGAGAGGAGGATAACTTAAGGGATTTTGGAAAGTGCACACTAGTACTAAATGGCCCCAATGTGAGTCTTGCCTTCCCTGAAGAATTGCTTAAAGTCTGATGTTGTAAACTGATGAACACTGCAAAGCTGATAAAAGGTGATCTTAATCACAGAGGCACTTGTTGTTTGTAAATTACTATTCAGGCAGGGGAGTATATCCGAATAGCAAACTAGAAATAGTAGGCCTGGCATGGGAGTAAACCGGATAGAATTTGATGAAGTGCTGCGAAGTGGTGTTCATAAATTATGCTGACAAACATTCATTTCTCCAGCATTGGATCTTTCATGGATTCACATGCTTAGAATATTCCCCGTGAATATTCTAAGCATGTGAATCCATGAAAGATACCAATGCTGGAGAAATGGAGTTACAGGTAAGAAACTATTCCCTACTAAATCGAGAACTGTAAAATCTGCTGCAGAAGTGTAATTTACCTTCAGAAATAAGTTGTTGAAAAGCATCCTGATAAAGACCATTTATGTTGCTACTGAGAACTGAGGAAATATTCTTTGGTTATGTGAAGATTACTTTGAATCCTACTATTCTAAGAGGAAGAAAAAGGACTTGCTTTGTTGAACCACTGGAGTATTGGAACTTTCGATTGTCAAGTTGCGAGTTACAAAGAACTGGGTTAGAACTTTGTTGCAAATTATCGATGGGTACCTGCCAATTTCTCGTTTACAGGGGACCAATCGTAAGTGGGGAATATGCCTTCTATACTTCAACGAAAAAGGAAACTGGTTACCCGTCCCTTATCTTCACACCTGTTTGTAGCACTATTTCTGACCCTTCACAGGACACACTTGGAAGAACTTTGAAAGTAGCCAATGTACTAACCACCCTGCTGCCTTCCAACATACGTCCCAAGTACCATATACGCTCTATGGACTAGGCAAACTGCACACGCACACCCACCCAACACAACTAACATTCGCATACAACAAACAATCCCAGACACTGGAGCTTACTCTTACGGATACAACAAGCCAGTGCGCATAATCATAACTACCAGACAAACTATACGTGAAACACAACAAAACACACACCCAACATAACAAACAACCGCATACAACAACCTCAACACTGGACCTTTCCCTTACGGATACAACAATCCAGTGCACACAATTAAAACTATCAACCAAACTACACATGAAATGCACGAGCACACAGCTACTTAACAAACTCTTGCATACAACAAATAACCCAGACACTGGGCCTTACCCTTACGGATGCAACAAGCCAGTGCACAAAATAAACTCATCAGCAAGCCACCACACACAGACGCTAGTTTCTCCTGGCTCTACACCTATTGGATCACCTTTCCCTCACTAACCCATCAGCCCACTTTCTTGCAGAGCCGTGTGAGCGTCCGGAGACCATCCCAATGGTAACGGTGCACAGTATAAGACAAATTAACATAACCTAATCTCCCTTCATTCTTTCTTTGTACCCTTCCCAGGGTGTCTATCAAGGTGATATTTACCTAGGGACCTAAAGGTAGCTATCACAATTTGACCAAACTGGAGTTTCTTTTCCTGTTCACTGGGCAGCACTGCGAGATGCCCGAAGACTTCTAGTCTAACTGATTCTCCTTTCATTACTGGAATGAGTACTCCCTCTATTATGGGTATAATTCCCCCAGCTATTGCCAGCCCTAAACCTATTGCTGATTCCCCTGCCTAGGAGCTCCGTATCTCTCCCAGAATAACTATGTTCCATAGGTGGATTACAACCTGTTACAACCTGTCGGCATTATGATTGCTAAAGCCCTCTGCCTCTGCTGAGGAATGACTTGAGGGTAGGCAGCCTCAAACTGGATTAATCTAGCGGAATACAGTTGTGGGATCTCATCCTGCATAGTGGAGCAGGTGCCCAATAAGGCTTTGTGGGTCTGGAATGGAAGTTTTCATTCCTCCCTTGCTATTACAGGTCTAGGCGCTGCTGGTGCAGCTCCCGGATTCCTGTACACTACAACTTGAGCACAAACGGTGTCAGTGTCTCCTCATGGGTTCATAGGTATATGGGTAATTTCCCTCCCTATTAGGGTGGTAGCCAAGGATGTGTAGTTGGTCTAGGTCCCTTCTAACATATAGGGTTTCAAACCTGCCTTCTGGCATGATGCCAGGTGTCTTCATATAGGTAAACAAGGTTTCCCCTGGCAATCCTCCAGGCACTGCCACTGTAAATTGGTATTAATATCCTTAACACCTCCTTCATTTAACCATCTGGTTATTGCTCAGCTGCAGTCCACAGCTATAGGGACATCAATATGTTGGTTAGCCATTCTAGTATATCTTAGCTAGATTGCTATCAAGAGTACTTGCTTAAAGACACCCTGCAATTCCCCAGAGTGTGTTTTTAAGATCTTTATATTTAATTATTTGTATTGCCAGGCCTGTAGCAACCCCCTTGGCCCCTCTTGCTAATTAGTGAGAATATAGTGGGGTGTAGGATTGTTTAATCTATTGTGTCCCATCTGGGGTGCCAAAATTCAAACTGAACGAGATACTATGTTCATAATTGTTAATAAGTGCTCGCTGCCTGAATACATTTGAAATGCATTTTAATTTGTACATTCCAGTATACTTAATGACGACATGGCTTGAGATATCGCTCAATCCCAGGCATTTTCAAAATACATGTCAACCAGTTCTTATCAAATGAAGCATGTTTTTATTTCGGATTTAAAAAAGTATAATCCATGAAACATTTTCTTATTTCCGCATTGTAATACCCACTTTCTTAAATAAACTACAGATTATTAAAATACATCCTTATAAGGAGAATTTATAATACAAAGGTTAGTTATCCAGAGTTGCTAATTAAATCTGATTGCTGGTCCCGTACAATTTTAAAATGTAGTAAAGATAAAATAACATAAAATAATAGTTCAGTATGCCTGACTACAAATGCCCTACTCCTAAGGCCCTGTTTGCTGCTTGCTCTGCCTCCTTTCTCCAGCAGCAGCTGGCCCTGCAACACGAGGGGTCTTCCCTCCACCACAACGGACATCGGGGCCATTACCCCCTCGCACCCCAGCAGCATCAAGGTAAGCCCTGTGAGGCATATGGGCATTTTAGCATAACGCTGCACAGCATTTGCAATTGCATATTTTCTTCCACCATTTAAAGCCTATAATAAGGAAAAGAAGTGTTTTTGAAATTTGCGCCAGCATCAGCGCTCCTACGCTGCCGCATCTCGTCCATACTCCTTGTGTCCCCATGAGGGACACCCATACAAGATCCTCTGCATTGCCAACAAGGCCTTCTGGGGCCTGGACCCTCAATACCTCCAACTCTCACTTCCGAGATACCTCTCTACTCAAGCTCTTCGCTCCTCCACCTCCAACTGCCTCATGGTCAGTCGCTTCTCTAAGCAACAAGTTGTCAGTAGATCCCTTTCTTCAGCTGGGGCCTCCCTCTGGAACAGCCTCCCTGCCTCTCTGAAACTTGAGGAGAACCATCTCTGGTTCTGGAAGCACCTCAAGACCTTCCTCTTTGCTTCTGCCTTCTCTCTTCCTCTCACCTGCTGATCTCCTGTTTGGTGTTGCACTGGTCACCTGGCTACCCTCTAAATTCAGGCCCAGGTCCCTAACCACCCAGTTGCACAACCGCACTGCCTCCTGGCAACCCTTGCACTTGGGTATGTATCTGCAACTCTACAGTCCCCCACCTGCACCTATTGGACACCTGCTATCTGCACTTACTCTTGCACATGCCACCTGCTGGCGCACTTCTTGTTATTGTTGATCCTTTGTACTGCACTGCCCACCTCCCCCTCTCCTGGCACTTTTCCCCTCCCCTGCCCCCTGCACTTGCACAATCTCAGTGTCACTTGGCCTAGTAGGATTGTTGTCTCTGTCCCCCTCCATGCCTCATCGCGCCTTGTAACACTTGTGTATAGTCGCGTTATAAATTCCTTATCATATCATGTACCATCATGGCCGCCGCCTTGCGCAGGGCCAGAAGGGCTTTTCTTTGTTTCCTGAAGACTGCGCTGTGATTGGACCATTTCTGTCTCTTGGGCCCAATCAGGCGAGCCGACTGGCGAAGCTGGCCTGCCTCCAAAGGCCCCACTCCTAAGGCTCCTGTCCGTGCCTGGAGAGCCATAGCCCCACATCTCTTAGCAATGATCTGTCCTCCAGACAAGTTATTGGACTGATTTCACTGCAACTGCTCCAAAGGACTGCCATGACCCCTACTGCCATGAAAGGGAGTATGACGGACCAGCATTACTAACTCTCCTGAGGCCTCTTCTCCATCCTCGCCTATTTAATTTCATTCCTCACTACTTTTTCTACTCTCATTATGTACTTCTGTACCATCTGCGTTGCACTGTTTGCTGCCTCCTTTTAAAAATCGAATGTGGGTGTTTTAGCATTCCTTGTGTACCATCTGCTTTGCACTGTTTGCTGCCTCCTTTTAAAAATCGAATGTGGGTGTTTTAGCATTCCTTGTGTACCATCTGATTTGCACTGTTTGCTGCCTCGTTTTCTCTGTACCACTCGCCAAATGTAATTCTACTTCCTTCCTCTGGGTTTCTCGTACTCTCTCCATCCTCATTCTACTAGGCGTTCTAGTGAGTTCAGCCATAACTGTGTGGTGCTGCTACTCCTCCCTCATTCCTTGGCTAATCCTTTGCCTTCATATGGCTCTCTCCATCTCTCCTATATTCTTGAACAGCTACACTATCACCTATCCTCCTTCTCTCTCCAAGTCCGGCAGGAAGAAGCACAAAAAAAGACATCCTGAGTGCAAACCCTGGACGTCCCATTGCAGACACGTAGGTCAGTGCCTTGAGAGGTTTTCATTGATATCCTTTTCTGTCCCTTTATCCTTTTCTCTGTCCCTTCTCCTGATCTCTGAACCCCCCATCTTATCTCCACTCTCTCTCCCACGCCACACTCCTCTATTAACGGTGGCGCCAAGTGGGAAGTCCTCTTGGCTCGCTTTGCATCCTCTCGTTGCTTTGTTAATGACACGGGCACCATTCTGGTTCAGAGTCCACAACCCAACCTTCTTCTTTTTGACCGCATCTTGCCTTCCCTCATTAACTTCCTTCCTTCGCTTGAATCCCCCCCTTCTCCCTCTCTTCCTCCTCTGAATGGTGTACCATGCCCTTGTACCCCACCTCAGAAAACATTCAAAAGCACTGCCCACCTCCACCTGGCAACTCTTAACGCCTGCTCAGCCAACAAACACTCCTCTGACATCTGTCTCCTTCTTGAAGACATTGGCCTCAACATTCTCGCTCTTACCAAGACTTGGTTCAATGCCAGCTCAGTCACTGCCTTTGACTCCCTCCTCCCTAACGGCTTCAAGATCACCTCGAAGCCTCGACCTCACCGCACTTGCAGGGGGGTTGCCTTAATCTTCCCTGAGTGGGTTCCTGCTTCCATCTTACCTACCCAGACTTATTCCTCTTTTGAAAGCCTGGTTTGCAAGTTGGTCACCTCTCCCACCTCCACTCTGACTATTGCTACCATCTACCGGTCTCCAGGCGCAACTTCCTAGTTTCCTCTCTGAATTAGCGGACTTCTGCTCTTCCTTACTTTCCTCTAACCCTTTCCTTCTGGGTGACTTCAACATTCAACTGGACTCCCCTAGCTCTGTATCCACTCTATTCACGGACCTCTGCTCCTTGCTTTCCCTCTCCATTCTCCCTTCGGGGCCAACCCACACAGCTGGACGCCGTCATACACTCTTACCTCTCTCCATCCCCTCCACTAGTCACCCCTCTTTCCTGGTCAGACCACTCCCTCCTCTCCTCCCATCTGGGTGCCATTGGCCCCCTGACTGCCCCCACCAAAAGTCGCACCAACCTCGTTCACGAGAACCCGCCCGATGAGACGAGTGACTTTGGCTGCCTTCGCATCCACCTTCGTCCACATTCGCCCCCCCTACTTCTGACTCCCCCCTCTCACTCTGCCCTCAGCAACCTCCATCTTTGCATCACCAACACGTTTGACATTCTTGCCCCAGTCATGAGGATCCATCTGAAACCTGCCTCAAAGCGTATCACTTGGTACGACACCAAACTTGCAGCCCTGAAACGTAAGTGCAGGGCAGCATAACAGAGTGGCAAACCTCAGGCTCGTCCTCTGACAAACTGGCCTGCCGCCTACTGCAAAGGCAATACAGACTCCCCATCCATGCAAAGAAAAGAGCCCACGTTCCGGGACGAATCTTCGGCGCATCCAATAACACGGCTGACCTTTTCAAAATCTGTAGGGTACTAGCCAACCCCTCCGCAGTCTCCTCCCCTTCTCCTTCCCAGACCCTCTGCAATGCACTGGCCTCACACTTTGCCACCGAAACTCAGGACATTCTGACCACCCTTTCTACACTCCCTCAACACCCATCCCACTCTCCCACACAACGCTTCCCCCCCTCCACCTCCTTCTTCCTTTTTCTCCTTCTCTCCTGTCACACCTGAAGAAGTTACCAGATTTGTCCGTGCCATGAAGGTCTCTTGTAAACAGTTCTCCCCTTGCTCATCCAGGACCATAAAGGATAACATTGGCCCCTTGCCCATGCTCTCGTTAATTTCTGCAATCACTCTATTACTGGATCTTTCCCCTCCTCCCTTAAGCACTCCCTTGTGTCCCCACTTCTGAAAAAAAACATCCTCTGACCCTTCTTAACTGCCCTGCCACCCCCTGTCACCCCCTGCCTGGGGAAGGTACTTGAGAAGCTGACTTTGCCCCAATTTAACTCTCACGCTGCACTTGTTGGAGGCCTCCACGACCATCAATCTGGATTCTGAGCATTCAGAGACACGGAAACTGCTCTTCTGAACACCCGTGAAGAACTACTTGCATCTCTGGACTCCAACTCCCCAGCTGTCCTTATCCTTCTCGATCTCTCCTCTGCATTTGACACAGTTAACCATTCCATCCTCATACAAAGGCTCCACGATACACTTGGTACCTCGGAACAGGCACTGAAATGGCTGTCCTCTTTCCTCACTAACCGTTCTTCGCAAGTCATCCTGGTCCCCTCCTCCTCTCCTTCTTCCATCTCCACCTGCGGTGCCCCTCGGGGCTCTATACTCGCCCACTGGCTCTTCAACATCTACCTTGCTCTGCTTGTATGCCTCATATCTTCTTTTTTCTCGAACTTCCAGTGTTACGCAGACGACACACAGCACTTCTTCAGACTCCCTGCTGATCCTCTTGCACCCTCCATCATTCCTGACTGCCCATCAGCCATCCAGTCCTGGTGCGCCTCCAATTATCTCTTCCTCAAAGCGTGTAAAACTGAGATTCTTCCCATTGGGACCCCTGCTCCCTCCTTGTTCCCTTCACTCTGGCCTTCCTCCTTGGGCTCTCCCCACTGTGCTATCAACTGAAGGTAGAAACCTTGGAGTCATCTTCGACTCCTCTCTTTCCTTCCTCTCTCACACTCAGGACATTGTCAAAAAAGTACAACTATCAGCTCTTCTTTCTCAAAGGAATTCTACCTTTTCTCACTTTCCCCATCAGAGGCTCAATGTGTGACTCAAGCCCTTGTTCTCTGTAGACTTGACTACTGTAACAGCCTCCTCCTGAAACTTCTTCTTCCACTCTGTGACCCCACCAACTTATCCAGAATAGGGTAGCAAGACTTATCCTTGGCCTTAAGCCCAGGGACTGCATCTCTCCTGCACTAAAAAGTCTTCACTGGCTCCCGGTTGCTGCACGGATTAAATTCAAATCCCTCTGCATCATCCACAAGGCTGTCTGGGCCCTGGGGCCACACTATCTTCAACGTATCTCTCTAAATATGATCTAGATCATAAAGCCACCAGGGAATCCTAGTTTGCTGTTTGGGGGTGAGAGAAAATAACAAAAAAAGAAAGAGCTGTCCCAGGGAGCCCCGTCAGGGTCCCTATCCCTTCTCAGAGGGAGAAGCTGTAACGCAACCCAGCCAAAGCTCCAGGGTGGTAGGGTGTCATGTCCATGGCTTTGGGCAGCTGTCTCCTATGTGGTCTGAAAGTCCCTAAGCCCAGCATGGGTTCCAGGGAGGCCTGACAGGGTACCCGTCCTTTCCCTGAGTGAGAAGCTGTAGCGCTGGCCAGCCAGCGCTTGGGGGCGATATCTCTGGCGCCTGTCTTCCAAGCACAGCCTGGAGCTCTGACTGGGCTGCGTTACAGCTTTTCCCTCTGGGGAGGGATGGGGACCCTGCTGGGTCTCCCTGGGACTGCAGCTGCACTTGGAGATGATCGCTCCACATTAGTATGGTATTACTAATTGAGTCATACTTAGGCCTTCCCTGGAGGATTCCCTTCTATATAGTAATCCCTGTTTCAGGAAGAAAAAGGGACTTCCCTTTTCTTGTCCTTCTCCCTCAGGAATCACTTGTAAGAAAGCCTCTGCGAGTATTCGATTATTTTGCTGGGTGAAGGCTAGGTCGGGAATTTGGTAGGCTCATCTTCCCCTTTTGCTCCGGTTGTACGTATCCCATTGTCCTCTCCAAAGCCTAAGTTACCTCTGTTTCCTTCGGGTTCAGTTTCTTCCTCCAAAAAGGGGAAATGGCGTTTTTCTCAAGAATTCCCTGTACAATTTTGTCCTCTGGACGCATTTCAATAGGGGTAGCCCTGGTTCTGTAAAGGAAAGTTCAGTAGTGAACTTTAAATTTACTGATTACTTGAAGCCAGTGATACAGAGTAGCGGAGTGGTCCGGCGAAAGGAAATGGCCCACTTGAAAGTTTTTAACCTTCTTTTTATTAGTTTTACAACATGTATAACGATTCCTCCCTCACCCTTCCACCCCCCTCCCTGCCGCCCCCGCCTTGTATTAACAACTTTAATTTACACTGACAGTCGTAAACCAGGTCCATTGCACCTTTCGCATAATAGATGTTGCTCATTGAGTTTTCAGGGGAGGCCAACGCATAGAGCACATCTTTCTGGTCCAGTCAGTACTGATGGGGCATTTTATCATTCTCACCACTGGTTGTACACCCTTTCACATGGACTTGTCCAACAAGTCGGGTCCTGAGTTCAGTGATTCATTGTCGGAAAGGTCTGAGGCTGGATTTAAATAGTTTCGTAGGTTGGCCCCATATGTCCTTCGGTCGGCAGGTAGTCGCAATATTTCTGACATAAGTCTCTTCCATCCCCTGTAGGTATACAAGATCCCTCAACCAAGCTTGTCGAGTGGGGGGTGATTTGGGTTTCCAGACTCTAGGAATATTCCTCTTGGCGACCCTTCCAGACACTGCAAAGAGTCGTCTTGTTTTGAGCGGGACCTTTCCTATATACCTCAACAAGTACTTCAGAGGGGTGGCTGGGATCTGGAGGCCGATGATGTCATTCACCGTTTCAGCCACCTCCTTCCAGATTTGGAGGGTTGGAGGGCAGTCCCAGTACATATGGAAGGAGTCCACCGCTGGGGTCTGACATTTGGGGCATTTTGGGTTCGAAGTGGGGTCAAATTTAGCTAGTTTGCTCAGTGTAATGTGTAAGTGATTTAATATCTTGAATTGAATCAGTCTAAAATTTGCGCACAGTTAGGCCGATTGTCATGGCCACTGGCCCTAGAACACAGACCCGCCACCATCAGGGGATGGACACAAGGGGGAACACAGCTCTTGTTCGTCCCTTTGGGACAATCGAGCACAGGGGGCCCATCTGTACTCAGTCCTGGTAAATATAACCAGAGACGTTTATTTTGGGCAAGAGTGCTTTATTTTGTGGACACAGGAACTTACACATGCATTTGTGTTGGGCGTGGCTGCTGGGAGCTGGGTTGCACGTGCAGCATCATCTAGGAGTGGCGGGGTGTGGCCGCTAAGCCAGAGCTAGTGGGCGTGGCTGGGAACTCGACTATATAAGCCCACCCAGCCTGTGTGCGAACGCTCGCCTTATTCTGCACTTGCATGCAGCGTATCGCTCATCATCGCCTGACTGCAGATTCACCTCTTGGACTCCAGCTTCATACTTACCTGCCTGTTGACTCCAGCTTCCTGTCTGCAACGGCCTTTCGTCGAACCTGGCATCCAGCATTCCATCTTCAGCCTCCCGGGAAAGCCGAAACTTTGACCTGGGTCTCATTACGAGTGCGGCGGTAAGGATGCCTGTGCCGTTAACCCCTTACCGCCACATTCCGAGGTCCTTTAACGGGAGCCACTAAAGGACCAGGGAGCTAATAACGGGCCCTTATTAGCTCCCTCCCCATTCCCATTGAGTCCTAGGTGGGCTCAATGGGAATGGGGATGGCTTCCCTGAATGGGGATATACCGGGTCCTCCAAGGTTGGAATGACCCAGTAAGTCCCCATTCTGGGAACCCGGACCAGAGTTTGGAGGCAGCCATTGCGCTAATAGCACCATGGCTGCCTCCAAACTCGTAATGAGGCCCCATGACACCGCAGCACGACGCGCTCCTCATTCAGGAAGACGGCACCTGCAAGAGATACGAAAGACAAGGTTAGACATTAAAGACATTCAGTTTAAGGTTGCGCCGCCATCGAACCTCGCGCTTAACCTTAAACCACCACTTACCTGTTGTCGGACCATCGCGGAACCTCTCCTCTTCCATTCGGCTTCTCCTCGTGTTCCTAGGCCACAGCTGGGCTGCAATTCCACCTGTAGGAAGAAATCAGAAGAAAGACATTAACATTACAAACATTTCAACCGCGAGAAGAGACAATAGAACTGAAAGACACTTACCATCAGGAGTGGCTAAGCCACAGCTGGTCTGGGCTGCCACGTACAATGGGCCAGTCAAGGAACTCGGTCCATCAAGAAGCGCCCCTGCAGTGAGAAGTAGGACGGAGAGCTCATCATCATTAATCAACAAGAGCAGTGTCACCAATTGTCGCAGCACACAGCATATGTGCAGGGGAAGAAGCCTGACCGGGGTGATCCACTTTCTGGGAGGGCTGCAACCGTGCCCCAACGTCCCTGCAGAGACCAGGTGAGCGTAACACCGATTTAGTATATTGGCAATATCTTGCCCATTGTGCATCTTCCACGGGTATACCCAGGTCTTTTTCCCAATTGGCTTTCATTGTATTTTTAGATGGGGTATGTCGTTGGGCGGCTCTGTAGAGGGTGGAGATACCCCCAGTAAATCCCTCCGGTGTCATAATTTGGGTTAGGAATGGGTGTGCTGGGGGGATTTCTGGGAAGGAAGGCCACCTCTTTTTACTTGCCGCCTTCATCCTGTGATATTGCAGTGTTGTCGTCAATCCTGTTCCTACTTTTGCCTGAACAATTTCTAGGGTTGCCAAATTCCCATCCGGGAATAGGTCTCCCACCTGCATTTCTTTCTCTGGGTCCCATTTCCTCTGTAGGGCAGTGTCTAGGGTAGGCTCAAGGTCTGGATAGTGCCACAACGGGGCATGGGCCCAGAATGGTTTCTGGCAATCTATCCTGTCAAATAATTGGACCCAGGCATGTACTGTTGAGGCTACCGGGTCTTGTTCCACCCTGTCTAGTGTAGCTTTGGCAAATGGCATTGCCCTTAGTTTTCAGTGGGCAACTGAAATCTTTTCGGCTTGTATGTGTGCATGCGCTTCCGCAGTCGCCGCCCAGTACTGAGCAAAGTGTGCTTGGGCTGCATGAAAATACAGTTGAAATCTGGAACAGCTAGACCGGCCATTTCATATCTCTCACACATCTTCGACCACTGGATTCGTGGTGTGCTCCAGCTCTATACAAAGCTAGTTTCCATACTGTTTTTTTTTGAAAAAACAGTTTGCCAGGCCATACCGGGATATTACAAAATAAGTATAGCAATTTCGGTACCACCACCATTTTCAGTAGGGCAATGCGCCCGTACAGTGATATCGGGAGTTTGTCCTATACCCTAAATTTATATTCTAGAAGTTCCAAGTAGTAGTCAGTTATTTGCTATCGGGGTCTGTTTGTCTGTGGATCGTATAATTCCTAAGTATCGTGCGGAGGTAGGTGACCATTTCAATTGTGCAGTGGCTGGGTATTGTACCATGGAGGGTGTAAGGGGGATTATCTCAGATTTTGCTTGGTTGATACGGTACCCAGAATACTTGGTGAAAGTCTGAATTTCCCGCATCAATGGTGGCAGGTGAACTGCAGGGTTTCTAAGGTATATCATGGTGTCGTCTGCATACAGGGAAACAAATTGAGAGGGCCCCCTTATACGAATCCCTCTCCATGCCTATTCGTGTCTCAATTTAGCTGCCATAACCTCTATAGTAAGTGCAAAAATGAGGGGGGATAGCAGGCACCCCTGTCTGGTCCCTTTTCCAAGCGCGAAGCCTGCCGATAGGGAGTTGTTAGTCCTGACGGCAGCCCTCGGGTCATTGTATGGAACCCATATGTACCTGATGAACACTGGGCCAAAATCCATTTTACTCAGGACGGCGTACATGTACTTCCAGGACACCGAATCAAATGCTTTTTCAGGCATCCATGGTGACCGCTATGGTCTGGGCTTTCAGATCCATTTGTGAGGCGATAGAGAAGAACCTCCTTAGATTTAGTGAGGTGGATCGGGTGGGAATGAAACCAGATTAGTCGGGTTGGACTAATTTATTCATGTATTTGACTAAATGGTTAGCAATTGCTTTAGCGTATACTTTAGCATCTGAATTAATTAATGATAGGGGTCGGTAGGATGCAGGATCTTGCGATGGTTTTTGCGGCTTAAGGAGAACCGTGATTATTGCTGCCCTCATGGTGCTTGACATGGATCCTTTTGCCAGTGCCTCTTCCCATACATCCAGTAGTTTCGGGACAAGCTCTGCCTTGAAAGTTTTGTATAGATCTACAGGGATCCCATTGGTGCCTGGGGTTTTACCTGCTTGGAAGTCCATGATAGCTTTTTCTATCCCCTCTGCAGTTAGGGGAAGATCAATTGCAAATTTCTCATCTTCATTCAGGCTTGGCAGTGGGAATGAGTCCAAGTATTCCCGTAGTTCCTCTGGGGTCATAGTATCTGCATTAGCATAGAGATTCATGTAGAAGTCTCGGAATATGCTGTTTATTTCCTCTGCCTTGGTTCATACAGTCCTGTCAGCACCTGTTATGCTGGTCATATATCTCACCCCTTGTTCTGCTTTTATTAGGTTGGCCATGGTCCGACTAGCGTTGTTCCCTTCACGGTATTTCCTTGTTCGCACCGGCTGAGTAACGTAGAAGAGTTAGCGCTCTGCTAGTGATTTGAAGTTCGTAAGCTGTTGAGAAATTTCCTGGCGGTGGATGTCGCTATTACTTCATGCTTGTGCCACTTCCAGTTCCTTCAGCTTGTGTTCGGTATTATCTAGCTCTTGTCTTATTTCTATTAGTGTTCCATGTACATGTGACATCAACATCCCCTGCAACCATACTTTAAAGGTTTCCCAGACCGTGGCGTTGGATTTGACGGAGCCGGAATTTTTTTCAAAGAAGTCCACTATTTCTGGCCTGAGCGTCTCTACCATATTGTCAAGTAAAGCCGGCGGAGTTCGCCAGGTACGGGGGTTATCTACTAAGTCATGCGGGATCAGTTCTAGGAGGACCGGGGAATGGTCGGACATTGTTCGCGGTAGAATCCTGCAGTCGTTCACATCTGCAATCATACTCGGCAAGCGCAACCAATAATCTATACGTGAACCTGAACCATGTACTCTTGAGTAGAAGGTGTAGTCCTCTTGAGGGTGGACCTCTCTCCATACATCTGCCATGTGAAGCGTAGAAATGGCTTGCAGTAAGGTTGCAGCAGCTTTGGATCAGATTCTGTTAGCCTCCGAAGTGCGGTCCAGGCTGGGATCAAGGATCATGTTTAAATCGCCGCCCCATATCACATTGGCTTGGCCAATCAGTTTTATTAGTTAAAGGATCTTCAGGTAGAAGCTTGGGGAGTCTGTTAGGACCGTAGGTGTTTATTATGATTGTCTCTACATTGTAAAGTTTGCCCCATATGATCACGTAGCGGCCATCGTCGTCTATTACAGTTCTGCTTAGTTGGAAGTTCACTTGCTTATGTATCGCTGTAAGCACGCCCCTATATTGGGTCGAGTAGTTGGTGGCTATCTTCATGGGGCCCCATGCCTGGGCAACAGTATCTGTAATTTTCTTGGTGGCGTGTGTCTCCTGTATGAGCAAAACATCGATTTTTTTTTTTATGCCCGTTGGTGTAGTTTATAAGTTTTCTCCCTTTGATCGGGTGGGCCAGATCCCTGATATTACATGTTTGGAGTTTAATCCACTGTGCTTTTCTTACTAGGGGCATCAGTGCTGAGTTGTCTCTTATGCTTTGGCAGACTTCTTCAGGTGCGATAACGTGTGTCCGCTTCTGTCAGTGTTTTCTTCTTTTTAACCAACTTGTTCCAAATTGTGGCTGGAACTTCCCCCAACTGGGCAACCGGCCCTTCCCCTCCCTCCTCCCTCACCATCCCCCCAACTGGACAGTGTAATCCCATGTGGGTTCTGCAACTTTTGCTTCCGCGGGGAGCACTGTTAGGCCATTGCTTTTCTTTGCATACCAGGACACTCCTAGGAGCCTGTGCGCTGTATTTTTGACGAGTTGGTGTCATGTGGTGGTTGTACCTATACCCATTATTTCCCCTCTTTCGTCAGGTATGGGATTGGGCCGCCTGATCCATCTTGCCTGGGGGGGAGCGGGATGTTTTGTTCTATGTAATTCAATGCTTCTGCTGTGGTTTGGAAGAAGTGTGATCTTCCTGAGTGCTGGAGGCGAAGTTTTGCCGGGAACAGCTTTGTGTGGGGCACAGATCTCTCTCCGAGTGCTTTCTTAACCTGATCAAATGTTCGGCGGGATGTCTGTATCCCGGTCGTCAAATCTGGGTATATGTGGATCCTCGCTGAGTCGTATGTTAGCGTGCCTTTCTCACGGGATAGACGGAGGATGAGGTCCCTATCACGATAATTGAGTAATCGTGCAATGACCGTCCGCGGTGGTGCTCTGGATTTCTGCTGTGGGGCCTGGGTTCTCTGGGCCCTCTCGATCAGGAACTGCTGTGAGAACTGGGCTTCGGGTAGGATTGCTCGAATCACCTCCTCCAGGTATGTTTCCATGGGCACATTTAGCGTTTTTTCGGCCAAAAAAACCACCCTGATATTATTTTGCCGCAAGCGTGATTCCAGGGCCTCACACTTGGTTTGGACTTGTTTCAAGGATTTCTTTATCTCCTCGATATCTTTGTTTTTTTAGTAGACGTGTCCTCTAGAGTCCCTATTCTAGTTTCAGCTTCCGATACTCTCGTGTTCACCGAGTGTAGATCTGATCTGATTGAGGATATATTGCTTACTATATCGTCCAGTCTACTATTGTCACAAGGGTCGGCTATGTCCTCTTCTTCAAATGAAGTTTCTGTCTCAAAACCCTCCCCTTCCTCCTCACCTTTGTCTTTTCTCCTGGGTTTCCTTTCTTCTTTGTTTCCGGGCCTCTCCTTTTTTTTATGAAGGTAGGGATGGCCACGAAAGGACGCCACCGTGGCACCGTATATGTGAGGCGGTGGACGATCCCCCATGACCGTCATAAAAGGGGAAAAAGCCAAAGGCACAAAAACCCCCTATATGATACTTCAGGCTGACACTGGGCAGTCCGGAATCCTTGAAACACAGGACGGAATAAGGTGTTCAATATGGAGATCCAGAGGTGAGCAAAGATATGGTAAGCAGAAGTGTAGCAGTTAGTGTGGCAGAGGCAGTCCAGTAAAAAGTCCAGGTTCGGTACACAGGTATTCGGGAAGGTAACGAACGGGAGGCAGAGACGGTCCGATGGGCAGGCTAGGTCGGTTGTCCAGGTATCCAAATGGCAAAGGAAAGGAAAGGAAAGGAAAGGAGAGGGGAGAAAACAGGGTAACAGAAGGGGATGGATACAAGATTAGAAGCAGAACAGATGAGGGGGGGGAGGAGCGGAAAGAAGGAAAGGAAGGATAAAGAACCGAAAGTGGTACTAGAGGAAGAAAAGAAGGGAAGAGGGTAAACGGAGACGAGTATGAACGGAAGGAAGCAGGGGAGGAGCCAGGAAGGGGAGAACAAGAGAGATGAAGCGCTAGGAAGGCAAAACTCAGAGCGGCAACCAAGGCGAAAAACCTAGGGAACGTTGCAACGCATACGCGACCCGGAAGTAGAGGCATAAAAGCTCCCGGTCGCGTATGCGAGTGAAGAAATCTAGACCTGCAAGTTACGTTCGAGAGAAAACGTGACGGCACAATCTATGGAGAACCGCGGCAATAGCGATTCCAGACTCGCCATTTTCCCCAGGATGTGACAACTATTGACCGATGCAAATCCCGCCTGTAGTGCTGCCATATATGGATCAGTGGTGGGTTCGGCCGTTGGCAGGGCACTGGAAATGTTTGGCGTCGGGGGCCTCGTGATCCATATTCGGATTGGTAAAAGTGTCCATGGGGCCTATCCTGGGACCCCTACTGCCCTTAGGCATATCCTGAGGTGTTGGGGAGTATACTTTTTGTTTATTCCCTGTTGTGGTGACTCACTTGATATATGTGGCTGGGGATTGAGGTTTGATTAGTACCTGGGGTGATTCTGCACGTTATTCTTAGAAGCAGTGCGGTTTCTCCCAGCGTAACTTGTGCTTAGTGGTGCTCTTCCTGTTACCCTTTATTTAGGGGGCAATTGCTGCAGATGCCTTGACTATTTCTGCCCCTAAGGTGTCCACCTGCGCCGGCTATAGGTTGCCCAAGTTTCAGTGGCCCATGTGTGGCCCGCCCTCCTTACCACGAGACGGCATTGTCCCTTGATTGTTTCTTGTGGCTCGTGACCCTTTTGTCTTCAGCACTTGCTGTTTGTTATGTGCTCTCGTGCTGTATTCCGACTGTGTTACTGTGTGTGGGACCTGCGTGCCATGTATTGCTCTGTGACCATTTGTTCTCCGGCACTGCAGCGCACATCGGTTGCACCCCGCACCTCTGTGACAACTCTTTGTTATTGTGCGGAAGGGCCGAATGGAGATTAATGACAAGTGTGGAACGCTCGGGAACCGCCACAGCACGTATCTCATTCCATGGTGTTCCGATGGAGCCCGGTCGCTGCAACCCTCCCCTCCTCACCCCCCCCCCCGCCTGCTTGCTCGCTCTTCAGCACACACAGCGGCACAGATGGGCAGTAGGGATCTGTTGCCGGGAACCGGTTCTGAGAGTCCCCCTGACTCAGACCAGATTTGTTTGTCTCTGCTCTTCCTAACAGCATCAGAGTTATTACTTTTATTCTGTGCCAGGCGGTCTCGGTTTCTGTACAGCCCAAGTAGCTCACTCTGCTCCGCCTGCTTTGTCCCCCTCTCCTTGCGGGGTTTGCCGTCGCCTCGGCCACCGAACCGCAGGGGGAGGGGCAGGATGGGCTATTTCTCCGCTCTTCTTCTGCTCCTCTGTGCCTCTCCGGATCTGCATGCCCGCCGATTTCAGTGGGTTATCAGTCTCGCTGAGGGTTTAAAGCGGGATTTTTATGATCCTCAGATCTTCGGATTCAATGTTCTGCTGAGCTTCCGCAGTTTAATCTCCCCAACTCGCAGGATTTTTTGCTTCAGGATTTATGGATAGCGTGTCTCGAGTACTAGGTGGCCATCTTGGATGGAGTGCAACAGCGCCCCCCCCGTCTCAGCAAAATGTTTGATGTTTGCTATAAAGTGACAAAGTGAACGATTTCTGAAATGCACAATCATCAAGATTAACCCAGACGACAGGGGAAGTTGAAAGGTGGTTTCTTTAAGAGAAAGATTTTTTTGGAACATTTCTGATTGTGTTGTGGATCTACCAAGAGCCACTGGGGCAAATACCATAAAGGAGAGCTAAAGTGAAAGTCTAAGGGGTCCTGCGCAGTTCTGTGGAAAAAGCCTTGCACACTTGAAAGTCTGCAACATCAGTGCAAGGTCCGAGCCCGATTGAGGGAGACCTGGAATATGAAATCCGTTGGGGGAAGGGAACCCCTAACAAAGGTGAATAAAGCTTGGGGAAGGGAACCCCTGCAAGTGCTGTGATTGCGAGGTCCGGACCCGGCTGAGGGAGATCTACATTGAATAAGGTACTTTTTGTTGAGAGGTCCAAGCCCGACTGAAGGAGACCTACGTGCACTGTTGATGCCTTGTGAAGTATGCGCCCGACAGAGGGAGACCTACGTGAACATTTGTTGAACTGTGAAAGAACGTTTGGTGACCTCAAAATAAGTGACTTTGACGTGCAAGGCCAAGCGGGCCTCGATCTACGTTTTGAAATGCCTTTTTTTGATACCCTGAGCCAGAGTGTTTCATCTTGTCTTACTCCGTGCTGTGCAATGTGGGGAGGAGAGCTGACACTTGATCCTTTGTTATAACACTGACTTTCCTTTGCATACACATTCCCCTTTGCACAATTTTCGTATAAGAGATAGGACAGGCATTCGTTTTTTTAGTATAAGCCATTTTGATTTGACAAACTGACTAGGACTGTTTTCTTTATTATTTGTTGGTAGAGACTACTCCCATTATAGCTATAGGGGAAAAGTAGGGATTTTTCCAAACCCCAAAAATGTATTAAAGGTTTTGAAACGTGTAGCTCTTGTGCAAGTGTCTACTTGTGATACCATGCCTCCCTTACAATACCCAGGAAAGAAGCTTCTCGGGCTCATTACTGATCTAGTCCTGGTCCTGATACCCCCAACAAACCTTCAGGAGATCTTGGGGATAACGCAACATAAGGATGTTTGCAATGTTAAATCATTTGGTCATCAAGAAAGATGGGTGCACCATTTACATTGACCACTTCATCAAAAGTTTCAGTGTCTACTTTGAGGGAACATAAACTCAGAAGAAACCATAGAGGATCAATTGAAACCTTTTTCAAAGCCTACAATACCTCCTACTCTTCAGGATATGGGTGTGGAGGCCCAAAAACGCAACCTAGATTTGTAGGACTGAAGCCCCGCCCATCTTTATGTTCACCCAGACCGCCCTCACCACTAATGGATATCTTGCCTCCTTGAACCCATACTTCCGGCTCAGAGTGGTCAGACTACTTTACTACATTGCAGTCTCCGCCATCTGCCATGGTGTCACCTACTTGCACTGTCACCTTCTCAGAGGTTCAGAATAAACATGCCCACTGCATGACAAATGGAAGAGACTTCCATTGTTTTTGAGTCATTATAGCCCAACTAACCTATGAGGCATCACATTCCACTGGCTGCTGGTTTACTTAAACCCCTGACAGAAGTGTGTTCATCTCCATCCAATGTAATGAATAAGGAGGTACAGCTTGTATTCAGACCCTTTATGCTTAAGGATCCCGCTCCAGAGTACTTGATAGTGGTGACAGCCAGAAAAAGGCTTCCTTCTTGGAAAAATTGAGAACTAGTGGGCACCACGACGAATGTTCTTCTTTTCAAATAAATCTCAATTATTTATATTGTTCCAAAAAGTATTTGCTTTTATGTGGAGCTTCCTGGGTTAAAAAAGGTCCAATGACACCCGGGCCTTAAAACAACTGCAATGGCTTGAAAAATGGAGTGGAAACCACCCCGTAACACCCAGTGCTCACTATTTGCCTCCTGCTTGGAGGCTAAATTCAATAATTAAAACTGTATTTGATTGTTAAATTGGTTAGTTAAATCTTGTAAATACATGTGGTCATTTAACTTGATTAGTTCAAAAATGCGAATTAAGCCACTTCATTTTTCAAAGCTTTACTCAAATAATTGTGTTCGAGTCACACAATTAATTAGGCGTTTTCCCAATTCCTCTACATAAAGTCACAGCTCTTGCCAATGCATTTTGGCGACCAGCACCATCTTCAGGGCTAATTTTCAACATAAATTATTGCACCAACAAATGTGTGTAAGTTATAAATGGTAAATGTACATACCAGCAAGAAGATTAGTTCCATCACATAAATGGAATACGAGAGATAAAAATGCAGCGTAAACTTTAGTAACCTTATTCATACAAAAGTCGTTGCAGTTTATGTCGAATAAACATTTACATTCAGCCATACGCATACTTCGTTACCTTAGCTGTCTCGTATATATGTGAACGCCTCATAAGTATGGATACATCAATGCAGTGTCTCTGTCAAGGGAGAAAGAGACTGTGAGCTTGCTAGCTGGCTTGGAAACTGTAAAAGCTTGCGTGAAATGCCTTGACACGCTGCTCTCAATCAGACTGCTCGTAGACCGGGCTGCAGATGCGCGCGCCTGTGTGTGGCTTAGTAACCACGTATCCAAGGAGCTAACGGCACCGCCCGTCATCCAGGATTGGACAGAACGGGCGTGCCTCCGGTCCCACCTCCACGCGTAAGTGTAGGGGCGGGGACAGTAGGTCTCCTTTGTAACTGTTCGTAACTCCGTACCGATGTGCGGTGAGTGTGAGTTGTCTCGGCTGCCGTCCACAAATGCAAGTTCACGGCTCCTCCCCTCTTCTCACATTTGTGGACGGCAGCCGAGTTTACTCGGCCCGTTGACGTGTGGGCAGTGCAGTGAGCACAGGGAAATTTACATTTATTATTTTTTCCTCCTACACAGAGGTCTGCAGTCACACACACACATATTCAGAACTCTGACATTCACGAAGAACGTAGACAACTCACACTCACTGCACATCGGTGCGCGCATGGAGGTGGGACCGGAGGCACGCCCATTCTGTCCAATCCTGAACGACGGGCGGTGGCCTTAAAATGGACATTGATGTGAATTCTGGACCTCCTAATCAAGATTTACTGTAGTGTGTACCACCACAAATGGCAATACTTGAACGTGATTGAATGACTCAAGTTTGCCAACAGTACTGGCACCTGAACTTGCCAGAAGACAACGTTAAAGAAACGAGAACGCCCTGCACATGGTTATCTTGTGCCTTTAAATAGAAGAGGGTTTTCCTATGATGCCAGGACAGGGACCAAGACCCAATGACCTGTGAAGAACAGACAGTACTACTTTTCCTCATGTACTGTGCTAACTCCTGCTTAGTTGTCCTTCTTAAAAAAACACTTCAAATGGATTGTCCTCCCACGTAGTCCTCATCTTTGATATCTCCTTCCGGCGTCAGCTGCTTCAGAAATGTTTTCTCTCAGTAGAGGGCGCCCCATGCTTCATCGACTTGATGGCCTCCGTCTGCTCTCGAGCATGACATCACCAACTTTATATATAGCATGGACTGTGCCCGCTACTTCAGTTCTGTTTTTCCGTTGCACAGTTTGCTTCGATCGGTTCATTGGCAACGTATCGATGGTGGTGTTAAGAAATATACACTCCTAAAACCGGCTTTAAGCAGTGTGCATATTGGGGGGCCAAAATGTTCATCACGGACCCACACCACTTTTGCCTCTGGTTTCTGGGAATAGAGCTGTTAGTCCTAAAACAATTCCCTATCATGGTCTTGCCCCCCTTGGAAAGACATCAATGCTAATTTCTCAGTGTACCTGCAATCAGTTCTATCAATGTGTCAGTGCATCTGTCTAACTATGTCTGTCTAATCATGCTGCTTAATGCATGACTCCTGCAATTCCATCTCTGTCCTTTTCAAAACAAAACAGAACAGCCAATTTCATATATTCCAAAGAATACACATAAAAATGTTGCACCTCTGCATATCTCTCATTCAATTGCATTCCATATGCTGCATTACAATTGCTTTCTGTGACATTTCCATGTCCTCTAGCCACACATTTCCCTTTTTTCATCATTAAGTATTCACAAAGTTGAATTACTCCATGTTGAAAAAACAAATCGGTTTCATTCACACAAACACTGCCGTGTGTCATACAATTCACTTCACTGTTGTCTCCTGCTTCAAATAAATAGTCTGCTAATCCCACGCGATGTCTAATGTCAACAAACTTCCTCTCCATGCACTTACTAAAACTCAAAAGATTCATGGAATTCAAGCTCTCAGAACATCCAAATATAGCATGATTAGCGCTATTCACGTTCTCCTTCAATGCTATCCCACTTTCAATGTCATTACACAAAAACAAAAATTCACTCAGTAATGTAAGCAAAATACTGGTGTTATCACTCCTGCAAAAACTGACATTACAAATGCCAATTCTATTCAAATCAAAGATTTTCTCATAAGTACCTTCATGCCAGGTGTTTCCAATGAAACAGTTTCACAATGCCTCAAATCTTCATAGGCAATCCCTCTATGCATTTTCTTCATGTCTGTCAGAAATGCACTATCTCTCGTATTATTCTGAGGTAACTCTTTCTCCCCACGAACAATATTCATATCTCTAGGAACTCTGTTCCCGCCCATCACTGCTGTTGTTGGCAAATTTTTCAATGGGTCTAATTTCAAAGCTGCTGCTGGGACATCTTCCCAGTCTTTAATTACATTTCTGAGACGATATATTACTGCTTGCAAGTCACCAATATATGGGCTCACTTCTGTCATTTCTATTTCACTATTCATTTTCAATATGGTTGGAGCCGGCGACTACTTCTTCCCAGGCCTCAAGCATATTTCTAAGCCGATTTCTTATCGCTTTCAAGTCACTAAGAAATGAGCTAATTTTGCAGTTTCAATTTCACCCTCAGGATTTCTCTCCAAACAATCTCACGACACTCAAGTGAGTTTCAAAAAACAAGTTCCAAGACTTCTCCAAACAAGCAGATACAGTCTATAGCTTGCCAAAAATGTGCACACAAATTTCAACCAATATGAATCCAAAACAAACGTTGGATTTCCCCAAAAAGTGTCAGTCTCTGCGGATTTAAAAAAAAAACAAAATACCACAAGCGTCTTCAAGAAAAAACTGTTTCTCTAACTCGGCTAAATAAATATACATTTATTCCCCTTAAAAAATTGCCTGTCATGAAATACTGCTCTGGATCAATTCCAAAATTCAAATTCGAGATTCAAAGATCAGTCAGACAATTGCGTTCCCCTTCCTACGGTGAACAAAATTGTGGACCAAGCATGCTCTATTTCATAACATCCTCAAGACAGACAAAACATAAAACATAAAAAATCTATTACCACGATGAACTAACAGAAAAAAACACAGCTGCACACAATGTTCAAACTTCGACTGCTGCAAAACCGATAAGTGGACCAACAAGCCAGCTGCAAAACTGCAGGTTAAACTCTTTGTTCCATCTTATCAGTCAGCATTAGTGAAGTCCCGCGTTACGGGTGTTATTTTGTGAGACCATAAAACAACTCCCTATCATGGTCTTGCCCCACTTGGGCAACCATGCACCGGTTTTAGACAACTTTAGACAACCCTAGCCAATCTCCTAGGAGGGTGTGGACCACCATGCACCCCCTTACTTTCGTATCTCAGGGCCTTTGTGCACTGTTACTTCTAGATTACTCCTATCATACTCCTATAGACACAATCACATAAGACACAAAGAAAACACATGAACCAATTCAATTATAATAATAGAATACATTTATTTATGCATAACAAGGCATGATATAAGCCTTACCAAAACTATGCAAATCTCAACTTTGCACCTTTTATGCTTCTGGTGCAAATCTACCATGCAATAACTATAAGCCTTACAGGCTTCTAATGCAAGCCTGTGATTCTAATCCAGTCTAATGCAAGCATCAGCATTCCTCTCCAATCCACACCATACTTCACACTCACTCTCTGAGACAATCCCTGTCTGATTAGAACAGACAGTCATACAAAGAGGTTTGGGTTTGGGGAAGGGGAAATCAATCAGCTTAGGCCATAAACCATACTTCACATTTGCATGTGCCTCTCTCCCCTCTCCAGCTCTGTCTTTCCTCTCCCGCTACTTCTGCAACCAGCCAGCCAGTCAGTCAGTGTCAGGCCTCGGTCTCTCTCTGCTAGATTCTGCTGCACCAAGACACCTCTCCCTCATCGAACTCCAACGTCTAGCACCATCTCCAACAGCAACTAGCGCTTCCCTCTCTTCACCTCTGGTTATACTATTCCATGACGCACTCAAATCCCTATGGTTACTTCGTTCTCTAAGCTAAGAATGTCTCTTTCTCTGTCAGCAAAATCTATATTCAGGCAGCGCCTGAATGTCTGTGTACTTTCACTCCGTGTTCTTGTTGTGTTCTGTGTCAATGCGACATTTCAAAGCATATCTACTAGCTCATGGCGTTCTGTCTGCGGTGCCTGCCTCCTATTTCTCCGTTCATACCCATTCACTCCACTGTTGGCTTCACGAAATCTCTTTCTCCTCCAGAGAACAGGCCATCTCTCCTCTTAAGCAAAAAGCACTTCTCCCTCTATCCATGTGGCACAGCCTCCATGGCCCCCTTTTCTGTCTCTACGAAGCACACAAGCCCATGCTGATTAGGCTTCCTTCACCTTCCACTCGGACAAGGTGACCTCTTATCAACCAAACTGTTTACGAATTCCTTTCTTTCACAGTGTACCATAACAACTCTGCACAGTACCAAATGGCGCTTCTGTGTCTCCTTCAGTGGAATGGCTTTATAATGCCAGCTAAATGCTTTCTAGCGTTTACGCTTTTCATTCGCAAATCCAAGCGCTACCTGTATGCAGACTTCATTGCATATTCTATATGTGTGTCTTTGTACATGCATACATAATACATATACATATCTCTAAATGTGTAACTACAAATATACTGTGTCATTCTAAATGGCTCTACATGGTATTTCAAATATGACAGTGTGTCATTCTAAATGCAAATCGCAAATGCGTACAAAGTGGCAGTCTAATAATGTGGATAGTGTCTACTTCAGCAATGTACAATGGATAGCTTAAATAGGACGCAATAATGGGTTGATTCCATAGCAAAGAGTAATGATTGGGTAATGGTTTTGTAACAAAGAGTAATGATTCTCTAATGATGACAAATCCAGGCTCCTCATTTTATCAGATTCTACAGAGCACATGCCGGAACACTGCGGTTCCTGTCAGTCCATGACCGGGAAGGCTCCAAGAGATGAACAGGAAACTCGCTACGCGTAGGCTCTTATCCAAATCCCCATCGGGGACTCCTTCGAAGAGGAGATATTCAGATGAAAGGAGCTTCTGGGGGGGGTTCACCACTGCAGAAGCGCTCCAAGAAATGCTTGTGGTCTAGAAGTTGTTTGCACCACTCATCATACTCTGTTTCTCGAAAAAAGGCCCAGAAAAGGCGTCATAGGTTCAGCTCTGCCTTCAGACTCTGTTTCTGAATGCAAAGTCACTTGCCCAGGTAAGTCAGCCTCTAAGGCCGAGTGGGACACTTTTCACCTCCAGGTGTTAAAAATATTTTAGAAGGCGGCTTCTCCCACCCTTTCCAAAGAGCCGAAGAAGGCCCATGACCCCATCGCGCCTTGTAAGGCTGAGAAGGTGTCTGTCAAGGTTTCAGCTTGCGTGACCTTGAACCCGGGCTCAAAGCCTTCGACCCCTCGAGTGAACTCAAAGACTCAAGACAAGGAAAGGTCTAGGTATCACTCCTCTGTTAAACCATCGAGTCACGGGTCGGGTCTATAGTCTATGCAGCCAGTGAAGGTTTTTTTAAACCTTTTCAGAAGAAAGACTTTTAAGTCAATGGGCCTCATTACAAGTTCGGCGGTAGGCTTGCCGGTAAAACCGGCAGGCTGCCGCCGAACTTGCAAATATTTCCGGAGACTGGCAATGGGGAAATACAGGGGCATTACAGCCCTGGCGGACCCTGTATTTGCCCATTGCCAGGCGACAGAATCAATTCCTCCTCATTCCCATTTGAGTCCCATTGGACTTAATGGGGAGGCTGGTAGAACCAGCACCATTCATGAATGGTGCTGGTGCATCCATCGAGGATTGCTGGCGGGCGGGAAGGCAACCACGTGCAGAACTTGCAGTTTGCCGGTCTGGTAACAACGGTACCAGCAAGCTTACTGGTACCGTTGTTACCGGACTGGCAAACTTGTAATGAGGCCCAATGTCTTACTTTTTTTTAGGAGGATGAACCTTCTGGCCAAGGCACCCCTCTTTTTGGGCTTGAGTCTGGAACCCCAATTATTCCTGAGGCTCTGATTTCAGAAGTGTCTAGGATGGAACACTTGATAGACTCTTTGAGAGATGCAACTGGCTTTTCCTTAGGTAGAGTTTGATACATCAGAACCTTCCGATCATTCAGAGGCCTCTTACAGATTCCTTATGAATAGGGTTATGGAGTATCTGGGATGGGGAAGGCCTGCCACAGTTTACCAGCACGTTGACTGTACCAATATTTTGGATAAAGGTCCTCAAAATGATCCTATTTTGCCATTCCACTTTTCCCTAAAGAGTAGAGTAATGGCCAGTTGGGAAACCCCAGAGACCAACCCTGCAGTGAGTAAAAACCTCACTAGAAAGTACAAACCTTCAAGCGTGGATCCAGATGTTTTTGTCCAAACATCCAGCTCTCGGTGCAGGATGCTACCTCATCATTTAGGGCTGCTGACTATACCACCTGACGGGGATGACAAAAGATTTAACATATTGGCTAAGAGTTTTCTCTGCCAGTAGCATGGTCTTTAAAAATCCATTAACGCTTGTTGTGCCCTGGTCAGGGTTTCCTTCATGCTAGGGGATAACTATGGCTGCAGAATATATCCCAGAATGGGAGGAAAGAGATGGTTTCTGAAACATCATTAATGATGGAAAGGAGGCCATGTGAGTTTTTGCAGTGTGGGCTTGATTCTGCCGATGGTGTCAGTAGGGCTATGGCACCCAGTACTGTTTTGTGCAGGTTTGCATGGCTGCGTAAGTCTGGATTTGCCTCTGATGTTCAATTAAGATTATTGAACATGCCTTTCGGGGGTTCCCATCTATTCGCAAGCAAAGCAGAAGAAAGCTTGGATAAAGTTTGGCACAGCAATTGGGCTACCACAGCAGGCCCATCTGACTTCTCAAGGTTGGAGGGGCCGGTCCTTTCGCAATTATTCATCTTTCGGAAGGACAAGGGGCCAGGCCAACTAAAGGGACCAGAGAAGATTTCCTCGAGGTGGACGAGGTTGTGGTGGAAAGTCTGCCGAAGCGGCAGTCTCCTTGCCATCAGCTACTACCACAGCTACACCAATACCTCTCTGGGCTTTGGTCCACAGGACTGTTGTGGGGGCAGGCTCACTCAGCATTTGGAAAAATGGCAGGCCATTACTTCCGATGCTTGGGCTTTGCATACTGTGGGCCAGGGTTAATGTCTCCCTTTCTTGAGTAGGGCTCCAGATCATCCACCAGACAGCCACTCCCTCAAGGATACAGATCTGTTCCTTCTGCAGGAGGTTTCCATCCAGCTTCAGAAAGTTGCCATAGAGCCGGTGCCTGCGGTGGAGAGGAACCTGGGAGTGGTACCACCCTAATTTATTTTATCTCCAAGAAAGACAGAGGAGTGAGACCCATTTTGGACAAGTTCCGCATGAAGGACAAGTTCAAGATGGTCACTGTATCTCAGATCCTTCCGGCCATCCAGCTCCAGGATTGGATGGTATCATTGGACCTTCAGAATGCTTACTTTGTGCCTATTCATCACAAGCACAGGAAGTGCCTTTGCCATTGGCAGTTCTCATTTTCAGTTTTGGCGTCTGCCATTCGGGCTCACCTCTGCCTCAAGGGTTTTCATCAAGTTGATGACGGTAGTGGCAGCAAGTCTAAGGAGAGGTAGATACACATCTACCCCTACCTTGACGATTGGCTGATCAGAGCCTGTTCTACCGTACAGGTCCTGGAACATATCAGCATCACCTGCCACTCTCTCCAGAGACTGGGCTTCTCCCTCAATTTCAAGAACTCCCACATGAGGCCTTCTCAGAAGCTACAATTCATTGGAGCTGTCCTGGATGCTTCCTCAGGGAAAGTCTCACCACCCGAGGTGAGGGCTGAACACATTTGGCAGATGGTCATCATGTTTCAGAATGCCTAACGTCTACCGACCTTCTATTTTATGGGGCCAGAAGCCTGCTTGAGAATGAGGTCCCTCCAATGGGCCCTCCAGTCCCAGTGGTCTCAGTTCTCTGGCGGAATGACAGACCTACTTCAGGTCCCAAGCAAGGTCGCGCATGATCTCCTGTGCTAGGCCTGCAAGGATAACGTTCTGAAGGGGGGAACCTTTCATGGCCGGAGATAACTGTAGTTACGGATGCTTCTCACAGGTTGGGGAGCCCACTGCAAAGATATGACAATCAGCAGTCGTTGGTCTCCATCAGAGTCCAAACTACACATCAACCTGTTAGCGATGAGGGCAATCGGACTAGCGCTGATGGCTTTTCTGCCCTCTGTATGGGGAAAGAATGTCCTGATGATGGACAACACTTGCCATGCACTACCTCAACAAGAGAGAAGGTGTAGGGTAACTACCACTGTGCAATGAGGCAATGCAGCTCTGGTTTTGGGTACTGCAGGAAGCAATCTCTCTTGCGGCTGTTGACTTAGCCGAGAGGAGAACACAGCGGCGGATGCTGTGAGCAGGCGGAGCACAGTCTCTTGTGAGTGAGAGCTAGCTAAGGAAGTCCTTCAAGAGATCTTTGCCCTTTGGGAAACCCCTCAAGTGGATCTGTTTGTGTTCAGTGTCAACAGGAAGTGCAATCTGTTCTGCTCCAGGGAAGTTCCTCAGAGAGGAGTTCTGAGAGATGCATTTGTAGTGGACTGGGATTTTTGCACTCCTATATACGTATTTCTTCCAGTCCCTATCATTCCTCATCATCAGGAGGTTGAGGAAGTTTGGGAAATCATTGATCCTGATATTCCAGATTGGGCCAGGAGAATGTGGAACCTAGACCTTCTGGACTTGTCCACCTGCCCTCAATTCGTCTTCCACAAAGAGGACCTGCTCTAGTAAGAGAGAGGTCGCATTCTTCACCCAGAGTTCAGGACTCTCTCCCTTCACGCCTGGTTTCTGAGAGGTTGAGATACAAAGATTGGGACTACCCGGATGACATAATGGAAATGTTGCTTTCGGCTAGAAGACCACTACCCTTCTCTCCAGCCATGAAAGGTTCCCCCTTTAGTATGTTATCCTTGCTGGCCTACCACAGGAGATCCTGCGCGATCTTGCTCGAGCTCTGAAGTAGGTCTGTCATTCTGCCGGAGAACTGAGACCACGACCGCAGGCCCCATTAAAGAGACCTCCTTCTCAAACGGGCTTCTGGCACCAGAAAAATGCAGGATGCCATAAGACCGAGCAACCTCAGAAAATCGAAGGCAGCGCTTTCCATATTCAACGGACCTGGGAGGAGGCATCATACTTCAAAATAACTTTGATAACACCGTTTCTTAAGGGACTCACAAATGTGTTTCCTCCTACGCCTTTCCAAGTCCCAACTTGGGACCTTAATTTGGTCTTTAAGTTTTTGACGTGCGCTCCTTTTGAGCCACTCCATTCCTGCCCATTAAGGTTGCTACCTTTCAAAACTCTTTTGTTAGTTGCGATAACATCAGCCCTCAGGGTGAGTGAGATGCAGGCCTTACACTGCAGACCTCAGTTTACCACCTTTTACAAGGATAAGGTTGTCCTTAAAGTCAAACCCTCATTCCTACCTAAGATTGTATCGGATTACCATTTTGCACAGGAAAATGTGCTTCCGACCTTCTATCCACCACCTCATCCTGGCAAGGAAGAGGAAAGTTTGGATAGACTCGATTTAAGGAGAGCTGTAAGCTTTTATGTTTCAAGAATGACAAAATTATGCCAGCATGACCAACTCTTCATTGGCTATACAGGACATAAGCTAGGTCTGTCAGTTACCAAACAAACCTTATCCATATGGATAATATTGGCTATTTCAGAGTGTTACAAACTAGCTGGAAAAGATCCCCCATATAGAACCAAAACACCACCTACCATAGATTATCGACGACAAAAATAGATCTGGACCGAATCTCAGATGCTAATCTGATGTTACATATTTCAGAATAATATGATCCGTCTGAAAACGAGGTAGACCATACGTGCCTGATGCAACAGCTACAAGCAAATAGTAATCTCTTTGCTCCAATTACATTTTTTTAATTTTAAACTACCAGGAGAGGGAACCAATGGTTCAGTGAGAATTTCAAAAAACATCAAAGGGACTATCGGAAGGCTGAAAAGAAATGGTATTTGACCCACTCCAGCAAAGGCATTACAATAGTCAAACTAGCCCTAAAATGCTATAAAGATATTAGACAGTCAAAGGCACTGAGTCTTCAAAAACAGATTAACTCAGCGCAAAATAGACCGAAAGAATTATTCACAGCTATTTAAAATCTAGTGAATGATGATTGTACTAATACATGCATGCATCCGAGTTTAAAGCTTGCGAACAGCTTTAATAATGTTTTCTTCGATAAGGTCGAACAGATCAGACTAAATATTGACAGTCTACTCACCTGTGACTCGGGCCCTATTGCCCCTGCCCAGGAAGGCGGGGAGATAAACCCCAATACGGAGTTCAACTTTGTCCCAGTGGAAAAGGAGACTACCTAATTGGTGCTTTAAAACCTACCCATCTTAGTTACGATCCTATATCGGCATACTTAGCAAAACAACACGCAGAAGTGCTGAGCGGACCGATTCAAAGCTTTGTTAATGCATCGCTGGCCCAGGGCTTTGTGCCACAGGATCTAAAGAAATCGCATCGATCACCTCTATTAAAAGAAACAGTTTCGATCCCCATCTATTGGCCAATTATTGTCCTACTGCTGCTCTAGTGTGACCCACTAAGATACTTGACAAGTTTGTGACTATGCAACTCCAGAAGTATCTGGAAGAGAACAATATTGTTGATACATTCCAGTCCGGCTTTAGGCCGGGACATGGAACGGAGACAGCACTTCTCAAGGTATGGGACGACATACTTGCAAATGCAGATAGTGGGGATGTCAGTATGCTTGTTATGTTAGACCTGTCTGCAGCGTTCGACATGGTTGATTGTAATATTCTTAATGCTAGATTAAGTGAAGTGGCACATGTCTCTGAAGAGGCACAGAGATGGTACCATTTTTTTCTGAATGACCGAAGGCAACAAGTTAAAATGGGCCCTTTTCTATCAGAAATGTTTACCATTACCTATGGAGTTCCTCAGGGCTCCTCTCTGTCGCCGGTACTTTTTAATCTTTGTCCTCTTTTAAAAATCCTTGCACAATTAATTCTGCAGTATCACTCATGTGTAGACGATATGCAGATCTACGTCAGCCTAATACAACCAGTGAAGGCAGTAGAGAACATCCTGAAGTATGCAGAGGCAATTTGAGTATGGATGATGGATAATAAGCTCCAACTCAATCCCAAAAAGACTGAGATAATTATCTTGGGCTCCAAGAAGTAATTGGGAAGCACCTTTCAGATGGTCCCATGCCTCTCGATATTTGGAAATATCTCAAAGTACACATAGACTGTCAAGAATCTATGGTGCATTTGGCAGTCAGACCTGGGGTACAATCGGCATGTTAACCAAATGATTAAATCAGTACGGTACATTTCCACTTGAAAATGTTGAAACCACTTCTTCCTCTCATCTCGGAAGGGGATCGAGCAACAGGTTCCCTTGTTAATGCCAGGTTTGACTACTGCAACAGCTTCCTGGTAGAATGCCCCAAATACCAGTTGCAGCGACTTTCAGTGGCACAAAATGCAGCAGTACGTGCAGTCTTCTCCCTACCATGGAAAAAAGTCAGTTTCTGAATTTAGGAAGAAACTTCGCTGGCTTCCGGTCCATAGAAGGACCCAGTTTAAGCTCTTGTGCTTGTTCTTCAAATGTGTACATGACCTTGCACCCTCCTATTTAACTGCTAAGATTCAAACCTACACCCCTAATGGACCCTTGCAGTCTATGACCCAAATTCAATTGGTGGTCCCCACTTCTATCCCCCCTATGGACAAATCTAGAAGGTTTTCGTTGTCCGGCCCTCGTGCATGGAACTGCCTACCCCCTTATCTGAGGAAGATAGAATCATTGATTGCTTTTAGAAAACGGCTCAAAACCTTTTGTTCGAGTGAGATCATGCGATTTGCTATTGGACGGTTTATTGTATTACACGTAAGGTCTGCACCTAGATGTGGCTTTCTGCTTGGTTCCCCCATGGGATTTGTGCTATATAAATCCCAAATTAAATCAAATCAAAGGCTTAAGGGCTCATTCTACTAGGGACATGGCAACTTCCTCTGCCTTTCAGAGGGGAGTTCCGAGAAAGGATATCTGCGAGGCAGCTACCTGGTCTAACATGCATACGTTTACAAAACAGTATTGTTTAGATACTTCTTACAATGAGGGAAGATTTGGTTAGGCAGTTCTATGCTCCATTGTTGACAAGTAATAACATTTAAAATTCTTACACCCTCCTCCAAAAATGTGATACTGATTTGGGAGTCTATCATAAAATGAGCACTACGTGGTGTGGGAACCCCAAAGGTGTCTCACCTGCTAGTTCCCTGTCATCCAGGTGGCCAGGAGACGGCCATTACTTTTGGATCCAGTTCCTGGGGGTGGCAAGTGCGGGAGGATCACCTGGATGAGGGGTCCTTCGGGAGTGGAAGTGGGACACCAGAGGGTGAGACGCGTTATCCCCTTCCCAATAAACCTTTTCCTCATCCTATCAGTAATTCAACCCCCCCATTTCCGACATAAACGCTTTCTCACATGCAGTCCACTGTGAGTGACAATGGACTAACACCAGAGCCGTATACCTGATATGTCTCAACACCATGGCCAGGCAAGGTCAGGCAATTCTGGATTATTACACACACCTGACTGACTTCACACTTCCCCACACAGATAATATGTGGAGCACGAAAGCACACTCTGAGTGAGACAAACCACACAAGGAAACAGCAGTTACAAGATGGCTCCTACAACAAAGCAGCATCAGAAAAGACAGCGCATCTGGTGAGTCGGAGAGACTGATACCAAACCAGCTTGTGTTTTGAACCAAGGTTGCAAGCAGCAACATTGTACAAAGAGAACAGTGTGTGAGGCATTTGAAAGAGCGACACACATTTATTTAACTTTATAAAGATACCATACACTGAGTGTCAGGCACCTCGTGGGTGCTCATTCGAAAGTCTCTGTTAGGTATCCAACATTGAGCTGAATGTGAGTAAAAGTAAGGTTGAGATTGAAGTGGTCATGCAACTGGTCAAGCTAAACCCTGTGCACATTCGAAAGTCTTTGATAATTTAAAGTACATCGCAATTGGTCCGAACCCGGCTGAGGGAGACTAATTGAAATTGAAAGGGATCTGAGCCCAGAAGAGGGGGGATCTAGGGTAAAGGCCCTAATTGAATACCGTAAGAGAAAAGAACATTTGTGTCATTATGGTACAGCAGGCCCTCTGCATCAAGAGACTTGCAAGAAGTAAAGAGACTTGGAACAGAAGGTCTAGAACTGTGTAAATGGAATTGTAGCCTTGTGCCGCAGAAGCCAGAGTGTGTGCTTTGTCCTAGTGAACCACCTTGTCCCATGATGAAAACGTGGGGAAGAGAGGCCAACGGGCCCGAACATCCTGACTTTTAATTTTTTTAACACTTCTTTCTTTTTTCACAAACATCACCCCACATTATTTGTAAATTAGTAGTAAGGCTTGGCAATATTTTTTTTTATTTTTTTTAGTAGAGGCCCTTTTATGTTGACACGACTCCACTAAGACTGCATTATTATTTTTTCATGGTCGTAGCGTGCTCCCATCTGTAGATTTAGGTTTAGACTCTCCCAACCTACCCCGCTGTAGAATTTCCATGCATTAAACCTTAAGCTCTTTTAAAGTCTGATAAATTAAAGGCACTTAATAATGTCAGTTATTCTGCATATGTGTGGTGTCAATAACAGAACTGAAGCCAACGGGCGCTGCGCGTGGTATATATACTCCATGATGACGTCAACCAAGATGGAAGCCCTCGAGGGACATTGCGTCGACTGTGTTGATGCATAGTGCCCTCTGCCGAGAAGAAACCTTTTCCGAAGCAGCTGATGCTTGAAATAAAGATATCATAAAATGAAGAATACGTGGGAGGAACATCCAATCGAAAGAACGTCACCACGGGTAAGTCACCTGTTATTTTATGCCTCTCTCCTGCTCTTTCTCGCTCTCTTTTGCTCATTCTCTCTCACCTTCCTCTAAAGTAAGCAGTTTCCACCCTAGCTGCGGCATCCCTCCATCCCAGTTTAATTTATAGACCTAATTGACCCCTACTGTCTAAGTTTTCCTGGCTGCAAGTGAGGTTTATCTGTCTAATCTCCCTATGGGACTTCCTAACCTAGACCTACCCTACTGTTCAGGTTAGTTCTAAGAGGTTGTAGGGTTGTACTTTTCAGACCCTCAAGCCCCACTCTTGTCTTCTTCATGTCATGTCCTGATCATTTCTCTCCCTGTGTCTATCCATTACTCGATTGTCCTCCCGTTCCTCTCTTCTCACCAACTGCACAAACGTTCTCTCCTTCCTCCTCCTGCATCTTCCTCCTGTGTCCCTCTCCTTCTAACACGTGCCTCTGATGTTACTCCCTCCTTCCCTCTACTACTACTCTCCGATGTCCCCTCTACTGCTACTCTCCTCTCTCGAAAGCGTACAAAAATGTCTACCTGGGAATTGCGACAGCCGAAAAATGCAGACTTATTTTTTTTAACCCCCCTCATACACCACATATATATGTAGTGGGGGGATAAGAGTATAACATTATATATATATATATATATATATATATATATATATATATATATATATATATATATATATATATATATATATATATATATATATATATATATATATGCGTGGGGCTTTTCCTCCGCATATATATATATATATATATATATATATATGGTGTAAAGGGTTAAAAAAAAAAGTCAGCATTTTTGGCCATCGCAATGCAATAATCACATAGATCCCCCCTCACCACACTATTACTACAACCATCTTCTTCGCAAGCACCCTCCTTTCATTCCCTCAATCACTTTCCATTCACTCTCTAGACTTTCTCTACTACTCCCAAACCCACCCCACACACATACTCCCACACCGCCCAGTAACGTTTTCTCTCACCAACATATACCTCACCTATTCTCCAAATTGCCTCCACACTCCAGCCTACCATCTATCCTTCTGCTGGTCTCTTCATCTGCCACCTCCTCCTCTGGCTTCATTGAGTAACCCACAACTGTTTCTTGTCCCCTTACTTATCCTCACCCCTTCTTCTCTCATTTGCTTTCTTTCCCTAACCAATCTTGCCCTAGCTTCTCCACCCGAAAGGAATTAAAAGTATTGAAATGAATAAGAAAAGAGCAAAGGCCAACCCCGTTTTCTGTGTGGAGCTGCCATGCCGTAAAGATGGTGGCCCATATTGGGTAATGTTGCAGTCCATCTCAGGGAGCTGAGCTGTGGCTAAATCCAGGGTAAGTCTGGGGTGGAGGGGCGGGGTTGTATTTTTCAAACAGTGGCAAGATTCTCTTGTGGGGCTCTGTGATTGCAGTTGGAGTCAGAGTGCATAATGTGCTTATGATGTCTTATCAGTGTGCCGCATTCTTCGTGGCCGCACATATCCTCTGCTGCTCTATTTGTTGGCTCTCTCTTTCTGTGGATCTGAGTACGACTGGAATGGTCTGCTTGGAGGCTCTGCTGGGTTACATTCCTGCGGGCGGTTCGGCCAGGATTCTGATGTCTCCGATTGCCTGAATTATAAGAAAAGGACTGGCAAGCATTTGTTTAGAGGTATGGGGTGATACAAAGTGGCACTGTTTGTATACTTTTAAGCACTTGGGAATGGAACAGGTATTTTGGCCATTTTCAACTGCAACAGCCCATCCCCTGGCGTAAGACTGGCTCTAGCTTCCACCCGGGTAGGTCACCCACCCCTGGCTGAGAGGAATCCAATGGTCTCATTGCGGATTCCCAGGCGGTAACCTCCTCCCATATGGCCAGGGGACGGCAGCTACTTATCTGATCCTGACCCTGTGGGTGGCTATATGAGGGAGGATCACATGGGAGGCGACAGCCACCACAGAGATGTCATGGCTTCATTGCATGAGGCACGGTATCCCTCATTTTTCCACGAGGAAGTCCTCCTATTACCCTATACCCTAATGGCCTATTGCCATGCATCTGTTCCCCCCGACCCTCCATAGAGAAAGTAAGAAGACCTTTTCCCAACACCCTTTAGGTCCAACTCCCATCCATAACTTCAAGAGTACAAGCTCCAAGAATACCCTTTTCAGTTCTAGTTTTCCTTCATTTAGAACTGATCTTCCACATGGATTAATTGAGAAAGTCTATCTAGATATTATGCATTAGAAACCATCAATGGACTTCAATTCCCCAAACCACCTAAGTACTGAGACAAGTAGGATGAAGGAGTTGATGCAGAGCAGCAGGAGCGTCAAACTTGATGAGCGTGCTAGTTGTTGGACTAACTGTACCTTGTAGCGAGAAGATTACATTCTCGAAACATGTTGCATTTTATTGTGCTAGAACTTTGCAGGTCACAAAATATAACAATTACCTTTTCCTATGGTTGGAGCGTAAGTTTTGCTTTGCTAAAATAAATATTACTTTGTGCTATGGAAAGAAAAGGGATTTGCAAAACTTTTTACTCCAATGATCTTATCCTTTTGTACTGCTGCAAAGTCACATCTCATACTCTTTACAACATCAACCAAGTTCTTTACCATTCAAAATAATGTAAGTTGAATTGTTTTTTATACCGTGCTTCATGTTTGACTGCGTGGGACAGGGTATCTAACCTGTGCTGCTCAGTGCTGTCTTGCTTCCAAGGCGAGCATGTTGCCCCTGAGGTATCCTTCCAGTTTATGCTGTATAATACTCGCATATATGCTGTGTGTGTGTGTGTGTGACGCGTTCTTAATTGGATGCTCATATGGCTGAAATAACGACACACGCTTAATTGCAAACCAGTTCTACTCCTGAGGAAACAGCTAGTATACTGTTACCTTACAAGCTTAAATCCAGAAACTTCAACTAAAACAGGCTGATCGGTTCACTTCATTGTTCATCCTATATTTTAGGATGAACAAAAGTTTTTTTCAAATGGATTGTGTCCTTCCATGTATTCCATCTTTTACATTCAAGTCTGCTTGCTTCGGAATTTGTTTTTCATAGGGTTATGCGTCGTCATGTCTTGTTCCTCAATGGCCTCGCTAGTGTCCCTTTTGACGTTGAGGCCGATATATGAAGCACACACACTGACAGTTACCTCACTTCTGTTTTTTTCTGCATTGATTCATGCTTTGGAGCCACTCGCATCAGCAAAATTTCGATATGTTTGTCTATATATTCTTCGATAATGTCCTCGAGAGGCTTCAAGCGGTGTTCAGACTGCGGAGCAAATATATTCATCACAGACCCTCACTGCATCTGTCTGTGATGCACAAAGTCGACGACTGTGGCTCATATCAATCCATGACTGTCGCCCTCTCCCAAATCCTCGGCCGTTACCCTATCTAAATGAAAATCATCCTCCGAATTGAGAGTTGTTTCTCCCTTTGGAAAGCATCCAAAACACTGAAGACGTTTGAGGTCTATTCCACGACACTCGTCCTCTTCTCATAAGAGTAAAAACTGACATTGTAGATCCTAGTCGTCTTCCTCTTCGATGGAATTAGAAAACATCAGTTTGAAAATGTTCAAGGTTTTCCAGAGGCAAGTGCCTCAGAGTGCCCCTCTGAAGGAGTCTGAGAAAAAGCCACCCGTCGGCATCTATCAAGATCTGTAGGGAGTCATGTGTGTCTCCTCGCATGTATCAAGGCCCAGGAATAGAATTCTCGATACAAGTCAAAGGAGTCTTCCTCGACGCACAAAAAAGACCCTGTGTCTGGCTCCTCAAATCATTCATCTTTGGTATCAAAGCCTTCTTTGAAGGTATAGAAGCCGTTATGCTTATAGCCTAAATCTTGGAGGCATGTAATCCATCGAAGCATACTAAATTGTCGGCCCATTCACTGACTGCTTTGAGAAAGTCATTGAAGCCTTTGACGCCTTCGACACCTTCAACTTCGTCAGAGCATTCAGAGTGCCAAACCTACGGCTGATATATCTTGTTTTAGACCCATTCCTCAAGCTGAATTCTTCAGGCAATTGGGATCGATCTTTGAGGAAGATGAAGAGGAAGATCAGCCACCCTTTGGGTACGAATATGGGACTCCAAATGTTCAAGAGGAGTTGATCTCTGAAGAATCCAAGATGCAAAATCTGGTGGATACTCTCAAAGAGACCAGTAGCTGGGAAACATCACCAGAGAAAGTGTTTGGTAACCAGAGATGGCTGGTCAGGCTGCCCCTCATACAGAGCTGTAATTTGTAAAGTGGCTGAGTGCCTGGGGTGGTCCAAATTCGCAGCTACTATGGAGACCGATGACCTTACTGATATTCTAGACAGTGGTCCGGTTAGGGAGGCTGTGTTACCATTCCATGCAGCCTTAAGAATAAGGGTTTTGGAAAGCTGGCTAAAACTAGATTATGTTCCACCGGTTAACAAATTAACCAAGAAATACAGAACTTCTTCTGTGGACTCTCCTTTCTTGAACATGCACCCTACACCCGAGAGCCTAGTGGTTCAGGTAGCAATAGTTTTATCGTAAGGTGCAGCTTACCCTTCTGCTCCGGCAGCTAAGGAGGATATAAAAATGGACTCTTTAGCAAAGAGTATTTAGTGTAGGTAGCATGGCCTTAAAGTCAGCTAATTCTACCAGTGACTTAGCGAAGTACACTCACACCCTTTTGGGTGTAGCTACTCTTGCAGCAGAACACATTCAGGAGGGAAAAGAAAGAGAAGGTTTCTTAAGCCTAATACAGGATGGAAAATACGCCATGAGGCAGTTGTTGCAGTCCAGCCTGGATACAGTGAATTCAGTAAGCAGGCCCATGGCTGCCATTACAGTGCTTAGTCGCATGTCTTGGCTGAGAACCAGGATTTTCTGCAGAAGTCCTGGCACGTTTGCTTGACATGCCATTTGACAGGACTTCCCTGTTTGGTGAGAAGGCTGATAGTAGCCTGTAAAAGCTGTAAGCGTCTCGAGCTGAAGCTAAATCATTAGGGGCGGCTATCGGACAACCTCAACCTTCAAATCAAGGATGGAGAGGACTTCCTTTTTGTTTTTATTCCTCCGTCTCTGGAGGAATAGGTCAATTCTCACAAAGGGGCCAAAGAAGAGACCCTTGTGGAGGTAGAGGAGGAAGAAATCCCCGTTCAACACGCACAGTTAACCTCATCTGCAGGTGGTACAGCAAAATGATTCCCTCACCCACAAGTCTGTGGTAGGAAGCAGACTGTCATGTCATCTCCAGAGTTGGCGAAAGCATAACTTCGGACGCATGGGTGCTACAAATCGTAGCAGATGGTTACTCTCTTCCATTTCGAAAAAGACCTCCTGATTGCCCCCCAAAATCCAGATCAACCTGTATTGCAGATCCACCACCTCCAAAAGGAGATTCTTATCCTGTTGGAGAAAGGTGCAATAGAATTGGTACCTGCAGCAGAGAGAAACCAGGGTTGGTGCTCTCCTTACTTTCTGATACCCTTAGAAAAACGGAGGAGTGCGACCCATCTTGGACTTGAGATGCTTGAACAAGTTCCTCAGGAATGACAAGTTCAAGATGGTGACTCTTCCGCAGATCCTTCAGGCCCTTCCACTCCCGGATTGGTTGGTGTCATTGGATCTTCAGGATGCTTACATTCTGTGCTTCTGATGTATTGGCACATGAAAGTACCTGAGGGGCTCACTATCAGTTTTGGGTTCTGTCATTCGGGCTCACCTGAACCCAGATGGACTTCACCAAGGTTATGGCAGTGGTGGCAGAAAGTCTAAGGAGGGAGGGGATTTGCATCTACCCCTACCTAGACGACTGATTGATCAGGGCTGTTTCTCTGGAACACTCTCTGAATCATCTGTCGCACATGCTGCTTCCTCCACAAGCTGTTTGTACTTGAATTTCAAGAAGTCCCACTACACACTTTCACAGAAGCTTCAATTAATTGGAGCAGTCCTGGATTCAGCCAAAGGAAAAAGCTTCCCCACCCGAGTTAAGGGCATAACATCTCTTGCAGATGGTCCGAAAATTCCAGAGTGCCCAATGTCTTCCGACCTACAACTTCCTAAGGTTGCTCGGCCTCCTGGCATCCTGTATTTCGAAGTGCCAGAAGCCCTCCAGTGGGCTCTCGGATCCCAGTGGTCTCAATTCTCTGGCAGAATGACAGACCTCTGCAGGTCCCGAAAACAGTTGGCCCAGAATCTCCTGCGGTGGGCCAGCCAAGAGAATGTGATGAGAGGAGAGCATTTTGGGCAAAGATGGCTGGAGACCACAGTTGTGACAGACGCCTCCCTCTCAGGATGGGGAGCGCACATGAGAGATCTTTCAATAAGCGGACACTGGGCTCAGTCAGAGTTCAGACTCCATATCAACCTTTTGGAGATGTGGGCAATCAGACTAGCGCGGATGGCCTTCCTGCACTCAATATGGGGGGGAAGAGTGTCCTGATAATGACGGACAGAACAGTGCTCAATAAGAGGGGGGATGGAGGGTCACTGTCCCTGTGCAGAGAGGCAATGCAGCTCTGGTTCTGGGCACTGAGAGTTGGAATCACTCTTCTGGCAGATCATCTAGCTGGAGAAAAGAACTTGGCGTCAGACTCTCTGAGCAGGCAGAGCACGATCTCGCACGAGTGGGAACTTGCTCAGGAAGACCTTCTGGAGATCTTCGCCATTTAGGGAACCCCTCAAGTAGATCTGTTTGCGACCAGTATCAACCGTAAGTGCAAGCTGTTCTGCTTCAGGGAATCTCCCAAAGAGGACCTCTAGGAGACGCTATCGTGGTGGGGTGGGAGTTTCCACTGCTGTATGCGTTTCCGCCTGCCCCAGTCATTCCTCATGTCGTCAGGAGGTTGAGGAAGTTCGGGAAAACCATGATCCTCATTGCTCCGGATTGGGCCAGGAGTACGTACCCGGACCTTCTGGAAATGGCCCTCTGCCCTCCAATTCGTTATCCTCCAAAGAGAGAACCTACTGTGACAAGAGGGAGGTCTCATTCTTCACCCAGAGATCAGGACTCTTCATTCCTGGTGCCTGAAAGGACCAAGACTCGACGACGCTATGAAAAAATGTGTTCCGAAACAAGCTGCAAGCAGACTTGAATGTCAAAGATGAGGAATACATGGGAGGAACATCCAGTCGAAAGAACGCTACCACGTTCTATCATGTTCTGCTGTCCTATTACAAATGATCTAGCGATTTTTCTCTTTACAAGACAAAGTACATGGGCCTGACAGAACCCACGATCCCCCCCTTTTCTATAAAATGTATTAAATCACGACTACTAGATTACATAGTCGAGCTATTTAATTTCGGGAATTGGGCTCATTAACTCCAACAGTGGCAGAATCCACACCACATTATTGTTTAAATCAGGCAGTGACTGTGAATCATACCACCCAATTGTATTGTTAAATGTAGATTTCAAAATATATGCTAATGGTCCATCTTTCTTTTGAGTGAAAGTCCTTCCCGACTTGGGAGGAATTGATCAGACATGTTTCACAGTTAACCACTCTACTCAAGGTAATATCCACTGAACCATTGATCTCGTCGACCTGGGTTGCAGTTCTGGAGTTCCATTTTTTGTTACTACCCTGGATACCAGCAAGATATTAGATCGGCTCTATTGGGGATTTAATAAGGAAGTGATTAATGCATTTGGTTCTGTACCTGGGTTCTCCAGTTGCATTCTAGCACTCTTTCATTCCCCACAAACTAGGATTAGGTTTACCAGATTTTAAATCAATCTCATGCATATCACAAGGTGAATACATCAAGGTTGTTTCCTCACCACTTTGATATTGGAACAGTTGTCTAAAAGAATTGGAACAAATGGCAATATTCAGGGTCTAGCAATCAAAGGGGTCATTTATAAAATTCCTCTGTATGCAGATGGTGTGTTTACATACTTAAAAACTCTGCTGCATCCCTCCCTGACTTGATGATGAAATAGCTGTACGTTGTTGAAGATGACTCACAATTTTCTATCAATTTTGATAAATCCAAGGCTTTGAATATAACTGAAAACTCTTCTACTTTATGAAACTTAAAGACTTTCCTTTCAGTTGGTCAGATACCACCATAGACTGCATTGGCGTTAAGCTCACACCTACATTCCACTTCTGCTTCAAGAGGTGGGTCTTGATATCAACAAATGGACAAAACAGTGAACTTTCAGGCTTAGTACAATCAGTGATGTAAAAAGGAATCTTATGCCCAGGGTGATGTTTTGTTTTGGATCATACCGATTAAATTCCCAGAAATTCAGATAACACAAGTTACAAAGAAACGTTTTTGCCTTTATTTTTGGCCGAAGATCTGTGAATCTGGGTAGATTGAGGGTTCAGAGTATCAAGGGCTGCTTATAAGTAATGCAGATTTCTCACATCGATGGCTATATCCACTTAAGGCAACAAGCACATTGTGTGCCAGTGGAACAATGGGCCTCATTACAACCCTGGCGTTGGACCATGGTGCTATTAGCTATTAGCACCATGGTCCATGCCGGATTCCGCCATGGCAGATTTACCGCCCCATTCCAAGGTTGGCAGGGCGGTAAATCCCCATTCACCATGGCCCCTTCCCCATTCCCATTTTTGGCCCATAGGGCTCAATGGGAATGGGGAAGGCGCTAATTACGGCACCGTAAACTATGGTGCCGTAATTAGCACCAAGGTCCCTTAGCGGGTTGGACTTTAACGCCTGCAAAAAGCAGGCGTTAAAGTGTGAATCGGGCGTTAAGGGTTTAACGGCGCCGCATCCTTTTACGGCGCCGTTAACCCCTTAACGCCAGGGTTGTAATGAGGCCCAATTTTTATAAGCAAGCAGAGTAGACTTAAAAGTGGATCTTTATTGTTCTCCTCTCGGACTGGAATAAGTCCATGCAATATTGAAGGCTCAAACCTTTTTTGGGTCCACATTGACCAATAGTAAAGAGAGTGGAGTGGAGTGGAGTGGAGTGGTTTCAGGATAAGAGGAGGAGAGGGGAGAGGTGGAGCGTATGTTTCATCCAACTTGCATAGTTTGGTCTCTTTTATCTTTCAAAGTGTCTAAACCTAAATTTGGATTTGGGGAAAATGGGTTGTCGCTATGCACAACGTCACCATTGGACCTCAGATCCTCCAAAGCATCTGCCGGGATCCAGGATATCTGTACCCCAAGTAATCACTGTGAATAAAGTCATTGGTAATGGATGGGTGTCTAGGATATATCACCTTGATTGAGCTAACTCTGAGGGAAACCTATCTTACATGACTAAATAGGAGGAACACTATTTAGATGGAAATTGGGCACAAAGCTTTAGGACGTATTTGGACAAGAGGACAAAAACTACGTGCATCACTCTTTGAAATGTGCATGTAGGATTTTCTTCACGTAGCGTCTTTCCCCACACATACTACACAAGATTCAATCATCTTACCACGATGGAGGGGTTGCAGAGAAATGTTGGTCATCTTTGGTGGTCCCGTGCAAAAGCGCACATTTAACTGAAATAGGTTCTCCCCAGAATCGGGGATATACGCAGTCTGCAGCTACCCTTTGAACCATGGTCTTGATCTTGGTTAAGACATGGGAAGAATGTTCAGACCCAATTTGCAGCCCCTTAGCAACGCGTATTGCCCATCTACTCAGTGCTGCCCTGCTCTCATTGGTACAACATTGGAAAATACAGGGAGACCTCCGATTTCAATCTGGTGGGGTGATGTTTGGGAATACTGGGTGATGGAAAAGCTCCAAGCTCTTACCAGATTCACCTTCTAAGTGTAATAAGTCCTGGGTCCATTTCATGAGCTCTAATTCAAATAATGAATCTAGCATGTCCAAACTCACTTTCATGTGGCATTTTACTATGCATTAATGAGATCCTGATGAGTATTTCGTTTTTTCTTGAATGGAACAAAGGGTCCTTGTAATTTCTCATGTATTCATGCCAGCCATGTTTGTCTTTGCAATGTGTTTTTATGCTAGGTAATAAGTGTTATGATAATGCTCTTACTGTGTGAGTGGTGGGCTCCATGTACATGTAATGTTTACATCTATCTCTGTCATATTGTTTTGAAATAACTTAAGTAGTCGGCTAGAAAGAATATAATGTAATTTTGTAGCATGTGTTTGCATCCATAATGAATAATGATCAACATATCCAAAAGGCCCAATTAACAACTATAAGTACTAAATACTCTGCATTTTACTTGCTTGGGAATGGAGTTCTAAATTATCTAGAACTTTTGATTTTAAATGCTCGGTGTATAGTGCCTGATTTGTGGCCATTAAAGTGACAGAAATTTAATGGAGAGCTAAAGCCAAACATTGCTCCTTACACCATAAACTCTACCCTTAGGTGTTGTGGCGTTGTTGATTAAATACTACGTGTCACTCTCTCATTTCACCAACTCTGTGATGCCATTGGTTGTCTTCTGTGATGTCGCCAGTGTGCTTCAGTTTACAGTGATATTAAGGATGCCATTATCAATGTCATAGATGATCTCACATGATTTTGTTCTTGATGCCCTCTGTGATGTCAGCATTGTGCTCAAGGTATGCGCAACCATGGGGCTCAGCGGAGGCCGAGGTTCTTGCTGAATTTCAAGTGTTTTGTTGCATTACGTTGGCACTTCAACATCCCCAAAATCTTCATACATAAAATGCTTAGGTATGTTTCTGTACTCAACTGATTCACTTTATCAGTGTTAGGTTGTCCTGTTCTCTCCAAATGGCAAACTGCACCTCTGAGTGCCCTTTGACTTCAACAACAGCTATCGTTTTATCATTTTAACAAACCGAATGAGCACGGTTCTACATGGTCACCTTCACCTTATCGCAAACATGTCTTAATAATTTTAAGTTACTTCTTTCCACCCTCACTTCTCTTAACACAGGGCATCATGGTTCCAGTGTTGATGAATGGTTAATTACCGGCTCAATGTTTAAGTCTCTAAAGCGCAAAACGCTCTAGGACTAAAGCCTCCTCATGAGCTAAAACTAAAAGTAGGTGCTTTAAATATGCTACTACGCAATGTTATGCTATCACAGGGACACTGTAATGGAACAAGGTTGACAATTGCGCATCTACAAAGACACATCATAGTCACATGTATTCGATGGAACTTAGATAATGTTCTTATACTGCGCATACCCCTCATTCCATCTGATACGTTTAGCCTTTTCAATGACCATTAATAAGCCAGAGGGACCTACACCCCCTTCCTGGAAGCGATCAGCTGTAATCCTGATATTTAAGAAGGGGGACAGAAGTAACCCTATCAATTACCAACGGATGTTGACCCTTAAGATATGCTATGACGCGCATGTTACGCCGGGAAGTGTATGTATATATATGTGTATGAATATTTCTGAGGCTTGTGGAATCTGCTTAGATGACATGCTGTGCATAGTCCAACATCTAGTGGAAGCTGCAGAGTATTAGTTTGTTTTTTGAAACTCGAAAATGGGCATCGACCTAGGGCGTGCCAATAATACTATCCCAAGTGTGACATCCACTGTGCCCATGATCCCTCATGCGTGTAGGACCCTCATATTGTTTTTTTCTGCCTTACTTGTCGGAAGCATAGTTGCGGAGTTCCCTGGCTTTCAGCCATTTGTCATTAATTATTCAAAAAATTCTCCGTTCCTCTTATCCCACGTTGAGACTTCGGAGATCGACGCCGGCACTGAAGAACGAACAGCCGTCGAGACTGCACAACGGACTTTGGGCCTCGGAAGGCCTCTGGCCTCGGCCCTGCAAGTAGGGAGAGTGGGGGGTGGACATACTCGCACTTGTTTATTTCCTACATACACTCGCCCGCTGCCATATATTAACATATGGAGAGTACTCCATTTACATTCTGCTCCAAGTGCAACCGTAAGTTTGCAGGGGTAGATAAGCATAACACCTGTAATCTCTGTTTGCCTAGGGACCACCCCGAAGCTAATTGCAGAACGTGTAAACTCTTCGCTCCACCAAATGTTGGGCCCATTACGCCAGGCAACTCGAGGACATGGACGCTGTGGGTTCCTTCAGTGATGGCAACAACGCCACAGTTTCGGACGGCAATGGGACTGGAGTGTCGGAAGACACCCAAGCGCGAGCCCCCGGCCTCGGAGGACTGCCCGACGGGGCAGTTATGGGGACCACACACGGCGGCATGAGCGCTACCCATAAACCTACATCTACACACACTAACCCCTCCCGAGACTCGACACGCATGTCGAGTGATCGCCAGAAAAAGGCAGAAAGAGACCGGTCCGCAGAATCTGTGTCCTCTGGGCGTTGCAGCTCTCGATCACCTCATGATACACAGCAACCGTCTACAATTGCTAAGGGTGCCACGCTTCCTAAAGTCAGAGGTATGGTCGTCCGAAGACGAATCCGACCTCCACCGGCAGGCAACACGTTCAAAGTCAACTCCGGCAGTTCGTTCCACGTCTGTCTCCGAGTCTCAACGTCCCCCCCTCTAAAACTCTAGAGCCTACGGAACCCACCTCTGAATCTCGATGCCAGGCATCGAAAGACTCAAGGAAGGTCAAGGAGTCAGGGAAACATGCCTCCACACATGGTAAAGGGGACAAACGACAGAAAGAACCATCTGAACACCATGTTCAGAAGGACAAACATAAATCTTCTGAAAAACCCAAGACCACTGACCCTGTCACTAGGCCTAAGGTTGTCCCTCCCACTCCACACGATATGGGAATAGAAGAGGGACCTCAACAAGTTCCAAGGAATGGAGCTCTGAAGATATCGATAGAGTGATGAGGAGAATGTCTTTTTATGGAAAAAAATTACGAGAAAAACCCTGATTACTTTCTGAGCTATCAGAATACCCCTGCTACCTCTACTCCTTCCGGATCCAAAGACCCTCAGCCCCCTAGTAAGAGACCTCGTACTGAGACTACAGTTCAGGGCCTGATTTCAGACCCACTCACTATTCAACCTTATCTTCAGTATAGTGAAGATCCAGACATACAAATACTGGACGACCAGGCAGGGGTCGAATATTATGGGGACGATGAGGACCAGGATGATGATGATGATGAGGAGGAGGAGGGGGAAGACGAGGCAGAGGCCTACAGTCTAGACTCCCCTAGTCCCAAGGACCCACCAGTGAATGACTCACCCGTGGATAAGAAATTTGTTCGCTCATGACCCTTCTCACATCCCACCTCCTTCTAACACTGCTCGCTAATCTATGCACAACATGTGATCTAAGCAGATTCCACAAGCCTCAGCAGGGATACATTACTCAACGTAATCGTATTTCTGATGCTTGTATCTGCTTAGATTCACATGCGCCCGCCCTTCCTTCCCTCTGAGAGAAGGCGCATGGATGCTTTTAGTCTTATCTATCTGCTTGGATACTCTGTACTCACGCTACTGCTCATGCTACCTCATGTCAGAAAAAATACAATGTGAGGGACCTACACGCGTGAGGGATCATGGGTACAGTGGATGTCACATTAGGGATAGTATTACTGGCACACCCTAGGTCGACGCCCATTTTTGAGTTTTCGAAAAACAAACTGTAATACTCTGCAGCTTCCACTAGATGTCGGCCTATGCACCGCATGTGAATCTAATCAGATACAAGCATCAGAAATATGATTACGGTGAGTAATATATCCCATATATTTCCAAACAGAAAATTCTGTGCGATGTGTTTTATTGTGTATGTGCCTGGGTCAAATTCTACTTTGGTTATTAGCCTACCCCCTCCTAAAAGTGAAGCTATGTTGTTCTACCACAGTAAATTCAGAGAGTTTGGACTGATTCGATGGACACACTGTTTTGCGACCACTGGGTTGGTCTTCTGAAACATCTCACCAGAGGGTTTCTGAATAATCTCCATTGCACCCGTGGAGGGCGGCCACAAGGTGTTGATATTGATGACAACACCACTGCCATGTTTCATTTGAACAAATAGGGGTGCTCCCGATCGCTTTCCTTTGCAGGGCTTCAGTGGAGTTGTGGATTTGATGCACTAAAAATTGGCCTTCATCGATGGCTGATTACATAGCGAGGAAGTTGAATGTCGAGCTGACATCCTAAGCAAGCTGAGCTATGCGCCTGAGGAATGGGAGCTTTCTCCTTAAATCACGGCTCCATTCTTCCATCAGTGAGTCTCTCCACAGGTCGATCTCTACATAAATTCTCCTAAGTAGGAATATCTCGTTTATGCCCCATGCAAGGGAATGGGGCCCAGATTCACTCTGGATGCTTTGCTTGCTTCTCTTTGCTTTCACCCCATCCCACTGGTAGCCAAATCTTTGCACAAGTTAATTTGCTCAGCGGGGTGTCCCCTTATGTTGTTTTCTCCTCTGTGGTCGAACAGGACTTGGTTTTCTGAGCTCCTGAAGTTTTTGTCTACCACAAGAGGGCTCTCCTGTCTCAGCTGGGGTGTCATTCTTTACCTTTCCCCTCAGTCTTTCTTTGGTAGCTTGATCCATGAGAATTTCTCCCACAGAAAAACTTGGTATTCTGAAAGTGGCTATGAATCAGTTCACTGGATCGCACCATTCCAGCAAAGTGAAACACATTTTGCCATTGCTTCATGCACAGATGGGTCAACCCTTTAAACCCTTCATTGGTCACTGTTTTCTTTAATTTCCTCCCTGGCTAGATCGGGGGAACAAGCTGCACTCTTGCAGGACCTTTCTGATGTGTGTTTCCTGCAGGGATTACACTGTTTTCATTGACTAGCCAAGTCATCAAGGGGCGCTTTAATGATCTTCTCCATATGGTTCCACCAGTTCACAAGTCACATCGGTCTTCACACCTGAATGTGATGCTGCTTTCTTGGACAAGCCTTTTGGAGTGATGGCCTTTGATGATCTCAGCTTAGTGACGTGGCAAACCTCTTTCCTTGGGGCGATCGCTTCGGCAAGAAAGTTATGTGAGCTGCATGCTCTTTGTAATAATTATGCTTATCTACTTTCCTTCAAGAAAATGATTGTGCTTAGAACACACTTTTTTCTTTTCTTACTAAAGGTGATTTCTGACTTTCATCCCAAGTACGAAATATCTTAGCCCTTTTTTCCCAGAATCTGATGTAGGTAAGACTCCCCACAACCTCAAAGTGGGAAGTGTACTCAAGGTTCATTTGAAGCAGACAACGGAATTACGTTTTTCTGACCATCTCTTTTTGACAGATGGAGGCTCAACCCAAGATCCCAGGTTTTCATGGCCCCCATTGCAAAGCTGATAGTTTCTATATTTCCCAAAGGGCTTCAGGCCCACCGTGCCTGGACAAAGGCAGGATGTTCCAACGGAAGGCATTTATAAGACAGCCTTATAAACAAACTTTGGCCAAGCGGTCCACAGAAATGTTTTTGTATTGTGCACCCTTGGGCTTCTGGGGTCCTTTTTAAATGTCCCGTCAATATGGAGGGAAGCGGACGGCACATAAGAATTTGAAAGGTTACTAGCTCAAAATACTCTTTCATCCATATGCACGCACTCCATTGCCTAATACGTTTCCCTATACATCTGGTGCAATGAGCATGTACCAGTGATGGCCCTACCGGGGGCAGGCATGCATCCTACACAATTTGCTTTTGTGATTGCACCACTTTGTGTAAGCCTCCCATCCACTGCGGGATCCCATAAGCATAGAAGAAAGAGGTCAATGGTCTTGGAGTGGGTACATTTAACTTTTTGCACTGAGTGCCAGTGACTGTGGGTGTTGACTTGTGATCAGAGTGTTGTCCTAGAACCTTTCTTGCCCTGAAGTAGAAGTAGCAGTGTTCCTGGTGCACTGATTACAGAGTCTGTGCCAGGAGTGGTCCAACAGGGCAACTTCTGACACCACAAGTTGATTGACATCAGCAGGGGATAGTGCTGTTTCAGAACTCATGTTTTCTCTTAGGTCTGCAAGTAAAAATCTAAGAATGGTAGGGGAGAACCCCATAGAGGACTTTGTCATCCAAAAGCAGCCCAGATGTCATGTGAACATGTGCTCTTGACCCTTGCCATAAACAAATCTCAACAATCGACTGAAGTATGCCTTTTCGTCCCCTGTCTTCACTTGGCAAAATGTGCACTTCTCTTTTACTCATCCATACCTTTACTTCTCCTGCCTTTCACTTCTCGTAGCATTCAACTCATAATTACAGGGCATCACCACCATATTCTCCCTCCCCACCCAACCCTTGACCCCATTCCCAACCTTACAGAGAACGTTAACCACATCCATTGCCACATTCAAGATGCAGATGAAGTAAAAGCAAGGAGAAGTTAAATGTATGACAGTGTAATTTTCTCGCAAAGTAAATGTAAGTGTAGGGGGTGTTTTCTGGGTGAAGTAAATGAGGAATACCCATTCGACCATCGTAGAACGTTTGTTTGACATCCCTCCATTATTTATGGCTTCCCAACTACGATATGCCCACTTGACGATTTGTATCCCCCTCCAATTAACAATGACTGCTATTCCTCCAGATCCTGGGACTCATGTCCAAGTTACTCTGAACCCTGCATAACTCTCCAAATCCTTCAAGCAGAGCACATCATTGGTTTCAGTCAGCCTACATCAAGCCACCTATTTTTCTTGAAGTCAAACCATAGAGCAAGATGGGCATTTTCCTTTTAATTTAAATCAAACATTCTTAAACATGTCACAAAGTCATCTGACGACTCCTGCCTAGCCACAGTTCCCTGGGCGTGGGGACGTGGCAGTGTGATGAGGAGGCACCATGGGAGAGAGTTAGTAGGAGGGCAGAGGAGCTGCACTGGGCTGCTGCGAGAGTGTTGTACCAGAGAGCCACAGACACAGAAGATCTGCTGCCCCAGCAGGGCGCTGTAAGGAAGACTGTGACATGGCTTGGAACCGCGGCATCCGGAGCGCTGCTGCAGGGTCTGGTCCCATACGGCAGCTGCACACATGATGCCGGAGCAGAGGAAGGATGCACTTGCACCTCGGAATGCGGCAGCTGGGACGACACTGGTCGCCACAGAGGAAAGAAGAGCACAGCTTCAGCTGACCCTCATCACCCTCGACCACCCTCCTTGGATACTTGAAGATTCCATTGCCCCTAAGGAGGGGTTATTAGTCAAGCCCTCCTGGACTCCTGGATAGCAGTATGCTGGTTGGCCTGTCCCTAGGTACTTGTGGCTGTGATGGGTGCACCGTCCAGCCCAGGCAACAAACGAGAAGCCATCATCAGACTTAGATGGAGCCTCTCCCTCTGGTCCATACTAGTTGTCCCTTGTGTAACTGGTGGGACGGAATTCTGCAAGGTGGTTTGTCTGTCTGTGTAGATAATTGCTAACTCTGCTGCCCTAATCTCCTAATCTAGATGAATCACCTTTTGTAAGAAGGATCCTAGAGTTCCCCCGCCCCCTTTCGAGCCCTGCGGGCCCCAAGATGCACCCTCCAGTAACGCTTCTTTCTCCAGCAGAGGGGGATTGTCTTTATCCTTGGCCTTTCAGACTTTGTTAGATCCCTTGGTGGCAAGGAGACTAGTAGTTGCCTTACGTTTCACCATGGTTGATACCCCTCATAACAGACACACAATTATACTCCACTCCACTCCACTCCTGTAATAGCCTTGGTTAGCCACCAATGAGATAGACCCTTGTGATGTTAATGATCAAACACAAATTCAATGTAAAATCTGAATGAAAACGTATTAAAATGTAATAAGACTAAATAAAACGTATAAATTGATGATGTCAGGAACAAAATCAATGACATTCGAAAAATCATACAAAACAGACCAACCAACTCTAACACTCAACTAACCGGACCAAGGAGCCACAGCACATACTCCAAAACTTCCCTGAAATATCAGCAGAGGCATTCATCAAGCTGGTAAAAGACAGCAAGAAAGCTGGATCACCCATAGATCCCTGCCAACCTGACATCTACAAATCGATCCTTGCACAAGGAACCCCTTTAGAATATTACAGAAACCTCTTAAATCTGTCACTCACAACAGGAACTGCACCACAATTCTTAAAATCGACATATATTAAGCCACTCTTAAAAAACACAAGTGGCGACGTGGATGCCCTTTCCAACTACAGACCGATTTCAAACATTCCCTACCCGGCAAAACTCCTACGAACGTACGTATACAAATGAACCCAAGAACATGTAGAAAAACACCACTTTCTAGACCAAGCACATGTCTGCTTCAGACCCGCAAGAGGAACAGAATCGGCACTACTATCCATCTGGGACGACATAAAAACAAACGCAAACTCCAACGCTTCCTCGGCTCTGATTCTGCCTGACCTCTCCGCAGCCTTTCGACACAGTAAGCCATGACACCGTAACTAAAAGATTGGTTATAACGGACATGGCACTACTCTGGGCTAAATCATTCCATGCAGACAAGACAGAAAACGTATGGATAAGACACTTCAAATCTACTCCACGCGTTAACAACTGTGGAGTACCACAAGGACCCTCATTATCACCACTATACTTCACCATCTACCAAACTCCAGCAATCGGGATCTTCAAAAAATACAACATCACATGCTACAACTACGCAGACGACACTCCAATCATCTCCAAAATCGAAGATACTCAAGCCGATCACTGAACCCTAATAGAATGTCTAAAATAAGTCTTTAACTGGATGAACGCCAACAATTTGAACATCAACCCAGGAAAGACTGAAATCATGATTATATCCAAAAACCAAGAGAACACCTACATTCCCTGGCCGGCGGAAATGGGAGCCGCGCCCACACCATCTAAGGTAGTAAAAAAATCTGGGAGTCCTAATGGACAATGCCCGAACATTAGATGCTTCTTCCTCTTTCACAGTAGAATCCTACCTTTGCTCTCGTTCACCCGCAAAACACTGACAATCGCCACCCTCATGTCAAGAATTGACTACGCAAACAGCCTCTAAATCGGGATGCCAGAACACCTCCTGAAGAAATTACAACACATCAAAATGCAGCAGCCAGACTCCTCCTAAAACTATCCAGAAAAGACCACATCACTCCAGCGCTAAAAATACTACATTGGCTCCCAATCAAACACTGTATAACGTTCAAAACAATGTGCATAAAACAGAGGGAAATCGGCGGACAGGGAGCTGAATTCCTACAAAAGAAAATGCCAATCTACAAACCAACCAGACCCCTCCGATCAAGCAATGAAACCCACGTGGAACCAAAACCATACGTCAAGAAAAAACTAGGTGGCTTCTCTTTCTCCCACCTGGCCGCAAAAAACCTGGAACAACCTCCCGAAAGAAATAAGAAACGCCAAAGACAACCTACAATTCAGAAAACTATTAAAAACCTGGCTCTTCAACACAGCAGAACCAAATTGAAACAACTGAACAATCAAACAGGAAACACAAAGAACAGGTTAACAGAATTTAGGATGACACAGACAACACCCAGAACCGACTAAGGGAAATTCCTAAAATAACAAGAAAGACAACGCTAGGTGGAATAGGACACAAGCAGCAACCCCATGAGGACATAAATTAATATTAACATCCCTGCCCAACTCCACCCAACAACCCCACCCATTCCATGAACGCCACCTAGTACCATACTTAGATTAAATGGAATTGTGAGTGCTAGCAGTTGCCGCATTTGGACGGAGCAGTGACATCGGCATACGCCGGGCCCGGACGGAGTTGTGAATGATGGCAGGTGACGCCCCTGGACGTAGTTGCGAGTGTTGGCATGTGCCATGCTTGGATGGGGTTGTGAGCTGCAGCGTGCGTGATCAGTTGTATAGGTTAGGATTGTGAATGCCGACCACTGCCACATTGTCACAATCAATGGCCCTACAAATACTAGCCTTGCCCCTTGCACCTACCCTAGTGTAAAAGCAGGCACGTATGCACAAAGCCCGGTGTTTCCAAGGCACCACTGGGGTCCTTGGACCAGGTTGAGAAAGACCAAAAAGAGTTGGGCCCAAGCTGTCACGACCCTCGCCCAAAACCCCCTTTGGCAGGCCCATTGGCCAGGTGGGGTCATGACTCTGGTCTCTAGGGCCTGGCATCCTCTTCAAAAGCCCTCATGGGGCCAGTCCTGGCGCCTATGGCGCCAGGCTCATCCACCACGAAAAACAGGTGCTCTGGAACTACTTTATTGAGATTGCCAGCCAACATGGAGGCATCCACATAGCTTGGTTCCTACGAACCAAGCTATGCGGTCTAGTGTTTTGGGTGCGGTGGCCTAGGGACTACTTTACCTGGACTATTTTGTCGGGGCTATTTTAAACCACACCCAAGCAAGACAACACGCTTCGCGTTACTTTGCAGTTTGCAACGTGACGCTCACCGTGTCCAGCTATACCCACGAACCTCGGAGAAGCAGAACCTGCAAGGAGACAACAGTAACATCGTTAGCAGCAGCATCTTACCTGCAGTCTTCATCTTTAGCTTCTTGCAGCTCCTGTGAACAGCTTCCTTGAATCTGCACGTCTCCCGGAATGAACAACCTGAAAGAGGAAGATGGAGGCAACATTATAGAAAGTATAAGAGACATTGCAAATTACGAACTGCTCAAAGGCTTACCTGGCTGGTCGCCTCTCGGCGGGCACCACTCTGGAACTTCCACATGCGCTGAAGAACATGGCGACCTACAAAGAAAGAAGGAAAACAGGTTAGCAAAGGCAAGGCAGCGCTGCGCATAGCGCTTACTTACCGCATCATTGCGCTCTTAATGCGCCATTATTTACCAGCGAGGCTCAACAAAGCCAGTTTGTCGCGCTGAAACTCCGCATATCTAAGGGAGAAAAAGAGACCTTATTAAACAAGAAAGGCATGCAGGAATAACAACAATACGAAATAACAGCAATAGGACTTACCTGAACGATATCAAACGGGCCGGTGTCAGTGAAGTAACAGGACTGCATACACCCACGAAAGACAACGTGCCCCTGCCAAGAAGGCAGGATGGCGAGAACGCCTAACTCTACCACAAGGTGAGGAGAGGGCCCCAGAGGGGCTGAAATCATATGGGGGTGGAGGGAGGATACTTACCCCGATCGGCCAGTCTTGAACACAGTCCTCCTGTATTTTCAGGCAGAACCTTCCCCGCAGATCACATCTGGGCACCACCGAGAAGTATACCAGTGAGTAACCCGGCTGGGTGGCGTCCCTGTGGATACCAGGTGAGCGTAACAGAACGCAAAGCCTACCATAACAAATGCACCTGGACGGCATGGAGACATCAGAAATGGACCACTTGGCCCAATTATTAGGAGAGCTTTGTGCTGAGGTTCATTCTGCCCGACAAGAGACTAATGCGCTCCGGAGAGACTTGCTAGTGACCAAGCATCGTACGGATGAGATCAGTAGGCAGATCTTGCAATCACAGGCAGGGCAGACTCCTCTGCCTGGGAACAATCCACTGATGCAAAACCCCACCTTATCATCTACTACCCCGACTCCAGTACAGATTGTCATGATCCTGCCCCTTATGTCCCCAGCCCTCCAAGATGCAGGCTGGAGCCAGGCCACAATCACCTACATGGCCCTCAAAGGCCTCTCCATCCCTCCAAAGACCCACTTGGAGTCAGACTTGGCGCTTATGGCACCAGAATCACTCACTCCCATAGGATAACATTGGGGATTGGATTTGTAGTGCATTGATGGGGACAATATGGATGCCCCCACATATTTCAGTTCCCAGAACTGCATATGCAGTCTAGTCTTTTGGGTGTGGTTCAACCCAGAGACACCTGGGATACACAGAGACTATTTAAGCCACGCCCAGGCTGAGAAACGTGCTTTGTTTTTACTGCACCTGCAGCGTAACACTCACTGTGTTCGGATCGGTCTCCAGTAGGCCTGCATCTTTCTTCTGAGCTCAGCTTCTGCAAGAACAAGAACACCTTTAGGAACAGCCTTACCTTGCGGCACTTCTGCCCATCATTCATCGCTCCTTCTGTTCTGCGGGCATCTTCGGCGGTGTCATTCTCATCCCGGCACACCGCTTCCTAAGGAAAAGGGAAAAGAACAGAAAAAAGGCATTAGTAAGCATTCAGCAAATCTTCGCTTATTTTTAAAGACTGTACGAGCTTCAAACGCTTGCCTGAATACCAGGCGCTCTGGGGGAACTCTGTCTCCGGAACTTCTCATCCATCTGCAAGAGGGAAAAGACACTCCAGGTTAGCGTGGAAACATCTAGAGGTACTGCATACCGTGCTTACTCACCGCATTTCTTCTTCATAACCGGCATCCACGCTGAAAAGGTCGCGACACCTAAAAACACAGAAAAAGAACTCGGTTCAATACAAATACGAAAGGGTCGCATCGTGCATCGCGCTCTCACTCACCTTCAGCGCTACTTATCTCAGCAGCACGTCGCCATCCCCGGACGCCGGCCATCATCTAAGGAAGGAAAGGATCGAAGTTAGAGAACTGTTCAAAAGACTCATTATACTTACCTGTCGGACTCTTGCCAGTGAAGTAACTAGGCAGCAATGAGCCCGCATCAATCAACGCACCCCTGTGCTGAAAGCAGGACGGAGAGCACACTTTCCAAGAAAACAAGGTGAGCTGTGGATCAAAGGGAAGGGTTGGACCCCGGGGAAGAAGGGGTTCAAGCACACAGAGACAATAGGGAGTTAAACTCTACCAATCCTGTGTTTCAGGCCCAGTCTCCAGTCGAGTAGACTCCAGGGAAGGGTTTGAAGACGTAAGAGGTCAGAAGAGGCTGAGTGACGTCCCCGTGGATACCAGGTGAGCGTTACACAGATCACGTTACCTGGAACAGTTCCCCTGGCACCACCATAAAGGTTCTCAGGCGACCCACGGAAGTATGGGCATTCATCTATCAGTGTCGCCTTCATTTTCTTTGTAGGCCTGGAGCATTTCCAAATGATGAAGCTCGGGTAGCTTTTCTCTTATCATACCTGAGTGGTAGTGCAGCAGATTGGTCGGTGCCGTTGGTGACCCATGACGATCCTCTATTACATGACTTTGGGGGTTCCAGAGAGAAATGGAAAAACTTTTTGCTCGCTATACCCAGGAACAAGCAGTAGACAATGAACTCTTATCCCTCCGACAGGGGAATCAGGACTTGTTAACGTACATTGCTACCTTCAACAGACTGGTTGCCGAAGCTAGGTGGCCAGAAAACAAAAGAACCACATTATTCCATCGAGGCTTACGAGGCGAATTAAAGGATGTCTTAGCCCAGGTGGTTGATCCGCCCATAGACTGTACCGAATTCATAAATCTGGTTGTGCAGCTAGACCACCGGTTGCAGGACCGAAAAGCAGACCGATCTAAGGCGGACCCTCGGCCCATGTATGTTCGACCAAGGGAAAACCCATCATGTGTACCTGAAAACGCTGTAGAACCCATGCAGATCGGAGGGATACAGCCTCCATTAACAAAACAAGAGTGGGATAAAAGAAGACAGCAACAACTTTGTTTGTATTGTGGGAAACCAGGACATTTCCTGAATGACTGCCCAGTAAAACCCCCAAGAAGAACAGTCGGGCTACAGAAAAGGATGAAGTTATGGAATCGGAAAACTACCAAGCTTGGCAAACGTAGAGGTCAGTTTGTCGAGTGAGAAGGAGGAGTTACTGACCTCACACTTTTCAATACCAGTGATCTTAATTAACCACCAACGGTCGTCAAGAATGCATGCCGTTGAAGCATACATCGACAGCGGAGCAGTTGGAAATTATATTGATCAAGAACTGGCAGCAGAGATGGGGATTCCTTTGTGTTCTAAGCCGACTATGGGCAAGGTAACCACCGTGGATGGGACAGAAATCGCTTCCGGACCAGTAACCCAGTGCACAGCCGTGGTAACCTTGCTGTGCCAGGATGGACATCGGGAGTCTATTTCGTTTGATCTCATCAAGGCACCTCAGTTCAGGCTAATACTAGGGATGTCACAGGCTTCCCCTTTTCTCACCTGTTTTCTCTGTTTTGCGGAGTCCTTTGTCAGGGTTTTCTTCCAAGCAGTTCGGGTCTTGTACAAGCCCGCTCGGCCGTCTTCGGATTCTAGGATTCGTTCAGCTTCTTCGTCCGGGATCTATGGAAACTCCAGGAAGCTTGGAATAGAGGCAGCACACGGAGGTGGTCTGCGCGGAACGCAGAAGAAACAGGATCAAGGAAGGTAGAAAGAAAGGAGAAGGAGAAGGAGGAAGGTCCGGGAACCAGGAAGCAACACAGTTCAGGAGAACGAACTACGGAGCACGTCAGGCCACAGCTATCGGTAGCGTTGAGACGCGCGGAACCGCAGGGGAGTGGTTAATTTATAGAACGTGCTGCATAGGACGTAAAGGTCGATAGACCACGTTCCGTGTATACGGCCATGTTGGGTGTACTACAGCGAGTAACCCCCGATGTGCCAGGGACCAGGAAGGCCAGAAAGGGTGTGATCGACGGATCATGACAAGGGTTGCCATGGTTGCTTGCTCACAACCCTTTGATAGTCTGGCGGGCATGAAAATTAACCTTCTCCGGTGACTGCTCCCCTGCCTGCTATTATCAAGAGGAGAAACCCGACGTCTGTATCCCTATGACTCCCAGAGCGACAGTATCAACCCTGGGAGTAACTAATACGTTGCCAAGTGAATACCATGATTTCCAGGATGTATTCCGAAAGGACCAAGCCAATACATTGCCGCCGCACAGGCCCTATGACTGTCAGATCGACCTTGTTCCTGGTGCACAAATCCCTTGCGACAGGAACTATGTTCTCACAGAACCGGAAAACCTTAATTTGAAATCCTATTTAGACCAGTACCTTGCAAACGGATTTATCCGTCCTTCGCAGCAGCCAGTCCTTTGTTCTTCGTACCGAAGAATCAAGGGGACTTGAGAACCTGTATTGACTACCGCGCATTGAACCAGATCACCGTGAAGAACCGCTACCCCTTGACACTTATCCCCGAGATGCTAGACCAAGTCAAAGATGCCCAGATTTATACCAAATTGGACCTTCGAGGAGCGTACCACCTGGTTCGAGTCAGAAACAGAGATGAATGGAAAACCGCCTTCCGTACTAAGTACGGCTTGTTTGAATATCAAGTCATGCCCTTCGGGTTATGCAACGCTCCTGTGGCATTCCAATATTTCATGAATGACGTCTTGAGGGAATTAATTGACGTGTGCGCTTTAGTGTACCTAGACTACATCTTAGTGTACTCGGCCTCGAAACAAGATCATTTCAGGCACGTTTGTTCAGTCCGCACCAAGCTCTGTCAACATCGCTTGTTTGCAAAGCTTGAAAAATGCTTTTTTCACGTCACAGAAGTAGAGTTTCTTGGTTTTATCCTTACTCCAGGAGGCATCAGAACGGACGTGCACAAGGTAGATTCCATTCTGAAATGGCCTTCACCGACGTCACTAAAAGGGGTGCAAAGCATGCTGGGCTTTGCGAACTTCTACCACTGGTTCATCCCAGACTTCTCTCAGGTTGTGCACCCAATCACAGTACTATTACGAAAAAACAATAAAAAGTTTGCTTGGGCAGAAGAAGCCTTTCAGGAACTTAAACTAAGATTTACCTCCGCTCCAATCCTGCAACATCCTCGTCCAGACCTCCCTTTATGTCGTTGAAACTGATGCATCCAGTCTAGCAATGGGGGCTGTCCTTTCACAGAGAGACCCGGAAACCGGCCAACTACATCCTGTGGCCTTCTGGTCAAAAAAGTTCTCACCTACACTCCAGAGATTAATTATGCCATCACTGACAAGGAACTCCTGGCTATCAAATCCGCCTTTAAAGCCTGGCGGCTCTACCTTTTTTGGGGCAAGACACAAGATTAGTCATCAAAGACCACCAAAACCTGCAATATCTCAAAACAGCCAAAGCCCAGTCCTCACACCAATTGCGGTGGGCCCTTTTCTTCGCCGAATATGATTATATAATCACGTTTCGACCATGGGTCAAAAACGGAAAGGCGGATGCCTTATGTCGTATGGGCATAGATGAAATGGTATATACAACTCCAGACCCAGTACCTATTATACCCGAAGACAAACTCTATACAACAAAACAAACCACACATAGACTCGCACAACGGCTACCGATCGGAAAACACCCCAAGCCCAACAACATGTCGAATAATATTCTTGAATTCCTAGTTCGTAAAATCCAAATTAAAAAGTTAAAACTAAGGTTGGGAGCATAGAGGCACACTGTGCAAAGTTCGCAGGATTGTACCATTAAATAGCCACCTTGATTTAAGACCGTGAGTTGGGGCAGCTCTCCAAGTGTTCCAAGTCCCTGAATCTCGAAAGATGGCAACCAAGCAAAGCCACCGACCGACCTAGTTCGAATTACCTTTTTGTTAGCCACCAGGCCACTGTGCAGGAGAGCAAGTTTTCAGCCCTCAGGGGACCCAGTGGTCTGATAAGCCTAACGATGGTCCTTTGGTAATAAGGGATTGCAAAGCGTCACAGAATATGGGCCGCCTCGGTGCTTGTTAAAGCCCACCTATGACCCCAAATAACAATTCAAATCATCCACAGTGATTAGTAGGCAGGCAGGGAACGCCCGACAGCTTGAGAAGCTGCCTTAGTCCGTCTCTCCCCCCGCCTGATCCAAAAAGTCTGATTAGTAAAAACAGTTAGGCAGCACTGTGCCAGTAGACGCAACTTCAAAGTTTTAATTCCAAAAAGGAGCAAGTCGTAGATATTGAACCCTTTAGGCCTGGAACCAAGTAGTAACTGGAGTAAAAAGCTTCCTGGAGGATAGATTATCTGCAGTGGTAATAGTGAAGAAAGATTAGAGAGTGAAGGGAGTTAATGTCCTCACATCTGCGTATATGGTTACGGTTGCCCCTGTTCACAATGCCCCACAGTGGCTGGCGCAGCAAGGAATGCCCGACGGCTATAGGAGCCTCCAAAGTCCGACTCTCCCACCTTCTGTGCCGCAAGCTGCATAGATGACTTTATGGATGACAAACGCAGGCTACAGACACTCGCCAATCAGGGAATAATCTCTAATAATCCAGTTCCTGAAGTCAGATTCAAGTTAAGCCCACTTATCCAGGGGCGGGCTGAGATGTTGACAGCAAAGTTCCAGGCGGTTTTCCCTCAGTCCTGATCCTGCAGCCTGCTCAGACTGCGCTGACAGCAGGTACTCGACCAGGACTCCGCCACGCTCTGTTAGAACTGACGGGTGTTGGTATACAACCTCTGACTCCTTCTGGACAAAAGAGTAGAAAGACTGCTCCAGGGCTCCCGGGGGGCTTCGCTGACTGCAGGGAAAAGTTTAAGAATGTTTTTTTAAAATGAAAATGTAAACGCCTACCTTGCTCTATTTCTAAGAGGGAAGTTCCATACCTATTAAACTGAAAGGAAGGGTACCTATCAACTCAAATGTCCTTGGTCCAAATCCTACCTCCTAACTAGCCCTACCACCTTAGAAAACAAACTTCTACCTGACCCAACACTGCAGGTCTTTTGAAAGTTAAAGATAGTAGTTCTAAAACAACTCTGGTCTTGTTTATCAAAAGAAAAAGTTCCTTAATCCAATTGCTACTTTTCCAAGTTTCGTGTGAACAAGTCTTTGGCTCTCGGCCTTCCCAAAGTTTTGTGGCTCTCTGCAAGACTTGCTCCTGATTTGGTATTAGCTATGGATACGTTACTCAGCTTCTTGTATTATTCTTCAATTTGCTTGCTGGTTTGTACAGGGTGCTTCTCCCTTTCGATATCTTAGTTTCTCACAAGATAGTTGGTTTCCCCTACTTGGATATGAAGAGTCCCTATCTCTCTCTCTCTCTCTCCTCTCTCTCCCTCTCTCTCTTTCCCCCCTCTCTCTCTCTTTCCCCCCTCTCTTTCCCCTCTCTCTCTTTCCTCTCTCTCTCCTCTCTCTCTCTCTTTCCTCTCTCTTTCCTCTCTTTCCTCTTTCTCTCTTTCTCTCCCTTTCTGTCTCTTTCTCTCTCTTTCTCTATTTCTCTCTTTCTCTCGTTCTCTTTCTCTCTTTCCTCTCTCTCTCCTCTCTCTTTCTCTTTCACTCTCTCCTCTCTCTCCTGTCTCTTCCTCTCTTTTCCTCCATCTCACCCCTTCTCTTCCTCTATCTCTCTTCCTCCATCTCTCCCCTTCTCTTCCTCTCTCTCTTCCTCCCTCTCCCCTTGTCTTTCTCTTTCACTTCCCTCTCTCTCCCATTCTCTTCCTCCCTCTCTTCCCCCTCTTCTCCCTTCCCCATCCCTCTCCCCCTCTCTCCACCCTCCTTTCTATCTCGCCCTCTTCTCTCACTCTGTCTCTATATTCCCCCTTTTTCTCCCCTCTTCTTCTCCCCCTTGTCTCTTCCCCCTCTCTTGCTCTCTCCCCCTCTCTTTCCTCTATCCTCTTTCCTCTTTGCTCTCTTTTCTCTCTCCCCCCTCTCTCCTCTTTCTCTTTCCACTCTTTCTCTTTCCTCTTTCCTCTCTCTCCTCTTTCCTCTCTCTCTTCCTCTCTTCCTCCATCTCTCACCTTCTCTTCCTCTCTTCCTCCATCTCTCCCCTTCTTTCTCTTTCACTTCCCCCTCTCTCCCCATCTCTTCCTCCCTCTCACTTCCCCCTCTTCTCTCGTCCCCTTCTGTTCCCCTTCTTTCTCTTCCCTCTCACCCCCTTTTCTTTCCCTCTCTTCCCCCTCTTCTCCCTTCCCCCTCTCTCCACCCTCCTTTCTCTCTCCCCTCTTCTCTCACTCCCGTCTCTATATTCCCCCCTTTTTCTCCCCTCTCCTTCTCCTCCTTGTCTCTTCCCCCTCTCTCGCTCTCTCCCCCTCTCACTCTTTTCTCTCTTGTGCGCTCTCTCCTCTCTCTCCTCTCTTTCCTCTCTTTCCCCTCTTTCCCCTCTTTCCCCTCTTTCCCCTCTTTCCCCTCTTTCCCCTCTTTCCCCTCTTTCCCCTCTTTCCCCTCTTTCCCCTCTTTCCCCTCTTTCCCCTCTTTCCCCTCTCTTCCTCCATCTCTCCCCTTCTCTTCCTCTCTCTCCTCTCTCTATCTTTCCTCTCTCTCCCTTTCCTCTCTCCCTTTCTTTCTCTCTCTCTCCTCTCCTCTCTTTCCTCTCTTCCTCTCTCTCGTTCTCTTTCCTCTCTCCTCTCTCTCCTCTTTCCTCTCTCTTCCTCCATCTCTCCCCTTCTCTTCCTCTCTCTTCCTCCATCTCTCCCCTTCTCTTCCTCTCTCTCTTCCTCCATTACTCCCCTTTTCTTTCTCTTTCACTTCCTCCCTCTCTCCTCTCTCTCCCCCTTCTCTCTCCCCCTTCTCTCCCCCTTCTCTCTCCCCCTTCTCTCTCCACCTTCTTTCTCTTCCCCTTCTCTCCCCCTTCTGTGTTCCCCTTCTTTCTCTTCCCTCTCATCCCCTTTTCTTTTCTTTCCCCTTTCCCTCTTCTCCCTTCCCTCTCCCCCTCTCTCCACCCTCCTTTCTCTCTCCCCCTCTTCTCTCACTCCCGTCTCTATTTTCCCCCCTTTTCCCCCCTTTTCTCCCCCTCTCTTCTTCTTCCACTTGTCTCTCTCCCCCTCTCTCGCTCTCCCCTCGCTCTCTCCCCCTCTCTGCTCTCTCTCTCTCCAGCCATCCCCCTCCCCTCTGTTCCCCCTCCCCTCTGTTCCCCCTCCCCTCTGTTCCCCCGTTCCCCTCTTCCCCCCCTTTTTCCCTCTTCCTTCCCCCCTTTTTCCCTCTTCCTTCCCCCCTTTTTCCCTCTGTCTTCCCCCCTTGTTCCCTCTGTCTTCCCCCCTTGTTCCCTCTGTCTTCCCCCCTTGTTCCCTCTGTCTTCCCCCCTTGTTCCCTCTGTCTTCCCCCCTTGTTCCCTCTGTCTTCCCCCCTTGTTCCCTCTGTCTTCCCCCCTTGTTCCCTCTGTCTTCCCCCCTTGTTCCCTCTGTCTTCCCCCCTTGTTCCCTCTGTCTTCCCCCCTTGTTCCCTCTGTCTTCCCCCCTTGTTCCCTCTGTCTTCCCCCCTTGTTCCCTCTGTCTTCCCCCCTTGTTCCCTCTGTCTTCCCCCCTTGTTCCCTCTGTCTTCCCCCCTTGTTCCCTCTGTCTTCCCCCCTTGTTCCCTCTGTCTTTCCCCCTTGTTCCCTCTGTCTTTCCCCCCTTGTTCCCTCTGTCTTCCCCCCTTGTTCCCTCTGTCTTCCCCCTTGTTCCCTCTGTCTTCCCCCCTTGTTCCCTCTGTCTTCCCCCCTTGTTCCCTCTGTCTTCCCCCCTTGTTCCCTCTGTCTTCCCCCCTTGTTCCCTCTGTCTTCCCCCCTTGTTCCCTCTGTCTTCCCCCCTTGTTCCCTCTGTCTTCCCCCCTTGTTCCCTCTGTCTTCCCCCCTTGTTCCCTCTGTCTTCCCCCCTTGTTCCCTCTGTCTTCCCCCCTTGTTCCCTCTGTCTTCCCCCCTTGTTCCCTCTGTCTTCCCCCCTTGTTCCCTCTGTCTTCCCCCCTTGTTCCCTCTGTCTTCCCCCCTTGTTCCCTCTGTCTTCCCCCCTTGTTCCCTCTGTCTTCCCCCCTTGTTCCCTCTGTCTTCCCCCTTTGTTCCCTCTGTCTTCCCCCCTTGTTCCCTGTGTCTTCCCCCCTTGTTCCCTCTGTCTTCCCCCCTTGTTCCCTCTGTCTTCCCCCCTTGTTCCCTCTGTCTTCCCCCCTTGTTCCCTCTGTCTTCCCCCCTTGTTCCCTCTGTCTTCCCCCCTTGTTCCCTCTGTCTTCCCCCCTTGTTCCCTCTGTCTTCCCCCCTTGTTCCCTCTGTCTTCCCCCCTTGTTCCCTCTGTCTTCCCCCCTCGTTCCCTCTCTTTTTTCCCCCTTGTTCCCTCTGTCTTCCCCCCTCGTTCCCTCTGTCTTCCCCCCTCGTTCCCTCTGTCTTCCCCCCTCGTTCCCTCTCTTTTTTCCCCCTCTTTCTCTTTTCTCTCCCTCCACCCACAATACCGGAAGTTTGTTCGTTGGGGATTTTCAGGTCCCCGTGACCTTGTAGGTTCGGGGATTCTTCTTTCAAATTGTCCATTCCTCTCGGTATGAGCGTTTGCTTCCCTCGTACCGTGTCTCTTGACAGTAGGCTCCCAGAGCCTTGAAGAATCTCTTGATCAAAGTATTCGTACTTTACTTTCCCAACCCCATACCAGGTGTTTTCTCAGTCGGGATTCTTAGGCTCCTGTGACCTCGTAGGTTCTCTCAACCTTGTTCCACAGTATCAGTTCCTCTTGACTATATTCTCTCAGTGGAAACGTTTGCATCCCTCGACCTCTCTCTCTTGACAGGATATGGAGGTCGGAATTCGTATTGTCACCAGCGATCTGGTCTCGGCGTCTGTTGCATGGCCCCCGAACGAAGCCTCTGCATTGTTGCAATCGTGCCACTAGAGGAAATGAGAGTTCCTCAGTCTCTGTCACTCCCTTCATCCTTGGCTGCTTCATCGAATGGGATGCCAACCTTCCAGCGTTCGACTAGCCTTCAGCTGGCTCCTCGACATCTCTTCTGCAGAGGTGCGTCTCTGTGTGGGACTCAGTCTCCTCCCTGTGCAGGAGATTGCCCTCAGTTCACAATTCTTTTTGGGTTTAAATAGTTTATCACAGTAAAAAAGGGTGTGTTCTTGTTACTCACCAAGCCGGAAGGTGTGCGTGACCCCAACCTGGATCGAGATGTATGACGAGCCGTAGACTTATCCGAAACCCAGTTCCCCTGATTTCAAGAATCAGGCTTCCTCTTTGAGAGGGGCTCTTTTTCACGATGTATCTCTATGCTATTTATGTAAGAACAGACAGAGTAATCTATAATGCAAAAGAGCGGGATTGAGCGCACCGCCAGACCAATACTGCAAGAGATACAGAAGAGGTTAACTTGTCTAGTTTAATTCTATTAAACACAATAGAACTGCCGGTACCTGAGATAATGAAGGTGAGTAGACTTGAGAGGAAATCCTTGAGTAGTTTCGATAGTGAGAGCAAAATCCAAATGGTTGATGAAAACGACAGAAAAAATAATAAATGGGAAGGTTAGTATAGGGAGGTCAACCCGAACGGCACGAGGGACGCACTAGAGCCGGGTTGGTGCATGTCCTGGAAAGCGTTCATAAATGCACTTCAGTAGAAGGAACAAGGAAGTCCTTGATAAACAGCATTGGTAAGAATGTTCTTGTAGTCCAAATAGAATTCAGATTGAACAGGAAAAAAGAACCAAGCAAAGTTACATTGAAGCAGATCTTGGAAAATCGTAGAGCTGGAAAAACAAGGGCGTTTGTGCAATCGCAGAATGATTGAGAACTGGAGTTCCGTTTTGAGCGGAAATGAAGAGCCGCAAAGTCCGTAGAAACTGAAGGTTGAGCGGGGAGGCTCCTGCGGTTAGACGGTAGTAAAGGTAAACTACCATGGTAACAAGTCCTTAGGATAATCCAGATAAGCAGAAACAAGAGTACAAAGCTGAGGTCTGGTAACGAGAGTTCAGAGTCAAAGGTTCACAGAGGGTAATCCGAAGGAGGGCAAACCGTGCCAAAAGTGGGCTACGAAAAGGCACGTAGTAATATTCAATTGGCAGCAACGAAGTTCCCGCGGCTGAAGGCTTTTAAGGAACAAGGGGGCATGGCTTCTGTGTAAGCGAAGCACGTCCGATCAGCTGTCTAGCACGTTTACGTGACCTGAACAGTTTCCAAGGCAACTTGTAACAATGCCAAAACGGATTCCATGGTGAGGAATTTCTTCATAAGAAAGCTCTCTGCTGCCGTAGCTTAACAGTTCTTCGCAACGCAGTCTTCAAAATCACCATTGTCTTGGGAAAACCACAAAAGTGGCTGTTTGATAGTGTTAGTCAGCATTAAACACAACAAAAAAGGCTCCCGCACCTAGTATAGGTTTGGACACACAATTCACTGGATGATTGGGAATTATCACACTGAAAAGTTTCAGACAGTGATGTGTAGAAGTTCATGGAAAATACAACCTGACTTCAATACTGATTCTGTTAATAATGATATTTAATACAAAACAAACAATGTTAAAAACGTATACAAAAAAGCGAATTACATACAAAACTAACAAAGTGATTAGTGCATCCTCAAAAGTGCTGCTTGCAAGTCACGAAATGGCTAATAAAGTGCAAAATACGCAATTAAACTGTATCTCTTCCTTAGATACAAAAAATTCTTCAAGTGTGCATGTAAACAGATATACAATTCTATAATCTTCACGTAAATTCAACCTTCAACTTTTAGTAAGCAAAAACCACACAAAATGTAAAGGATGAGACCTTCATTATTATTAAATGTCTCTAAGCAGGGTGTCTTGGTCAGAGGATACCTAAAAGTACACCAAAGGAGGATTCAATCCTTAATGAAATACTTCACATTAGTTTCTGTAGAAGCCCTACATGTTTCATTCCTATAGTCCGTGGAGTTGTTGTTAGGAACTTCCTCAGGGGAGTGTGGGGGCCGGGGCAACAAAAACGACCCTCAGCACAAGTTGTGATGGTAACTTGGCAGAATTTAACAAGTTGAATTTATCGTAGCATTGTGCAGTCCTTGGTAATGATTTCCTTTTGGGCAATTGAAAGGGGTGTATGCCCACACAATCTTGTGTTTGATACAAGTGAGTAGATCCAGGCCAAACCTAATAAAATAATCAAAACCACATCTTAATTTGTGTGGTTGTTCAATGAAATACATCATTAATCAGTGTTATTTGAGGATGCATTTATTGAGGAGCTTACCGTCTCTTAATGTCGGTAAATCATTCTCAGGTACTGCATAAATTCTTAGTGTCGCAGTGCCGGGGGAATCCCTGTAGACCTACAAAAACATAGCACAACCTCCTATAATCTCTGTATGCAAAACCACTTCCTTACAGAAATGTAAAGAGTGCTAAGTATTCGTATCTAAACTATGGAGCAGGTGTAAAGTCTTAGGTGGACTTACTTAGGATGTCATTCCCGATTGGGTTGGTACTTCGTTTGTCGTGACATACAGTCATGATTTCAGTACTGATATCATTGGTCTGGAGTATAAGTCAAACCCTGCAATTTGAATTTTAAAAATGGAATCAATTTAGACATGTTGAGAATGGTAGACGTAAGCTAAGAACTAACCACTTACTCATTACCTATAGTGGTTGATAGATATTGCTAGTCTATGTAATAAGACTGCAGGAGGAGAAGTAATATTGAACCTCAACTGAGCTGGGCTCTTTGAGGAGGCACAATAGCTAATACTTGAAAACCAATCAAATGAGCAGACACTCGTGACAAAGTTACATAAGCACAAGAAGTATTGCGCAAGATCGAAATAAAAAGCTGTCATGACTACTATATTGGTAGTATTAGGCTAAAAAGAACAAAGGAAAAGGAAAGTACACCAGAAATACCTGCAGTTCGAAATCCGAGCAAACGCCAAAGCGGCAAGGTTTCTCCTTCGCTCTGCACAACAGGCATCAAGCAGCTGTTGCTAGGGCGACCATGTATACTGTGTGCTGTATGTAAAAGTACACTGCGCATGTGCAGTAGGTAGGAATACTACCCTGTACGGCAACGAACGCTACAATTATTTTATTCAACAGCTGTAGTATAAGTGGCACGCTGGAAGCTTGGCTAAAGCAGAAAAGATTAATTACTCAACGGAATAGTGGTTTATTTAGAGTGATGAATTCCGAAAGAATGTGGAAACATGGACACTTCCGCATGCTGAGTCCTAGAGCGTGAGAGTCTGAGATCCGTTGTTATGGAAACCTAACACTCTTAAGGATTGGTCTAACTTGACACTGTGCATGTGTACTAGTAGATAAGCTGATTCCAAGTGCTGCGAGTGAGACTCATCAGTGTCATATGGGATACAAATCAAATGTAACATTGTAAATAGGGCTACAGATCTAAATTTTGCCTTAACTGAAGTGATATAGATTAATATCACATATGCATACCGAAGTCTCTAGCTGTAAAGGCGGAACAATAGCAGAACAGTGAGTAAATTGGATACATCTTGAATCAAAAGGGTGTCTCACTGAATCGAATATTCCATGGCAGTAGGAGTGAATAATGCACATAAAGAACCCAACTCGAAGACAGTAGTGGGGGTATGAACTTAAGGTAGTGAATGACCTTTGAGGAACAGGATATTAAACTAAGGTTATCCACTATGTGCATATATGTACGTTAGCAGAAATAACTATTGTTAATGCTGACTTTCATACCGCTTGACACATTTCTGGTCCGGGAGGTCTTGCTCAAACTGGGAGTCCTTATCCCACAACAGAGTCCCTTCCAGTCAGGTTCCGTTTGCCCAAAGCCCTACAGAGGGTTTTGAGGAGCGGGCTGGCCTCACAGGGGATGGCACCCCCGTGGGGAGAAGGGGAACAATGACCAGGTTCGCCACTGAACACACAAAACCACCAGGGAATGGTTTTGAAGAAAAAGGCCCATATATTAGCCATGTAAATAAAGACCATCAGAGAAACCTTTCTTCTCCAGCATGGGGTCTGGCATGGATTCACATGCTCATGAATATTCCCCGTCGTCTGGCTGAGAAAAATCAGTATCAGTTTTGTTTTTGATCTGTCTTTCTTAGTAGTAACCAATCACTGGTCTCTGGGTCATACTGCCCCCAGCCCATGACTGCCCTCTCCCTAAGCCACGACCCTGGCAGCCATCCTCAGATTTTTACCGCACGTTCCAGTGTTGATAGTTCTCGTGCTATAGCTCTCAAGCTTTTACTGCGTTTTGATATTTTTTTTTTCAAGGAGTTTAATCTCATTTTTTCGGTCAATCGAGTCTCAAGCTCCACCGTTTCTACTTCCGATCAACGGGGACCCGTTTTGGAATTTTCTACGCCCCTCAAGGGTGAAGTTTTTGAGTTACGCTTCTTGGAGGATTGCAGAAGTTTCTGAGGCCTACCCCACGGGCATGGCCCAGGAGAAAGGAAGCTCGACACCCGGATCCAAGCTGTGTAGGAACCGTACTGGATGCGGATTACAGAATGTGTTCGAGGACGAGCACTCGAGGTGCCTCTACTGTCTTCACGAGGACAAAACGCACGTGGAGAAGGACTGTGCGTTTTGCATGAACATGTCGGATCGGACCATGAGGGATCGTCGGACCCGTCTCGCCAACTGGCTGGAAGGCAAGAGACCAGCAGGTGAGAAGAAGAAGTCAGAGCGGTCTTCTAAGTCCTGGTAGTGCGCCCCGGCGACGGGGGCCCAACAGACGGCAAAGCACTGCGAGTCCACGGGCACCGGGAGCATTGAACGGTCGGGCTCTTCGGCTGCCGGGCAGGGCGCACCTTCACCGACGCCATCAACCACGAGCCAACGCTCTGGCTCGGGGAAGAAAAAATCCGAGTACCCGGCTAAGCTTCTGGAGAGGCCCCGGTCGATCTCTAAGGAACCTGCCGAAGGGGAGCGAAGCAGTGACCCTCCCCCTAAGGTGAAGGCCTCAAGCGCGCCCAAGGTGGTGAAGGCCTTGATTCAACCGGCCAAGGCCTCTATTGAGGGAGTCGCTGCGGCCCTAGCGAAGCCTGTGGAGGCTACCCCAGTGGAGGCGACCTCAGGGTCCAGAGTTTCCCTGCCTCCGCGGAGGGAATCCTCTTTTAAGCCCATCGAGAAGAACCCCGTGAAGACCCCAGTGGGAAAAGAGGAGGGGGGTGGTGCCCGTTATGAACACTGACACAGCCTCCGAGGAGGAGCTGGTCAAAGTCGAAGAGGGACTCGACAAGAATTTGGAAGATGCCCGGTCTGACGGGAGGGATCCCGACGAGGGGGACGACGAGAGCGAGGGTGGCGACGACGAGGCTCCTGTGGAGGAGGAGCAACCGTCGCGCCCGTCGCAGCCCGAGCCACAGGACAACTTGGCAGCCATTTTGATGGCAATCCAAGCCTTATGCACGGAGATAAGGACGAGATTGCCCCTACCCCTGACGGATGACCCAACTGAACTGGGTTCGTCGGGGAGCCCTCCAAACAAGAGGAGGATGATTCATCCAGCCTCGCCCTTTTAGCCCTCACAACCCTATCAGCCTTTGTCTCTTCCCCGGTCCCGAGGGATGACACGGGAACAGATACGGCCACGACGGGGACGGATGACGACGGTGGTGACGACGGGACTGACCTCCTGTCGCCGATTCCTCGGGCATCCACGCTCAACGAAATTGGCTCCTTCCACGCCATGATTGCCAGGGCATCCAAACTTTTCCAGCTCTGCCCCGAAGAAAAGAAGGAAGGCTTCCTCTACCAACAGTGTGAGGCCAAGAGGAAGACTGTCCTCGCGGTGCTGCTGCTAGATGACATCTGGGACGAGGGACTTGCGCTTCTGAAGAACCCCGTCCACGACGCCTGCCAAGAGGGACCGGTACGAGAAGAAGTACTGGGTCCCCGGCGCCGCCCCCTTGTGCCTGAGAGCACAGCCGACCCCGGATTCGGTAGTCTTGGCAGCGGCCAAGAATAAAGCTGAGCGGGGGGCATCGGCTTCAACTTCCCCACCGGACGGCGAGGGAAAGAAACTGGACGCCATGGGACGACGAGTCATCTCGTCGGCGGCGACGACGATCAAGGCGGCCAACGCCCTAGCGATTGTGGCCTGCTACGACAGGGAATTGTGGTACAAGATCGCCCCACTGTTGGACTTCCTACCGGACAATAAGTGGGCGGAGGCCCTGGCGATCCTACAGGAAGGTGAGGTGGCGTCGGATCACGCCATAACGGTAGCCATGGACATTGCCGACACCGGTTTCCGCCAGTTGGGCAACAGCGTTTTGCCTTAGACGGCGGGGGTGGTTCAAAGCGATGGATTTCCGCCAAGACGTGCAAGCCAAGGTTTTGGACATGCCCTTCGACGGGAACAATCTATTTGGAAAGACAGTGGATGGGTCACTGCAGGCTATCAATACCGACACAGAGATGGTTCGGGCCTTGGGAGTTTTGCAGCAACGACGGCTGCCCTTTCGGAACTCCAGAGGCAAGCAAGGTGCCTCCAAAGGATTCAGCGGCGGCTCCTCAACGTACCATCAGATGGCCGGCTCCTCGTCGCAAGAAGCTTACAGGGGACGACGCAAGTCAGGTGGATCTCGCTGTCGTCGCCAGGGAGGCCAAGGCGGCAAGGCCGCTTCCAAGCAAGACTGAACTGGCCGTTGCGTCGGGCCCCCACCGAAGCACCCCGGTGGGAGGCCGGCTGATGAAGTTCGTCAGCGTGTGGGAGTCCATCTCCACCGACCGTTGAGTGCTGGATGCCCTGGCCCACGGGCACACTCTGGAATTTCTCAAGAAGTGCCCCCGATTCCTCCCGTGGCCAGGAAGGAAAACCACGCCCCTCAACTGCTGTTAGAGGTAAGGGCGATGCTCAAGAAAGGAGACATCAAACTCATCCCAAAGAGGCTCCGGGGCTCCGGTGTATACTCAAGATACTTCCACTTCAGAAAGAAGACAGGAGGATGGTGTCCCATCCTGGATCTGCGTCGACTAAACAGATACATCGAGGCACAGAAGTTCCAGATGGTCACCCTCCAGCACGTGCTGGGCCAGCTGGAGGAAGGTGACTTCCTATCAACGTTGGATTTGGAGGATGCGTACTTTCACATCCCCATACTAAAAGGACACCGAATGTTTCTCAGGTTCGTGGTCCAGGGACGGCACTGCCAGTTCAAGGCCCTCCCATTCGGATTGTAGTCGGCGCCCAGGGTATTCACCAAGTGCCTAGCGCCAGTGGCGGCGCGGCTGCGCCTGCAGGGGATCCACGGCTACCCCTACCTGGACGATTGGCTCATCCGTGCAAGAACAAGGGAACTCGCAGTTGAACACACAGCGAAGACTGTCCAGCTGCTCACGGACCTGGGATTCTCCATGAACTTCCCCAAATCCCACCTGGCTCCGTCACAGGTTGCACTGTTTCTGGGAGCCAGGCTCGATACAGTGGCACGATTGACCTCGCCGTCGGAGGAAAGGATAAAGGCCATCCTGGGCAAGATGCAGAGTCTGCTGGCCACGGACGTGGCCAGGGTGAGGTCCATCAAGTCCCTCCTCGGGATGATGTCCTCGTACATCTACCTGGTGCGCCTTTGCAGGCTTCGGATGCGCCTTCTACAGGAGTTCCTCGACGCTGGTTGGATGCAAGTGACGGGCAGCTTCGAGGACAAGATCTCGCTCAACGAGGTATTCCGCCAAGCAATTCGGTGGTGGGGCACCCGCGTGCATCTTGTGGTGGGCAGAAACTTTCAGATCCCAGCACACCATGTGACGGTGACGACGGATGCCTCCCTGGAGGGGTGGGGAGTGCTCACCGGAGATCTTCATGCGAAAGGCCTCTGGCTCCCGGAGAAGAGGACGCTCCACATCAACATAATGGAGCTTCGAGCAGTGTTCTGGGCCCTCAGGTCGTTTCTCCCATCCCTCAAGGGCAAGGTGGTGAGGATCTTCACCGACAACACCACCACGATGTTCTACATCTGGAAGCAGGGAGGAACAAGATCCCCAGCCCTGTCCAAGGAAGCCCAGGATCTGTGGCACTGGGCCGTTGCCCAGGGGATGTTTCTGGTACCCTTTCATCTGGCCGGGACAAACAACACAATCGCCGACTCGCTCAGCAGAGAGTTGCGCTCGTGCCACGAGTGGGAACTGCGTCAGGATCAAGTGGATCGACTCAACGATGGGGCAAACCCCAGATCGACCTGTGCCAGAGCTTTGCCAGCAGATTTCCCCAGCCGAGGAGCATGGGAGATGCTTTCTCGTTCCCCTGGGACGGCCTGTTCCTGTATGCGTTACCTCCGTTGCTACTGCGACTCATCAACCAGCTCAAGAAGTCCCGTGCAGGATGATCCTCGTTGCACTGGCGTGGCTGAGGCAGATCTGGTTCCCGGACCTTCTGGACTTGTCAGCGTCCCCACCAGTCAAAATGTCGACGGATGCAGATCTTCTCTCCAGAGAAGGAGGCGCCATCCTTCATCACGACCCGGAGTCGCTGAACTTGCAGGCCTGGCTCCTGCAGCACTAGAGTTTGGAGGGTACGATATCCCGGCGGACTGCAGAGAGGAAAGGCCAGGGCATCCTTAACTCTAAAGTGCTACGGACACAAGTGGAAGAAGTTCTCTGTCTGGTGCCATGCACAGAAGATTAACCCTCTATGGATTGCCGCACCGCAAGTGCTACCGTACTTACTGTCGCTGGCCAAAGCTGGACTAGCTCATGCTTCCATCAAGATACATCTGGCAGCGATTTCCCGATACACCAGAACTGCAGGACGGTCATCCCTGTGGTCTCATCGTCTGGTGAAGGAGTTTATGAAACGACTGTTTTGATCGTTCCCGCCGGTGAAGGCTCCAGCCCCGGCGTGGGAGCTAAACGTGGTGCTGACCAGGCTCATGGGCCCACCATTCGAGCCTTTGCATTTGGCTCCGTTGAAGTTCCTGTCGTGGAAGACCGCGTTCCTTGTGGCCATCACCTCTGCACGACGCGTGGGAGAGATTCAGGCCCTATCCTGCAAGCCTCCATACTTCACTTTTCACAAGATGAGGGTGGTGCTGAGGACGCACCCCTCCTTCATGCCCAAGGTGCCGTCAGACTTCCATCTCAATGAGCCCTTGGTGTTACCAGTTTTCTTCCCGTCGCCGGCCGAGAGGACTTAGCTAGAGCGCTGAAGTTCTATGTGGACCGAACGAAGAGTCTTCGGAAGACATCACAGCTGTTTGTGAACTTTGGACCTGTGAACCAAGGGAAGGCTCTCTCGAAGGCTTCCATTTCCAGATGGTTCTCCGGATGCATCATGCACTGTCACCGGTTGGCAAACCGACCGTTGCCCGGCAGTCCGAGAGCCCATTCGACCAGAGCGATCGCTGCTACCACAGCGTTCTTGTCTGGTGTACCCCTGCTGGACATCTGCAGGGCTGCTACGTTAAGGTCGACGCACACCTTCACAAGATTCTACTGCGTCGACCGGGTTTCCAGGGAGGAGTCCAGAGTCGGCCAGGCAGTGCTGCGCAACCTGTTCGCCTGAAGGTGGGCCTGGTGAGGAGGTAAGAGATGCTTAATGTTGAGTCTATGTAATGCTTAATGTTGAGCCTTTGCCACCTCCTGTGGTTGTGCATGTGTGTACTGCTATGTATTCTTATATTCATGAGCATGTGAATCCATGCCAGACCCCATGCCAGAGAAGGAACAAGTTACTTACCTTTAACTGTTGTTCTCCAGCATGGGTCTGGCATGGATTCACATGCGAACCCTTCCTCCTACCCCTCTGCGGCTCTTCACTTGGTCATACTGCCACTTTACGTGCTACCAAATCTGAGGATGGTTGCCAGGGGCACGGCCTAGGGAGAGGGCAGTCATTGGCTGGGGGCAGTATGACCCAGAGATCAGTGATTGGTTACTAATAAGAAAGACAGATCAGAAACGAAACTGATACTGATCTTTTCTTTACCGAGGATTCCCAGCCTGACGACAGGGAATATTCATGAACATGTGAATCCATGTCAGACCCATGCTGGAGAACAACAGTTACAGGTAAGTAACTTGTTCCTTACATATTAACAGGCCCTCGAGGAAGGGAAGAACAGTCCCTTATGGACTGCCCATGCTGAATGTGAGGAATGCAATGGACAAACACAGGAAAGGGGGCGGGCTCACAAGCCTATTTTAAGCCTCTAAGACCCCCCCCATCACACCCCCTGCAAGGAAAGTTCATTTTCGAATACTTTAAGTATCCAATCTTGGGATGATGTAGGTAAGGGTATGAGAGGCTAGGAGGACGTCCTAGAGACCAGTGGAAAAAGTGGAGGTTATTGGTGAGAGGGGAGGAGTGTGAGGGGAGGGTTCTATGTCATTTCATCGACAGCTATTTGTTTTGATGAGTTTTTTAAGAAAACATTTCACAAAAAACCATTGAAAAATGTATTTTTTTATTTTTTGCGGTTCCACTCCCAATCCTCCCTCCCATATAGTTTTTTTTTTAATATTTCTGACACCCTTTATATGGCCTTCCCCCCCCCCTATATTTATTGATGTGCATTTTCGGCAAAAGTTTTCGTTAAAACAAGCCCGTCGAAAAGATTACTGTTGATGAAAGGACGTTGTACCATGATGAGCAGGAGTAACATAGTGGTAGCGGAAGTATTGGTAGTTTTGGGAAGAGTAGAGTGGTAGTGGAGTAGAAGTTGGTAGTAGTGTTCGGTAGTGTCATAAACAAGCAGAACTTACTGTTGCATCTCCGATGCCCCATATCCAGCCGAGGACGACAAGGTGCGATTGGAGCGCGGTGGCGCCTCCCAGCATCGCCTCGGGGCCTGCGTTCTCCGTGAAGGTTGCCATGGCACCTGGGAGAAGCCACGCTGCGTTGGCACCAGCCACAGCTCTAGCACAGAATCTTGGCAGTCACGTGACATGCACAAACAGGGAGCACCGCACAGCATCCAGCGTTTAAGCAAAGAGCACCCAGATAAAGGAGCTTCTCAACAGGTGGTGGTTGGCTACTTTGTTTCCATCGTTCCCATTTTGCTTTGTTTGATTACCAAGCTGTTTGAATCTCTGGCTCTGCTCCCTGGATTTCCCTTTTGGCATTGGCAAACTGTTTTCTTGGACTTGATTCAGCTCATTGGATTGCCTCTGGATATTTTCCTGGTATTGGTGAACTGTTTTGTTCCTTCGGATATTTGTGCCTTCTGGATTTAGTGCCTTTTGTTTTCCCTGGAACCGTTACTCTGGATCCCTTGCCTCTTCTCCTGCATCTCTATTGTGGTGCATTCCTGTCCTGAATAAGGCCTTACCCATTGATGTACCAACCTGGTGTGGGTTCCCCTGGTGCTAGGTAAGAACTGGCTGAAAATCGTGTGTCAAGTGGGGGAAAGGGTGTGTAAAACACTGTTTATAACCACATTGTTTCCCTTTCAGCCACCAAGGACCCGGGCGCAGTATTTCCAGTTTCACTTGTGGTCCTAATGGCTGGCTAGGGAGTCCCTTTAACCTCTCTGGCTGGTACTTGGGAACATCGGTATAAGTTCAACTGGGATTACTGAGCATAAGGGGTAGCAACAGTAATGGACATGATAGTAGCGGTAGAGAGAGAAGTAGCGGGAATAGTCATGGTAATAGGAGCAGTAGGTACAGTGGTGAAGTAGTCATGGTGGCATGTAAGCAGTGGTAACAGCAGAGTAGAAGGTGGAGTAATAGTGAAGAAGAAGGAAGGAGATGGGTGCTATTGGTAGTAGGGTGATAGTTGGAAGTGGAGGAATAGGAGAGTTTTAACATCGAAGGGTTGACCGGAGAGACGGTAAGACAGCCGGAGGAGAACATCTTGGAGACCAGTGTAGTGAAGGGTTCGGTATGAGCGGGTGTGAGAAGAGAGTGAGACCGGGTAAAAGAAGGCACAATCCCTAAAGACTCCCATAGTGTATTAAGCAATTTAGGCTACTCCCTTTTAAATTGGTCTTTCATGATTGCTTAGATGCAGCCCAGAAGGACAAAGATTATGGTGACTGCTGGTGACTCGCCTAACCTTGAATCACCCAAGTCTTAACCTTACTCTCAGGGTGCTTTGTTTTTTTATTTAGCCCAGAGAATACGAAATCTGGGTTTACGCCCGGACTCCAAATTTCAGTTTTCACGTCATCTCTACAGCTGCTTCCTCATACGTCTTTTGATGCGTACTCTGACACCATTTCTGCCTTTCCTTTCTTTCTCGCTCCATTCAAAGGAATGTCATTATTGCTGCAATTTCCTTCTAGACTACTGAAATACCCTATGTATGGGCCTGCCTGACTGCTTGTTACCTCAGCTGTATTATTGTTGCGGCTAGACTTCTAACATGCTAGCGGATGGGTGTGGTGCTCTAAACTTTCAAGGTTTATGTTTAAATTGTAATCTGTTAAGGACATTTAGCCCAGGTGTTTTATTTTTCTTGAACTGTCACAATTGGTTATGTTGGTCAATCCCCATCTTCTAGGGTGTAACCCTTTTTGAATTGGCATAATCTCTTCTGAATGCTTTAGGAAATTTGTCTTCCAGTTTCTAGTATGATCATTTTTCAGGATGTGTACACTTGGCTTTGCAAATCCTCAACTACACTTCAGGGACTTTCTCTCCTGGTTCCAGTATGCAGCGTGTATCACCTTGGCGGCTATATGTGATCTTACCGACCACAATTACAGAGTGGTAAATTTAATCACGGACAAAATACTAGAAAACACCAAATTATTATTATTTTTTTAATTTGGAGGGGTTCCCCTACCAAACCCCTGTTTTTTTTTTTAACCCTTAAATCGCCACTCCAACCTCATCCCGACCCATTTTAACCCCACTACCCTTTATTTAACTAATGGTTGCAGTTTTTTTCAGTTTTATGTTTTAGATATTTTGACTGGTACCACCTTTGCTTTATGAAGAATTTTATACACTTGAGGAACTTCTGATTCCGATTCCAGTATGCAACATGCTTCAATAATGGCTCTTTTGCAAACGCAATAGCGACTTTATCCCGCTGATTCATTGTTAAACCCTTTGAAAAGATCTGCCACAGTTCCTTCATGTAGCGTCTGGGCAGGGACTCCATTTCTGTGTACGTAGGTCCTACCTGCAGCATGCTCTGGGACGTCCTTTGTGGGTCGACAGGGTTCACAACTGCAACCCAAGGGACTCCCTTGCGATCCCAAATTTATAAAGAATTTTTCGAAAGAAAAAAAAAACGGGTGCTCCTAGTGTAGCGGGCCCTCCTGCGGTGCAACCCGCCACACGAGGTCTCCCCAGCCCAGTCCTCACCCATCATGGTGAAGGCTGGGCCGGGGAGGCACTCAGTAGGGGTTGGAGCTGACCGTGACATGGGGCACATGTCACATGCCACGTTCATCTCCAACCGCTTCTTCCTCGGCTTCCTTGCAGCTCACATACAGGAACCAGGAAGCGCTCGCAGCTGGAAGCCTGGAAGGACGGACCGAAGCTGCAAGAAAATTATAATTGTTGTAATATGTGTGTTTTGCATATGTGATGTGCGTGTCAGATGTAAGTATGTGAATGGTGGGGGAATGAGAAGTGATGTGATGTGTGTTTTAGAATGTTCTGGGTGGGTGAACGGGCGTGTGCTTGTGCGCAGAGAATGTAATGAGTGGATGTAAGAGAAAGTGAGTGACTGGTGGGTGAATGAGAAGTGATGTGATGTGTGTTTTTGAATGTAGTGGGATGGTGGGTTGGTGGGCGGGTGGATGTGTGGCTGTGTTTAGAATGCAATGGTTTGCTGTAAGAGAAGGTGTGAGTGACTGGTGGGTGAATGAGAAGTGATGTGATGTGTGTTTTTGAATGTTCTGGGTGGGTGCCTGTGGAGAGAATGCAATGAGTGGATGGGTTTGTGCCTGTGTAGAGAATGCAATGAGTGGATTAGATTGTGTGTTTGTGAGTGAATGAGTATGAATGTGGTAGTTTGTGTTTGAATGTCCTGGGTGGGGTTTGGTGTGTGCCTGTGTGGTGAATCCAGTGTGAGGGAGTGAGAGAGGAGATGTATGGGGAGTGACCGGTGGGTGAAGGGGGATGCATGTATGTGTAAGGCCCCGGGAAACTGGGATCACTGGAGCGTTTTTGCCACATCCTTTATTGACTTTGCATGTTTTACTGGTATTTTTGGGCGAAGGCAAATTCATGTCTGCCATCCCCTGGTTAGACTGGCATTGTGGTGCTGTCAGTCTAGCCATTGCTTACTGTGGCATGACATTTATTACTCGGCATCTTTAAAAAAGCAAGCATAATAAGTAGTGTTACCTTTCTAGATTGATGGTTTGGCGTAGCGGCCTGTATATTCACTGTAGCATGACGTTTTATTAACTGATCATCTATGATGAATCAAGCAAGAAAAGTGTTCTTATGGGTCTATATTGGTTTACATTGGAACCAGTTTGGACAGATTTTCCTATTGTGACATGTCACTTTTAATGGCCAAACCAACGGGAGTATGTACTTACATAGGAGTACTGGCATATATTGGCAAAGCCAGTTTTGTGCCCAGTGCCAGTAATGATACTATAGAAAAATGTCTTAAAGCGAACATAAGTATTCTCTTATATCGTAATACTAGCGTATGTTGGTGGAGCCAGCATGGAAATGTATGGGCACAGCCAGCATACAAATGTTTTTTTATACTGGCATACATTGCAGGGACCAGCATGATAATGCATTGGGAAATGCCATGTGCACGTTTGGTGACTTACATCTATTGTACTTTTTTTCATGATTTACCCTACACCCTACAAAACCGTTTGTTGGCCATTTACCCACATTTTCCCAGAAAGTGTGCTTTGGAATGCACCATTTTAATCCATTATTCAAAGCATTTACTCTTGGGAGGGAGGAGAAACTACCCCAACTCCCTCCCCCACCCCCAACCCATTTACGTTAGTTCAGGCTCACTTGCTATGCTCAGTCACAGTCACATACTTGTTGCAAATATTTACACCCTGCAAAAAAATTACTGCGCAGCCACCATTGGGTGGCTGGTATATTTTTGGACCAGGCACCGCCCCCTTCTCTCTTTTACGTTAAAGATTTGAGCTTTGATTGAAAAACAGATTTACTTTTCACTTGCAGTAGTGCATGCTACTGCAGCGCCATAATAATCATGGACATTCCGCCAACTTCACAACTGATAGCTTTAATGGCCTCGGGGGCAGGCTGTAAGATGCGTTAACTGCCTACTGCCTGTTGGTAATGCCCCCGCGTAGTTCGGGACAATTACTTGGGAATAGCAGGCAATTACTTCATTGTACACCCCCCAAACACTGTTATTGCTTAAATGTGGTTCTTGGTGGGCTACAAATCTATCATCTTGATGTATATTCTCCTAAAACACTCATTGCGAGGGGTAATGTAATGCTTTGCATGTGCTGGCGAATACATAGGACAAGAGAACGAAAATATTTTCTTTAACTAAAATATTTTTTCCATCCTTAGGACTCTAAAAGGGAAATTAGCAAAACAGTATCCAGATGCCTTTAGCAGTAAGTGTTTATCTTTTCCTACATTTTGGATAGTTATGAAAGTATTTTTTTTTTTATTGGATTTATATTGCCACATCTACCACATACCCCTACTGGCATATGACTAGGTTTAATGTATGAAATGTAAATTGCAGGACCATTTTCTGAGGCTATGAATGAATCCTATACATGCTTTTTATGTATCTAGTTCACAATCAAAGTTCTACAATGCAGGAATGTCTTCCCTTTTAAAATATATGCCATTACCAACCACTGCACTTGCAAGTGTGCGGAGCGACAATTATGTATGGCATGAATCCAATCATACATGACATGCCCCATTCCATTGTGAGATATAAACCAGTCCCGATTTTAACTTTGCATTTTGGGAGTTATAGTCCTAGGTTTATAATGAAAAAAACCAGGACTACAAGTTCCAAAAAGCACAGTTAAAGCCAGGACTCGAGTAGCATCTCCCGAACATAATAGGGCATGTTTGTCCAAAGATTTTGAGCATCTGGTAGTCCATCAGTATAAAAAAATGGACACTGGGAGTCATGTGGTGTTTATGTTAATTTACAATGAATCCTTATAGGTAAAAGGTATTTAACTTCAAGGCCTTTGAGGGCCATAGTTTTTTGTGTGGTTTGTCAATGGCAGTTGGGGGTCAGGGGAGTATGTAGCATTTGGACTATTATTAAGGGTGATACACATTTATCATTGGCTTACAACCGGTGTTTTCACAGCAAGTATATATGGTTTCTGCTTGCCAGGCTGTATGTTAACGGGTCTACATATAAGTGGGTGGTTGCTATATCTATTATCCAAAATTATATCATTGCACAAGTTTAGTTTCTTGTTGATAGTTTGTAACCACACAGCAGCCCAAATTAGGTGAATCGTTATGTATATGTGTTCCAGAACGTTCTTGCATGGAGGCTCTGGAACCTGTGACGTCATTGAGACGATTGGCATTTGAGAAGCTGGACATCCAGCCTGCTGCAGTCCCCAATTAATAAACCCACCTTAACTTATCTGCGCAAGTCCATCCACAACATTTTGGTGAGGAGTGGGCACCTGGGGACGGCAGCGGCAACCTCCCTGTGCACACCATCGTGCCATGCATTCCAGCCTTGAAGGCAAGGAGCAGAAAGATTGGAGCATTCGGAAGGGAGGCAAGGTAGGAGACTCCCATGTCAGCGTGCCGCCGCGCCCAAACACCATATGGCGTTGTTATGTCGTTTCAACAGGGAAAACTATTTAGGCTAAGCAGAGAGCTGATCACAGCTCATTGCGCATGCGCACGCATCACCCAGGCTTCCGAACAACAAGGAAGGGTTGCCTCGGAAACAAGTGCGCGCGCAGGCAAACTAGGCCAGATTGAGAATCGCGCTTGGGGAAAGAGACGCCTTCTTCACAACTAGAACAAAGAAGAAAGTTTCAACCCACAGGTCTCTGGAAACCTGCACATTACTTATAGTTGTCAGAAAAAAGCAAAAAAAAGCAAAAGGGAATCCCACTGGCTGCCAACAATTAAACATTGTCACACTGCATGCAAAGCAAAAAAAAACAAAATGAAGAATGCAACAAGCTCCAACAACCAATTACAGCATGCAGAAAGTCACTCCCCCCATGTTCCTTTCTTTCCACCCCCGGAGAACCTCCAATACCTTGGGAACAATTAACAGATTAATTTCAAGTGTACCTATGGGACATAGGTGGCGCAAAATGTAACTGACCTCCAGGAAGCCTCATCATGAATGTCTGGGCAGTGAGGAACTGCGTATCTTCCGTACGTTACCAGATGCAACGCCACAGGAAGGAGGCGGTAGAGAATGTGGTGGTGGGGGGGGTGATGCAGCCACCTCATCACACAAGAGATATGATTCGGCTATGGCAAAACTGGAACGCCATTTTAGCAATAGACAAATGTTGTTCTTGTGCGCTATAATTTTTTCACAAGGAAACAAAACAAGAGAATCAGTCGACCAATACATAGCGCCCCTAAGAGGGTTAATAGCAATTTGCAAGTTTACTGGACTGGCATATCAATATTTCGGGAGAACAATTAGTGTTGCACACAGCAGACCCACACACCCAACAACGCTTATGGCAAGCAAAGGATCCCACTCTTGAGCAGGCAATAGATCACCAGAACAATGGAATTGGTGAATACATGTATCAAAGAAATTCAACAACATGACTAATCGTCTTCAACAGAGAAAGTACAACTTGTGGCAAAGGATCAAGAGAATGAGAATACTGAAGTGGCTATGAATGATAAGAAGGGGCCCACATTCTATGAAAACAAAAGTGAATTGGCTTGAAAACCCCAGCAGAGTAAACAATCATCCAAATTCTAGATGTTATCGTTGTGGTTGTTTCAGACATGCTGACGGCACGAAAGAGTGACCTGCTAGCACCATGGAATGTTACAAATGTGGCTTATTGGGACTTTACGGGAGAGTTTGTAGAAACTCGCTTGGAAAAAACACAAAGAAAGGTACCGGCAAAGCCCTAGAAGAGATGGGAGGACCGAACAGCCTTCTGACCATTGTACAAGAGAGAGAGAAAAGCCCACAATTATTTTGTTAATCAACAGTAGCACAAAAGAAGGCCCACGTGAGCATTAAGAGGTAAATGGCTATACCCTAGAAATGATGATTTACACAGGTTTTTCTTACATCATGATGGATTGCGATATATATACCAACATCCTAGGTGAAGATTTGAAAGATCTAAGATACACTAATGTCATAGCTGTTGGCTACGGCAAAATCCCCATCTGCATTCTTGGTTACAAGTGGTTTCAACTGAAATTTAGGGATGGATGCACATATTGCAAGTTATATGTAGCACAAAAAATGGATCCTCCATTGTAGGATGGGAAGAAAAATCTACTTTACGTATGAAGATACATCCAGGAGAGGTCCAACCCATCTTAAGCATCAATGAACATGCATCTCTCCCTCTCAAGATAGCATATTGAGTAGGTTTCCAGAGGTGTTCACTAATACCATTGGAGAGCTTGAAGGATTTCAACATCGTATAATACTGAAGAGAGACGCTAGACCTATTGTACACAAAGTACGCAATATACCAGTTGGCACAAAAGATGCTCTGCAAGTGGAGCTTAGAAGGTTGTGCAACAAACAAATGGTTGAACCGATGGAATCCTCTAAGTTGTTGGCCGCCATTCTTATTGTTCGAAAACCAGACAACAGCATCAGAATGTGTGTAGACCTGAGCGATCTCAACTCCAGCATATGGATCGACAGGCACCTACTTCCCAACATTAATGAGATGCTGCTGACTATGAAACCAGCGAAGATATTCATGACTCTCGACTTGTCGTCGGCTTATCAGATTGTACTTGAAGAGCAGTCTAAACACCTTACCTCCTTTGTGACACCTTTAGGGGCATTCAGATTTATGCAAATGCCGTTCGGTTTAGCATCAGCGGCTGCTGTCTTCCAGAGACTTATGCAACAGTTGTTCGGGGGCGTAGAGGGAGTTTACTACTTCCAAGATGATATATTGATTGCGGCCATGACTGAGGAGGAACACAATGCAAAGTTGTTGTGAGTACTACAAACCATTTGTGACAGAGGACTGACTCTCAAGTTAGAAAAGTGCAGGATTAAAGTAACAGAGGTGACGTATCTAGGGCATGTTACTACTCAAGATGGGATAAAACCTAAGGTCAAATTAGTGGAAACAATATCAAAAATATCTGCAGCAATGAATAAAGACCAAGGTTTTGTTTGCATTTTTTGAGCAGTTTGAGTCTTTTTTTTTCTGCTTGACTGAAGGAGGAGGAGCATTTCATACAAGGAGCCTGACACACCGCAGAGCGGTGCAGAGTCGGTGCTGAGTCTTTGGGAGTCTTCAGGAGACTGAGCGGAGAGAGTGTTCTCTCCCAGAGCAGACCTGCTAAATTTGAAACAATCAATCTGCAAAAAAGGCACAGAGCTAGACACCGCCCGGTGTTAGAAACAGTCACCCGCACTGATGCATCACCATTGCTAGTGTCGTCCCTGTCACCATGCCAGTTGACGTGTTGATCGTCTAAATTGAAAAAAGGACAAGCCAAATGTAAACAGAGAAATGATCAAGAACTAACGGAAATGGATTTGCATGAGAAAGATGCAAGAACTGCTGCGGCAAAATTCGTAAAACGGACAGAGCAATCGAAATGTCAGTGTGATGCACAGAAGGATGAACATAATACACCAATTCCAACGACAATGGTTGAACTGCAAAATACGCTGATGGCAGCCACAAGCCATACTTTAAAACCATTCTTAAAATTGTATGAAACAATCAGCGACACCATGCAAGCCCAGGCAACATTGATATCCCTAATACATACTAAGCAAATCTTCATGGAAACATTCATTACGAAGATTGAAACTAGATTAGACACTGAAGCGGAATCAACACACCATTGGTAGTGCCGTCTGTTTGACATTGCAAGGATGGACCGATCTTGCAAAGAACAAATAACAACAGCGTTAATTAAACTGCTAACCTCTAAACAGCACGATAAAATGGAAAAACAAGATAATAATGCGGAAAGTGTACCGAGCAGGCCACAAGACTTAAACCAAACGATAGAGGATATAAAGGACAAGAAAAGAAAGCCTCTCGAGAAAACAAAGGCAACCATCAAAAGTCCGGCAATGACCCAACAAACAAAAACAAAAAAAACAGGCACCTTAGAGCTTAATGCCAGTCGGGATGCCTCGAAAAGAAGTTGCGAAGGACACAGGAGTCCAATTATGCACACACAAAAAACAGCAGAAAGTGAATGAAAATACTAACCTAAGGAATAAATATATTCAAACTAAAACCAGACATCAAAAACCGCAACGTACAACAAATGAAGCAGAATCCTTCCCAATATTCGATAACGCCAGGAAAATGGCAAATAACTTAAACCAAGGACAAACAGATTCCTTAGAAAAGCGCAGGGCCCTCTTTTTGTAGCTTTAGTGTTTGTTTTTCTAACAATGCCTTCAAGCTCCATCAAATTACCAGTGCAAAGGAAAATCAACTAGAACACAAAGATAAAAGCAAACACTGAGAATCAAAGATAAGAGACAGCACACAATGACCAAACAAAGGAGCAATTACTAGAGGAAAAGATACAATTGGACTTACTGATTAACCTATCCACATACTCTGAACAAATATCTGTAATTGTAATAGAGGAAAGTATGACCTTGTCAGAAGAATCTGCATCTCTATACATTATTGATGAATATGAAGGACACACCAAAAATACGAAAGATGATATCCTTTCATGTGAAGACATAGCAGAAAATGTAATAGACTGGACAGAAGAACAATCTTTGACCTCTAATGAGGCTTATGACTATGACATTGAAATAACACTGAATACTATAAAAAGTACGCAATTCAGGGAAACTGCCAAATCGGGACCCCGAGAACAAGGTACGAAGAGTAATGCAGTAGTTCCAAAAACAGAAAAGACCAATGAATATTTACAACTACCAACTTTTATTGATCCATGACCGCACTTAACAAAAAGTATGCTCAATGTACAGAGAATAACTGAACACAACAATGGATTCATCTTATATAGAACTAATCTGTTAGGACTAATACATGCGATACCATCGCTCCACATGATTAAATCGGAGGACATCAAAATAGTAGAATTCAAACAAGATGAAAGTACGGACTCGATAGAGATACAATTTAACTTGAGACAAGTCGCAGATACTGTGATGAAATATGTGAAGCAATTTAGACAACTGGGCTTCAAATGCACATAAAATTATGACAGTAACTACGCACCTTTCCCATCACCTGGAGAAATAGATGAAGAATCTAGATACCAGGCCTTCAATACGAAGGTCTTCAAAAGACCAGTACTCCAAATGAACACTCAAAAAGAAACACAAGGGAACGAAGAAGTATAACAAGATCTCCAAATAACAAAAGAACAATCCATGGACCCAGTGCTCCAGATAAGATTTTGAGGTGGGAGTATTTTAAGCATGCTTTTTCACATTAGAGAGTAAATACAATATCAAGAGAGTGAAAATGTGTTTTCTCCTCTGCAAGAGAGTAAAACGTATCCAACACATACTATCGAATAGTATATTTTAAAGCGCAATATGCAGAGAGGTGATGGAAGTCTTTCTTGAAAGTAACAGCTTTAAAGTTTTACTGCCTTTTTTTCCAAGTACATTTTTCTGAACAAATACAGTAAAACGTTAACACTGCCAGCTTCGGGGAAAGGCTTCCCTCGCCTCTCTGCCTAACAAAATGCAAGTGCACACATCCAGGGGTGCACCTAGGCTAAAATTTAGGTTGGACTAACCCTTCAAATGTTGGGAGGGGCACCAACTTCAGAGACGATGGAGAAGTGGCAAACTTACTTGTGTAGGGGCATCTAACTACATTACTCATTGTAATGAGACTATTCCAGTGCAGCTTCAATGTTACAGAGGAGGGAGGCAGGGGGAGAGGCTGCAAAAAGACAGGCGACTACAATTTACTATGCCTGACGGCAATTGGGGTAGTGCCGGAGATTACAGAAGGGAGGGAGGGCGGTGTAGGGAGGGGCGGAGAGACGCGGGCGGGGGGAGGGGAAAGGATGCAAGGCAGGAAGGGGGCGAGGGGGAAAGGGAAACATCAGAGGGCAGGGGGGTGAGAGGTGGACTTTAAGAGAAAAGGGGGGACGGGGAGAGGAGGGGACTGTAAGAAGGGAAGGGTGGAGAGGAGGGTGCCCTGAGGGAAAAAGGGCCCAGAGGGGGCACACAGACACGCTAGGGGGGCGTAGTAGGGGCACACAGGCACACCGGGGGAGCAGAGGGGGCACACAGATACACCCGGGGGGCAGAGGGGGAACACAGACACACCCGGGGGGCAGAGGGGGAACACAGACACACTCGGGGGGGGGGGGGGGGGGGCAGAGGGGGCACACTGACACATTTGGGGGCAGAGGGGAAACAGACACACTAGGGGGCAGTGGGGGCACACATGGGGGGGCAAAGGGGGCACACTGACACATTTGGGGGCAGAGGGGGAACACAGACACTGGGGGGGCAGTGTGGGCACACAGGCACAATTCGGGGGCAGAGGGGGCACACACTCATTCGAGGGGCAGTGGGGGCACACAGGCACACTGGGGGGGTAAGGGGGCACAGCCACAGGGGTGGAGGGGGAACACACAGGCGCATTTGAGGGGCAGAGGGGGAACAAAGACGCATTCGAGGGGCAGAAGGGGCACACGGGCACACTGGGGGGCAGTGGGGGCACACAGGCACACTGGGGGACAGAGGGGGAACACAGACACATTCGAGGGGCATAGGGGGCACACAGACACATTCGAGGGGCAGAGGGGGCACACAGACACACTGGGGGCAGAGGGGGCACACAGGCACACTGGGGGGCAGTGGGGGCACACAGACACTTAACGGGGGCAGAGGGGGAACACAGACACATTCGAGGGGCAGAGGGGGCACACAGACACACTGGGGGCAGAGGGGGCACACAGACACATTCGAGGGGCAGAGGGGGCACACAGACACATTCGAGGGGCAGTGGGGGCACACAGACACATTCGAGGGGCAGTGGGGGCACACAGACACATTCGAGGGGCAGTGGGGGCACACAGACACATTCGAGGGGCAGTGGGGGCACACAGACACACTGGGGGGCAGAGGGGGCACACAGACACACTGGGGGGTAGAGAGGGAACACAGATGCATTTGAGGGGCAGAGGGGGAACACAGATGCATTTGAGGGGCAGAGGGCGCACACAGGCACACTGGGGGGGCAGAGGGGGCACACAGGCACACTGGGATGCAGTGGGGGCACACAGACACATTCGAGGGGCAGTGGGGGCACATGGACACATTCGAGGGGCAGTGGGGGCACACAGACACATTCGAGGGGCAGTGGGGGCACACAGACACGTTCGAAGGGCAGTGGGGGCACACAAGCACATTCGAGGGGCAGTGGGGGCACACAGACACATTCGAGGGGCAGAGGGGGAACAGACGCATTCGAGGGGCAGAGGGGGAACACAGATGCATTTGAGGGGCAGAGGGCGCACACAGGCACACTGGGGGGGCAGAGGGGGCACACAGGCACACTGGGATGCAGTGGGGGCACACAGACACATTCAGGGGCAGTGGGGGAACACAGACACATTTGAGGGGCAGTGGGGCACACAAACACATTCGAGGGGCAGTGGGGGCACACAGGCACTTAGGGGAGGCAGTGGGGGCACACAGGCAGTTATGGGGGGGCAGTGGGGGCACACAGGCACATACGGGGCAGAGGGGGCACACAGACACATTCGAGGGGCAGTGGGGGGCATGCATACACTTATGGGATGGCATAGCGGCGTACCTTGGTGGACAGGGGTAGACAAGGCCCACTCGGACACTCCTGGCCCTGTGAGGAGGGCAGACCAAGCCTGCCGGCCTCCTCATTGGCCCAGTTGTAAGAGGCCATGCCCAATCACAGGCACCCAGCGTTGAAAACAAAAGCACACCAGCGCTGATGGAAGGAAACTGCCATCTTGGAATGGTCATGCCTAGTGGGGTCAGTGAGGCCAGCACACAAAAAAGCACATCAGCAGACGCACGACTCTGCCAAAATTCTCAAAAAGTACACAATCATAACATGAAGCAGATGCCACACCTCAGAGTTCAATTTAGCCAGAGTCACAAAGTCCACTGTGGCGCCATCGTGCACTGGAACATAGAGCCCAGAAGGGGGCTTACCTACAGATGTTAATGCAGGGCCTCAGGATGTGAAGAGGAACGCATTGTTCGCTCTGGTCGCTGTAGAAGAAGGAAATGAAAGCTAGCATTTGCTAAATATGTGTTCCAGCGCCATCTACTGGAATGAAAGAATAGGGGAATTCTCAACAAAGTACTGTGGCCAGCCTGCGTAAATGGTCCGAAAATAAAAATAAAATGTGGCGTATTTACATTATTTTAATGCGTAAAAAGCAGCAATACGCTCCTTATCCAGGGTCCAAATAAGGAGCATTATGACAAAACGAAAGGTACTCCCGATTCATCCTTTCAAGAAGGTGATTGGGTGTATGTCAAGAACCCAAAAAGGGTGTTGAAAGGGTTATCAAAATACTGTGAACCTCAGCGAATAAAAGATGTGGGAAGGAAAAGTGTTTGACTGGAGAATGGCACCAAATGGTCAACTGACTATCTTGTCTGTGCTCCAAAGACTATATCCGATTCTGTGTCTCCAAAGAGTACTGATTCAACTGCTCCAACTACCTGTGGAAAGTGGTCAGGAAGTGGCTCAGGTGGTGACATCTTTGTGCCGAGATCAAGTGGGAACACTGCCTTGGCAACCAACGATGAAGGCTCATCCAACAGAGAGAGAAGAGTAGTCCCTTGTCGCAGCAAAGATTATTTTTATTATTGGTGTGGGTTTTTTTTTCCTGGTTACATGGCTTCCTATGTTTTCCTTTCACCCTCCCTCCTCCTTAAGTTCCCCATTCCTCTGTTTAATATTTGTGGGAGGGAGATGTTATGTGCATGTGTTCCAGAGCGTCCTTGCATGGAGGCTCTGGAATCTGTGGTGTTATTGAGACGGTTGGCGGTTGAGAAGCTGGACATCCAGCCTGCTGCGGTCCCCAATTAATAAACCCACATTATCCTATCTCTGTGTCCGTGAGTCCATCCACAACAATTGTCAATGGGACATGGCGTAAACGTGTACACAAATATATTCTTAACCTTTTAACTGCCATGGTTTTTCCTCTCCAGTGCCAAGGCCTTTTTTGGTGATTTCGGTATTTCGCCATGTAAATCCTTCTAACATTTTCTCCTTCATTAACCCCTTAAGTGCCAAGGACGACATATCTTAGGGGTTAAAGGAAACGTTGCGTGTATTGAAGCTGAATTGTATGGGCTTTGGGATAAAACTGGACTTTGCCAATAAAGAGGTGTGAATTCACAAGTAAAGCTCAAGCATAAATAAACAAACCTGTTATAGTATGTTAAGTGGATTGAGCGCCAATGACCTGTATCTCTCATCTTCTTGTCAAATGTTTAAAATACGGGAAACGTCGACTGCAGAGTTTGATTACATGAGAACCTATGAGTTGCATAATCATAGTGGTTATTCAGGCAACAAAACAATTTAATTTGTTGTGCTGAAATGTAAATGGCCATTCTGTCTAAACACTTTAAAAGTGCCTGTTATTTTAGATTGTCTTGTACACACTCTGACAAGATTTTAATCTTAAAAATAAGTCTACAAACCTTTTTTTGGTTTTGTGAGTTTGTATCTTGGCAACGTTTTTGTGGAGAAATTAAAGCCAATGTATTTTCCTTTGTTTACAGCTTAACGTTTGAACACAACTAAGATGGACCGATAGGGAAAATTTATTTAGAATTTTAACTATTTCAAAGCAAATTTTCTACTTTTCTAATGAGCATGCGACTAAGTAGTTATCGGTTCTAGTTGTACCAAATGGTCTTATAATGATCCCTCCTGTGAAAGAATGTTGCTAATTATATTTTCTTCCTTTTTCAGATGTTCATGAATCGCCAATTTTGGAAGACGATGATGATTTCGATCCAGTTCCAAGAAGTGTTGCTACCACTGTTGCCACTTCTGAGCAAGGCACAGAGTCTTGTGACACCAGCCCTGACATCATTCCACCCACAATGAGCCAGGATTTCGAGGACTTGTCACTGGGACAGTCTGATACACCGTCTGTTAATGGCCACAATCTGACAGATGAAGAAACGCAGGAGCAGGACTAGAAATAAAATAACCCTTCCCCTCCAAAATATAAAACAGAAACAACTTAATTTTAAGGCCGCGTAGAGAACTGGCTAGTCTTTATTTTTCTGTTTTCCTATTATCTAATTGTCTTTCACCTTCCTTTACTCCTGGCTATGCTAGTGAAAGGAGATCCTTTCTGGTTCAGTGCTTGAAGGGAACCTCTATCCTTTATTAAACAGGCTGGTATTTCCCTCCACAGGGTGTTTCGTTTTAGCCACACTAGGCTGGAGATAATTCATATCCTAAAGAAGGTCCAAGATCTGAGCTACTTAGTACTTTGGTCCTGAAGGAGAGTCCTCCTCTATGAAGTGTTGAACCAAAGGTGCATTGTAAGAGGTTAAACCTGCCCTCCACAAACCCCAACAGTCCTAACATAGGGGGCAAGTTGGGACCGCTGTAGTTGGAGAGCAGTACATTCAAAAGTAAAGATGTGTTACTGAATATACATAAAGAATATGAATTGCACATTTTCAATAGTCTTGTGCAAAGTTAGCAAAGCTGTTTTGTCTACTCTTCTTGTTTGCTAGATTTGAAATCGCCAGAGATGATTTAATTCTGATGCATATGAAAAAGTCAACTTCCACCTTAGAGTATAGTTCAAAATGCAATCCAAGTAATTTGCAATAACTGCAAGCAGCTCATCAAGATGATCATGTTTTTGTTTGTTTTGCCTCCCTCCTAGAGCCTTATCTTGTGTATCTTGAAGGCATATAAATCAACTAACTTATGCAGATAAAGTGTACATTTGGTGCAGAATAAGGTACTGATGAGCATTTAATCCAGAATGAGGTTTATTAACATGACGGCATGTATGCTGACAGTCAACACAACGCACTGACCTGAGATAAAGCATGTATTTTTCTGATTGTTTGGCCGTACAAAATCCAGTTTCTGTTAAAAGGCGAGTGCTCTTAAGTAATGGTCCTGAGCCACGGTCTAGAATGGTTAACCGCCTAAAGTCTCCTGATAGGTTGTTAATTCTGCAATGAATGCTAACCATCTACCGTGTGTAACAAAGGATAACGGGGTATCCAGGAAAGAGTGCGCTGAGGCTTAGAAAATTGTTAGAGTGACTAACTAGTCTAATTATGTGGTGACTGTTGCGGTTATGGAACTACTAAGTTACCCCAACCTAGACTAATACAAGAGACAAATGTGTTGTTCTATTAACATGTGCTGTCACATGAAACATTACAATGAGTTCATATATGTGAAACTGTATTTATTATTTGATGGTCATTGTTGATTTTGCCACTTGTGCCAACACGTGTTTAGACCAATTTGGTCTTCTTCAGGCCAAAATCAATATCCTATTTGGAATATTAACAGTCTATTATTGATGATGAAATTAACAAAATAAATCACATAAAGTCCATCTGTACCCCATTTGCAAGAAACAATCATCAAACAAAATGATAATGTTTACATGTAAATAAAACAAAAATAAAATGTTGGGAGAAGAAAAAGTAAGAAGAGGAAGAAGGGGAGACAAAAAGAGAGATGAGAGACAATCATTGTTGAATAAATTATAAAACATGTTATACATTGGTTTCTTGAGTCTAGTAGAGTGTCATTTATGGAAATCAAACCCCAATGTATCTCAAAGGTTAAATGCACAACATTAATAAATTAGTGATGATGAAAATCCCATCTATGAAACATAACCTAAAATAATCTAAACAAATCTGATAAAGCCAAAAAACTAGTTCATATGCTGGAATACTATCATTAAGTTATTGAATAATAACTGGAAACAATATGAGCTTCAACGTGACATAACATAACTGATGTAGTCTTTTGAGAATGGCAAATCGCTATAGAGGATGCTGTAAGGCCAACTGATACATAGGTGAGATTGAAATTGGGGTCGCTCTGTGAGCGTTCTTTGGACTGTGTCATAGCTCACAAACATCAATGTAAAAATAAATGAACAGAGATGTGTGAAACAAATGCGCCTTGGGATAATGTATGTGCCCTTAATTAATTACCATAAGTGTTCTTAAGTGTGTACATCACTTGTGATTACCTTGTTTAGTGATTCCACTTGAGAATGGATATGTTAAATGTAAGATGTGTAAGAATATAACTTGATGAGGATTGCCGGCTAGTCAGCACCGCAGGGTGCAAATAAAATGCTATCTTCAGTTCAAAAAAGTAAAACCTTGAATCATCGTGGCAGTCGCCACCTCCGCAGTCGAGCCACACGTTGACAGACTGTCTCAAAAATGTGTGAAACTCTGTCAGTTACGTGTTCTGTGCTGCCTGCAAACCCAAGCAAGCGCACAGAATGAATAATCCATACAATGTAAATGTTTAAAAAGTGAAATGCACATGAGCGCAGTGAAATGAAAAAAGAACAAAAAGTCTATCCTTGTTACCTGTAGTGGGTTGGTGGTTCCACATACAGACGTCCTGCTGTGTCATAACAAAAAGGTCCTTCCTACGTCCTTTTTATATTCAGAGCTACCTGCAAATCCAAGCAGGCACACTCAAAAAACTGCCCAATGCAGTGAGGTGTGATCAGTGAAGCATCAAGTTTGTAAAAGACTCAAGTTAAAGAAATATAATTTTTTATTTTACCTGATAATGGTTGTCAAAATGCGCATGTAAGCGTTCTTCTGCGTTCCAGACGGGATTTTCTCGTGTCCACTGTTACCACTGAACTGGGGACTCCCAGCCGTTTAAGATGAGTAGCAATACCCTCGGGATGGATGGGGATGCATATTTCGTATGATGTCACCATTCATCCTGGTCATTCATTTTCTTTATTTCATCTGGAATCGCATTCAAATGGCTATCATATTGACTTGGATGTAGGTATGGTTTCCTTAATGGATACTTCACTACCCATATTCTCTTAGGTATAGGCATTCTTACGAGTACTGCACAGAGTTGTTGCTGTTCTTCTTGCCTTCTGATTGGTGTAGTATATGTCACATACTTTGGTTCATACTTCTCAAGTAATGTAGGCAGGGTAGGTGGAGTAGGGGTACTTGGCTCCTCCTCCACACTCCCCCCTCTGGGCGATTTATCGACCACTCTCACATCTTCTTCCACATCTAGACATCCTCGTCTGAAAATGTGCTTCTTACGGATCCATATCTTTATGACTGCCTTCAGGCATCCAGCTGTTTTCACATGCTTATCTTTGTTCCATGTCATGAGCGTGCATTGTCAACTCGGACTGCAGTAGATCCATCTTCCCACATAATTACTGTGGTCCTTTGGATACAGGAACTTTGTTCCCTCAGGTGCATGGATGCAAGACTTCACAAAGTCTCTGATCTCTTCATCAGTCAAGTCTTTAGGCTTCCATCCTATCATAATCTTCACCCGTATGGCTTTCTTTGCCGTCTTCTTACACTGCAGGATTATTATCATGATCACACAGAATCCAAACATCACTAATAGCAACGCTCCAAGAAATGTGAACCTATCGCCCATCCATTGTGGAACCCAAGAGAAGAAATTTCCAAACCAGCTGTCATCAACAATATCTTCTACTTCTTCTATCATCTGACCATGAAGTTTCGTCCGCATGTTTATGGCCTCTGTCAAAGTTCCATTTTCGTGATCGTGAGAAGGTATAAATGTGCAACATGTTTCTCCAATTTTTGCACAAACACCTCCATCCATGGCTTTAATCATAGCCAGAATGTATCTGTTCTGGAGATCCATTGGTCTTACAGCTCTCAGTTCTTCTCTGATTGCATTAACTCCTTTTATAGTTGTGTTAATTGTCTGCAGTAATTCCCATCTGGTGATTTGTAACCACTTTGTATTTGCTCCGACTTGGATTCTTGGCATTATGATAATCGTGAACACTGATGAGGTCTGGCTGAACACCCTGTGTTCATACGGAATGGCATCAAAGGCTTCTATTGATTTAGCAGAGAAGTAATTCTCTCTTTATTAGACTTCTCAGCTCCACAGATCTCCTCTTCCTTAGATGAGCATCTGCTTTTGGAAAATGGAAAACTGTCAATGTTTAGGTCCACTTTAGGAATCACCAAGGCAGGAACATGGGCATTCACTATTGTGCAAATTCCTCCCCAGTCTTTAGGCAGTCTGATGTAGGCTTTTGATCCAAAAGCCCAATAATGATCCATTGATATTGATATTTTATTTCTATTGCACTCGTACAGAAGTGTTTCAGAGCGCGACAAGGGAGGGGAACAGGGGGGAACAAAAACAGCAATCTTACAAGGCCCAGTGACATTGAGAATGCGCAAGTGAATGGGAGAGTGGGAGGGGAAAAGTGCATGGAAGGGGGGAGAAGTGAAAAGTGCGAAGCAGAGGAGACACAGATAAATAAATAATAAAGGCAACAAACAGTGGTAGTGCAGCCAGCAATTTGCAAGTGCTAGGTTTAAGGCAGCAGACAGGGTAGGTCTGATAAGTGTAGGAAGAAAAAGGGGGGCAGGCTATATGGGTACAGATACAGACCCCAGTGCAAGGGGTGGCCCGGAGGCAGTGCGGGAGGGTGGCAGGGTGAGCAGGTACCTGGGCCCGGAGGACAGAGGTTGGCCAGGTGCACAGTGCCAAAAGAAAACAGATCAGCAGGTGAGAGGGGGAGCGAAGGCAGAAGAAAAGAGGACGGTCTTGAGGTGCTTCCAGAACTGGAAATGTTTCTCCTCATGTTTTAGAGTGGCAGGGAGGCTGTTCCAGAGGGATGCCCCAGCCGAAGACCGAGATCTTCCCCCAGCTCATTTCTTTGAAAAACAACTGACCCTGAAGGAGTTAGAGGAGCGAAGAGCTCGAGAGGGGAGGTATTTGCAGAGGTATAGCTGAAGGTATTTTGGATCCAGGCCCCAGAAATCCTTGTGGACATTGCAGAGGGTTTTGAATTTAATCCCTGCATCCACTGGGAGCCAATGGAGAGATTTCAGAGCTGGAGAGATTCGATCCCAGGGCTTGAGGCCAAGGTCAAGTCTTGCAGTCCTGTTCTGGATTAGTTGCAGAGGGAGGAGAGTAGAGGCAGGTAGATTTAAAAAGAGGCTGTTAAAATAGTCCAACCTAGAGAGAACCAGAGCTTGGGAAAACCTGAGCTTCTGGGGGAAGGAGAGGAAAGGCAGAGTACCTCCGAGGAGGTGAAGTAGGAAGTTTGACTTTTTAGAGACCTCAGAGATGTGGGCGGAGAAGGAAAGGGTGGAGTCAAAGATGACCCCAAGGTTCTTAGCCTCGCAGGTGGGGGTAGGAGGAGGGCCAAGGTAAGCCTGCCAGAGAGTGAAGGGAAAGGATGGTGAAGGTGTGCCGATGAGGAGGTTCTCCTTCTTGCCGGCATTCAGACAAGGATCATTGGCGGCACACCAATCTTGAATGGCAGTTAGGCAATCAGAGATGATAAAGGGAGAGGAGGTGGCCGATGGCAGCCTGAAAATGAGTTGAGTGTTAGCGTAGCACTGGAAATTTGAACAGAAAATGGCAATGCAGTGGGGGAGAGTTACCAGGTATTGGTTGAAAAGCCAAGGCGAGAGGTTAGACCCCTGGGGAACACCACAGGTAGACAGGAAGATAGATGATAGGAAGGACGCAAGTTGGACCTGGGAGGGTCGATCAGAGAGGAAAGAGGTCAGCCAGGTCAGAGCCTGATCAGTGATACCCAGGTTTTCACGGAGATGGTTGAGCAGGATGGTATGATTGACCGTGTCGAAGGCAGAAGAGAGATCGAGGAGGATGAGGACAGAGGGAATGTTGGAGTCAAGGTTGGAGAGCAGATCTTCACGGATGTTCAGGAGAGCAGTTCCCATGCTTCTGGCAGCTCTGAAGCCAGACTGGTGGTCATGGAGACAGCCAACAGAAATGGAATGAAGGTTAAGCTGAGAGATGGACACCTTTTCCAGGAGTTTGCCCAGGAAGGGAGTAATGGATATTGGGCGATAGTTAGCTGGACAGGAAGGATCAGCTGTGGGATTCTTGAGAAGAGGATGCACAAGGGAGTGCTTCAGAGGGGAGGGGAAGGATTCTGAGGCAAAGGAGTAGTTGCAAAAATCAGCAAGGGCCGGAGCGAGGGTGTCAATGTGGTCCTTGATGGTTTTAGAGGAACAGGGATGAACCTGTCTTGATGAGGCTTTCATAGATCGGACTTGTCTAGTGACCTCGTCAGGGGAGAAAAGAGATAAGGACGAGAAGGATGGTGGGGGGTGGCTAAAGGAGGGTCAGCAAGCACAGATGGAGAGGGGAGTGAGGGGTCAGGGTGGAGAGAGTGGACAGAATTTCCTGTTTTTTTTTAATGAAGTGAAAGGCAAGGGCATTGCAAAGAGCCGGGAAGCAACAGGAGGGGTAGAGACTGCAGTAGGGTTTGCCAGCCCCTTGCAGATTTTAAAGTGTTTGGCCGAGTTGTTAGATGCCGTAGAGACACAAGCTTGAATGTGGACTCTCTTCTTGGTGAGGACAGAGTGTCTGTATTGCCTTTGTAGCAGGCCAGTTTGTCCGAGGATGAACAGGAATCCCTCCATTTCCTCTCAGCCGCCCTACACTTACGTTTAAGTGTAGCTAGGTCAGAGTCATACCAGGAATTGCACTTGGCTTTGGACTTCAAACGGATCCTCATGACAGGGGCAAGAGCATCAAGAGTATCAGAAATTGAGTAGAGCAGAGACAAGGCTGTGCAAGGATGTGAGACAGCCAGAGGTGGGGATGGTGGGGAGAGAAAGTGGCAGCAAAAGCCTCAACTGATACACGCTTCATGGGCCAGATGTCCAAGAGGTAAGTGGCAGTGTTGTGGTAGGGTTGGCTTGGGGGGAGGGAGGGAGAGGGAGAAATGAGAGGAGAGGAGGGAGTGATCGCTCCAGGAGAGAGGAGTGGTCAGAGAGATGGAGAAGGGGAGGTCAGAGGAGATCAAGACATCGAGTGTGTGCCCTGCAGAGTGCGTCGGGCCAGAGGAGAGGATGGACAGGGAGAGGGAGTTGCAGAGGTCACAGAAGAGTACAGAGGAGGAACAAGGAGAGTCTAAATGTATATTGAGGTCACAGCGGAGGAGGAGTTGATTCGTAGAGGCCATGAGGGAGGAGGAGAGGTCCACCCACTCAGAGAAGTTAGGTGATTTGACCAGGAGGCCGGTAGATGGTAGCCACAGTAAGAGACTGGGTAGGCGAGAGAGGGAGCCTACAGGCAAGGCATTCAAAAGAGTAGGTCTGAGTAGGATTGATTGAGGCAGGAATCCACTCAGGAAAGATTGGGGCTACACCCTTCCCCCCCCCCACTGGACTGGGAGGATCTGGCTTCGGAGAGGATCTTGTAGCCATCAGGGAGGGGAGTGTCAAAGCTTGTGACAGAGCTGGCCGTGAACCATGTCTCAGTAAGACCAAGGACATCAAGGTCTAGTAGTTCAAGGAGGTGGCAGATGTCAGAGAAGTGTTTGACAGCAGAGCGAGAGTTGAGAGTGGCAATATGAAGAAGGTTGCTAGCCTTAAAGACCTTCCGGGGAGGGGTACAGATCAGAGGTACGCCCTGCAGAGGAGAAAGAGGCCCTAGGTGGTGCAGAGGAGGAGGATAGAGAGGGGGCAAGATAGCCAAAGGGGAGAGGCGGAGACAGCAGGAGATGAGAGGAAATTGATGAGGTGAGGGAAGCGCCTATCAAAGAGGAGGAGATTGGCATGAGGACCTTGGACCATGACAGTGTCATTTAGGTAGACAATAATGTTGACTTTAGAGAAGTTGAAGGAAGCCATGAGAAGTTCCCAGCGAGTTCCACCATTAATGGGATAGGAGGAGATAGGACAGAGCACAGAGACCATATGAGGAGTCCATATATCTGGCGAAGGAACGACAAAGAGGATGTCGGTGAGGGTCTGTCTGGAGTAAACATTGGAGGAGGTGTCGGCGATAGGAAGACCAGGGTTGGAGGCCAAGATATCCTTTTTGAACTTCTTCCTACCATACTTTCATGTGAAGGGAAGGATAGTCAATGGAGAAGCAGTTGGAAAAGATAGGAGAAACAGAAAGCGCCATGGGGGTGGAAGTGAGGAGAGGATTGAGAAACTGGAGCGGCTAAGGCAGGTAGGTGTGTAACAAAAGAGAGTGGTGAGGTCACTGGGCTGGCATGTTACAGAGAAGCATCAGTATACAAGCAAAATACAGAGAATTTTGCAATTGGCAGTAAGATTGGACTTTCTAGCACAAAGCAAAAACAGCAGTATTTGACTTTTTAGCACAAAGCAAAAACAGCAGTTTCTTGTCTTTATATCTTGTATGTAGTCATCTTCATCTGGATCTGAAGCATCGCTTCCCATAAATTGACTTCTTGTTTTACAAAGTGCTATGTGCGATAGGCAATGAGCTGTCTGGACATCTATTTCAATTGCTATGAAGATCTTTGACTTCCCCATGTTGTATGGCAAGAGTGCACATATGAAGCAGTCTTCTTCTGAAATCTGTCTTCCAACTTCTTTCATGTGTTGGTACCATGTGTTGTTTCCCAAGTGTGCTGTGCTGTCTAAATAATAATTTAATTCATAATTGTCTTCTTGGGTGCTTCTTTTAATTCTCAAAGTCTTTTTGTAGTTTGCTATAACAACATCGCTGAACACATCGGTATAGCTTCTTCTAGCTGGTTGATTTTCAGGACCATCCATCCGAGGTTCCCTGAGTAGAAAAAAGTTCAGTAAGTGTTTCTTTGTCCCTCTGTCTCTTTCTGGCAATGGCTATAAATGGCCATATTGATTCTGCTATCATCTCTGCACGTGATTGTATTGTGGACTTGTGCTTGGGCTGTTCGTCATTGGATCAGGTGTATCTGCATGCATTATCTTTGTGGGCCCAACTTTTGTCAATCCCTTATTTTGCTTGTTTTTACGACCCTGTCTCAGGCGTTCAAAAGTAGTGTTGGAACCATGTGCTATGCGTGATGTATTGCTAATAACATCCATTTCAATCTTCGGTATCTGTCCATTTTTTCTCAAAACGGGAATGACTACAAATGGCCTTGGTGGTTTTGTAGTTGCCACGTTTACTTTTTCCTTCTGCTCAGATATATATATATATATATATATATATATATATATATATATATATATAAAGCAGTCTTAAGTGTCAGTGAAAGCAGTATTAGTATGAATACAATACATGTGTAAACAATACAATGATAGGTGAGCCGGCAGCACCTGCTTCTAGGGCAATGTGACCGTCAGTCCTCTTAGGGCAGCGCAAAATTGCTGCTCTGGTTTCCCATCTCGATCATTTGATGCCAACGAAGGAAAAATATCTTTAATGTCACTGCATTTTAGATTTGTTTCTGGGAACTTGTTTTCTGCAGCATTCGTCCTCTGTTAGCTTAGCTACTTTCTGGAACCACTTTTTTCACCAATCGCAGTGCAAATGTTCCTTTATCGTGAGCTTGCATGAACTCTGCTTCATTAACTAGTTCCCAAACTATATCTCGAATCTGCTTCAGACCAGATGACATTGTAGCTTCCCTGTCAGCATGAACAAAGTTTTTTCACATCCTCCATCTGTCCCTCGGAGGAAACTATTCAGCAATGATTATTAGCCGTCTTCTAACAATTTTTTCAGTATTGCCAAGAAAATCTGGTATTTGACAAGTTCTCCCTACCAGTCGCGGATACGTACGTAATACCAACTCAAAGTACGTAAGTATATGCCTAGAAAGGTCATCAATGGGTAACACCATGAGTAACTCCGAACAAAACCTCTGTGTGGAACGAATCTGGATACTGTATTCTTTTCCAATTGCTGTGTCCACGATCAAAGTTTGTGCAAAGTTGAATTTAGAAATGTCCCTGGTAGCCTCCCTATGCAAAGTTGAAATTTGAAGTGTGCCTAATAGCCTCACTGTACAAAGTTGAATTTAGAAGTGTTCCTGATAGCCTCACTGTGCAAAGTTGAATCTAGAAGTGTACCAAGTATCCTCACTGTGCAAAGTTGAATTTAGAAGTGTGCCTGATAGCCCCTCTGTGTAAAGTTGAATTTAGAAGTGTGCAAAGTTGAATTTAGAATGTAGAAGTGTGCCTGATATCCCCTCTGTGTAAAGTTGAATTTAGAAGTGTGCCTAATAGCGTGCCCTACTTGAATTTAGACGTGTGCCTAATAAGCCTCTCTGTAAAAAGTTGAATTTAGAAGTGTCCCTGATAGCCTCACTGTACAAAGTTGAATTTAGAAATGTCCCTGATGGCCTCACTGTACAAAGTTGAATGTAGAGGTGTCCCTGATGGCCTCACTGTACAAAGTTGAATGTAGAGGTCTCCCTGATAGCCTCACTGTGCAAAGTTGAATTTAGAAGTGTCCCTGATAGCGTGCCCTAGTTGAACTGACTGGTGTCCCTAATAGTCTCTCTGTTCATGGTTTAATTTGGAGGTGCGCTGATGGCGTGCCCAGGCTGAATTTAGAAGTGTGCCAAATAAGCATCTCTGTGCTAAATTGAATTTAGAACTTTGAAGAACATGTAACCCATCACCACGCTTACTCTCTTCTTTACACCACCATTCAACTAGAACACAGAGATACTATGAAACCATTCGGTATGGTATAACTGTTCTCATACCAACATCTGCCACATACTCCCCATCGCTCCATCTAAACACTGCTGGTTACACACCCCCAGCCAGGCGTTCTCCTCAGGCCTAACGCAGCCACAATCGGTCTGGATAAAACCTGCCAGGACGAACACATACTCTTGATATCTCAACCACCACACCTACCGCTAAGAAGCAGCTATTATACGAATACCACATCAGCTGCACACATATGCGGTGCTCACACGCACCTTTGACTCGCTCTACTGACCTGAACTTCGGTTCCCAAAGGCGTTCAACCTACCAGCGCCTTCAGACCATACCAATGGTATATAAGGCGCTATATAAATGCAAAGTAACATAATATAACATATCCTTATTTTTATCAAGGCTTAAGTGTGCCTCAGTCCAAAGTTAATAACCTACTGTGGCTTTGAATGCACATCTTCCCTTTACCCTGCAACTAAGATGCACAGATTGTTCAAATGTGTCCTTTTACCCCTTTATTTGTAGCTTAAAGTGTCTAATTAAACCACAGTCCACTGAAGATTTCTTCACGCTTTCCACTTGACAGGTTATGCGTCCTTCTTCCTTGTCATGGATCTCGTCTGCACGTGCTGTGGTCCTTCCCTGATGTTTGTAGCTTCTTCGCAGTGGGGTGTAAGCAGAGGTGTCTCTCCGGCATAGATCTTTGTATCACCCAGGAAGATCCAAGCTTGCCTACCCTGCACTTTGACAGCAGATGGTGTGACGTCCTCGACAATGAAAGTACTGTGAAAGCGAGGCACGTCACACTTTTTACTTGTGTGATTACCATTCAAGATCATGTCACCTGGGTAAATTCTTGGTCGTATAAATTTGGGAGTTTGGATTGTTGAAGCATCTCCTTCTGTGTTCTGTACTGCTGTACACCCTCGTCTCTGCAACTGTCCTGAAATCACAGAAAAACTAGATGTTAAACAGTTCAAGTAGTTTTGCAATTCAACACTTTTGATGTTGGTTGGGCATCACTTCTAACTCGGGATGGAGGCATTAAAGGCGTTTTCATTCTCCTGCCCGTCACAATCTTGTGCGGTGTAAGATGGTGGTCAGAACCTGGTTGGGTCCTTAATGCATACAATGCCAGTGGTAGGCAGTGCAACCACCCTTTTTTCAAGGTAAGCTTCAACTTAGCTATTCTTTCCTTGAACTGGCCGTTGAGCTTTTCGCAGACACCAGTTCCTTGCGGATGATAAGCCGAATAAAACGTATGTTTTATTCCGAGCAGCGAAGTGATCTGGTCGAAAACTGCATTAACAAAATTAGGTGCATTATCCAATCTCATTACTTCACACACACCCCAACTGGGAAACGCTTCCCGCACCAAAAACCTGGCTGCACAGGTAGAGCCTGGGTGCGTGCATGAACCTGCCTCTATCCATCTGGAGAAAGGACATACTACAACTAAAAGGTAGCTGTATCGATTACAAACTTGTATCATGCCGACATAGTCGATATGCAAGTGCTGAAAAGGGCCATTGGGTCTTAGGATCACACCCCTCACTATGCGTAGTGTATGCCCAGCCGTGAACTGCTGGCAAATAATACAATTTACCATATAAAATGCAACATGTTCCAATAGGTTTGGTACAAACCCATCCTCAGCAATGGTTACAGCAAGATTCTCCCTAGTTGTATGTGCTGGATAGTGTAGTTGTTCTAGCGCTATTTTTAATAAGGCTATAGGCATTACTGGTTTACCAGTGCTGTCTTGTCGTCACAATGCTTTAGAGGTGTTTAAAGAACACCCTCTTCGCTTCCACAAGTTATTTTCTTCTTGCGGTGCCTGCCCCTGGAGCTCTACTATCTGTGTTTTAGGCATGTGATTATATTCCTCATCCATGTTTAATAATAGTCATTTTTTCATTTACATCAATAGTTTGAACATTCATCATTTCTATATCTGTATTGACTATGCGCTTGGCTTCAGCTGCTTGATGTCTGCACGAGATAAAATCTTAGTGTGAGCTGCGCATTTAACGACTGCTATGCCCACTGGGAGTTGTAGTGCCTTGATGAGCCTAGCCAATAAGGCTGCGTGCTGCACTGGCGTGCCGTCCACTCAGAGGTAGCCCTTCCTTTTCCAGCGCTATAATCCTGCATGTACCGTCAACATCACCTAGGTGGAGTGCTGTACACCGTTACTTCCTGGTCTGCCTGATTCCCGACTGAGAGTATCAACGCCAATAATTCTGCAGCTTGCGCTGAATAATAAGATGGTAATCGAGTACTCACGAGCACTCGAAATTCTCCATTTGTCAAATGTTTCACTACTGCGGCGCCTGTATATGTTTGCCCATCATTTTGAGCGATTCTTGAAGAACCGTCAATGAAGACGATCTCTCCCCCTGCAAGTGCATTCTTTTAGGAAGCTCATCACAGAACTCTCATAGTTTGCGCAATCGTGTATAGGCTCTCCTTCTGTGATTGGCTCAGCTATAAACATAGCTGGATTCACTATTTTACATCAAACTATTTTAATCGCTGGAGTCGATATGATTACCTCATCGGCAGAAGCTCTTTGAGTAGTCAACGTGCCTTTTGGTTTTTCTAAAATTACAAATAATGCATTTTCAACAAATGACGTCATGAAGCATCCCATCACTATGTTTGTAGCTTTCTCTTTTGCGAACGCGGCAGCTGCTAAACTTTGTTCGCATGGAAAGTGACCTCTCATTACTGGGTCCAAAATTCCACTGTAACATGCAAGGGGTTTGAACCCCAATGTAGTTCTCTGTGTAAGTACTGCTGTCATAAAAGTACCATCTGTGCGCGAGAATAAAAAAAATTCCTCTGCATAATTGGGAATCCCTAAAACTGGAGCTGTGCAAATGGCTTTTTTCAGTTCGTCAAACCCTTCTTCCATTGCCTCAGTCCACAGGATTTTTTCTTTTGTAGCCTGTGCTTTCTTTAAGGCCTTAAAAAGCGGCATAGTGTATGATCTGTAGTCAAAGACCCATGCTCAAACATAATTGCATAATACTAGAAAACTCTGCATTAGTTTTATTGTGTGTGGCTTGGCTGTTTTTATATTGGGCACAGCTCTTTTAGGAGTAACTTTCTTTCCCTCATGTGAAATCAATTGGCCTATGTACAACACTTCTTGTTGACAATATTGTAACTTTTCCGTGTCAACCTTATATCCTTTGTCAGCCAGTATAATCATCAGCTGAACAGAATTGCGTCTGCACTCTTCCTATGTGGTGCTGCAAACTGAAATGTCATCTACGTATTGCAGCACAACGCTTTCTAAAACAATATTGCTCAAGTCCATCTGGAGGACTCTGTTAAAAATCGATGGGGACTAAAAGTACCCCTGGGGCAGCCTTGTGCTTTTTAATCGTACTTGTCTAAAAGCGAACAATGTCAAATCTTGTGAGTCTTTGTGCAATTGGATTGAGAAAAACACATTTTTCATGTCAATCGCCATGACATATCGTTCATCAACGGGTATATTACATAGAATCGTGGACGGGTCCGGGACTAGAGGGAACTCGGCCTCTACAATCTTGCTTATTGGGCAAAGGTCTTCTATTAAATGCCACAACCCCCCCCACTCTTGATTTTTTTAAATAGGATAAACCGAAGTATTACATGATGCATGATGCCTCTGACGTCACTAAGATACCTTGGACCATCATGGTGGAAATCGTCTTTAAAAATTCCTTCAGCTGCCTCTTGAGACATGGGATATTGCCGTGCTCGAGATAAAATTGCTCCTGGTTTCAATTTAATCTTCACTTCCCCAACTCCTTTCAGTAAATCTGTCATAGGGGCCTGTAGTCCACAATGAGATTGGCACTTTCACCATAACTTCATTAAAATATTCAGGATGCTTCTTAGCTAGCATCATTCTTTGCGGGACCTCTCTTAATCGTTTTGACCCAATAAGTAATGCACCTTTTAAATATCACAAAATTGTCAAATTTGTCATCTCCAAACAAATCCTTATCAGTGACGTCAGTCACTCTGCGGCCTTCCTCAATGGTGATTACTGTGCACCATTGTCTACCTTTGTCATCAGTTGCATCAAGCAAAGCTTTATTTCCTCGGACTATGGCTGCTTCTATGTCGAAGGGGAAAATGTGCCCCTCTTCTTCATCCATGGATATCTGTGGTCTAAATAGAAACTCATCTGGTATTCTCATGGTTCTGCCTATTAGACCTGGCAGCCATGTTAACAAAATGCATATTCCATAATGTAACAGTTCGGGTTCCAATGGTATTGTTCTAGGCGCCATTTGCCCTGCCTATGCCCTAATCATTTCGCAAAAGTTTAAATAATGCATTCCCGGTGTCGAGTTTACTATGCCATCATCTGTAAATGAAATGGTCATATTCATTTTTGTCATTGAATCTCATCCTAATATGTTGACAGGTGTTTGCCTTGAATAAATCAGTGGCACCTTCATGTCACACTCTCCTATGGAGACTGGTAATTCTTCTGTAAAAGGAACACGACTCGTAGCTCCTGCAAAGCCCTGAGTATTCATCGCATCGCCAGATATTAAAAATGTGCCCTCAGGTATGCACAAGCGTGTTGCGCCCATGTCCATTAGGAAGGAGTAAGCTTTGCCGCCTATAACTAAGTCTATTCTCGGCTCCTCACGAGAGTTCGGCGTAATATATAGGACTGAACACATCAGGTCCCCCAGTGAGCTGTCCTATTGTGGGTGCAGCCTCACTCCATCACTCGTGAATGGATTTCCTCCGTCAAGAGTGACACCTCCTATTCTACTTGTCATAGGCTGCTCTGTGTTTGTGTTTTGCTGAAGTTGCATAGGAGAATGCTGCGATTGTCCTTGCGGTTGATTACCTGTAACTTGCTGTGTTTGCAAGCCTTGCTGCATTCTCAGCGTTTGCTGCTGCACTGTTTGATCTTGCGCAACTCAATTTACGCTCTGCTGTGAATATGCAGGAGGACTTGGCATTCCCTGTCTTGAAAACTGAGCATTCTGCACCATCCCTTGGCTTCTACACATACGAGCTATGTGCCATGTCATTCCACACATCCAACACACAAGCGGTTGTTTTCCCATCTGCCCATTTTGCATGTTTTGATTACCATTTTGATAACTCTGAAACCCTTGTTGGTTATTCTGACAACATCCTCGATTATTCTGCCAATATTCTTGATTACCTTGCCAACCTCTCCCTAGATATCCCCTTCCTCTTGGAGCATATCCATTATTTGTCTGATCAAACTGTCTTTGATTATTTACTTGCAGCATAGGTACTGCTTGCTGTGGGTTTGATCCGCCCATGTTAGTTAACATTGCCCCTTCAATGGCATATTTGGATAACTTTTTCTTCCCTAACTTTGCTTCTTCACCCTTTCGTGCATCGTCTTTTTTGCGATTCTTATCTTGTAGGAGTCTGCAATAATGTGTGATGGTCAACTGAATTTCCGACCATGGTTTTGCTTCTATCCCCACCAATTTCTTGAGCTGCTTCTGCAACTTCTCTGGTAGTCCTTGGCATAATATATGGTAATATACAGGTATAGACTTCCGCCAAGTCTCCCGTGTTTCAAGCACCCATGCGTCTTGAAATCTTTGAATATAAAGCAACGGATCCTCTCCTTCTTTCACCATTCTTGTCATTATAGCTCCCATATCGGACGTGTCTGGATATAGTATTCGAAACGCTTTCCATATCGCTGCTCTATAGTTATTAAACAGCTCTCCATCATGCGCGGTGTTGTCTGTAGTCGCACCAGGCTAACCTGCTCGCGTCCATACGTCATAATGTATGGCAATTAGAAGACCTTTAATATCCCCTATAGTTAATGTATTCCCTCCTGTCATTTTTTCTAACTCATGTATCCATTTTCCAGCCCCAGAAGTTAAATTCGGGAGTTTACATTTTAAGTTTTCCCTGTCCATTTGGTTCCATGGTATATACTGTGGCCTCACTCCTCCTTTTTATAACAAGGGGAACAGCGATCCTCCAAACTCATTCTCATCTCTCATCATTTGTCTATCTACTGCTGGAGTAATATTCCCACATCGCCATCTACCTGGCAATGACCTTAGCTTGCTTTCATAGGGTGGGTCTCCCACCTTCCCCCCCACACCCCCTCTGACCATTGGGTTGCCCCTTATGTCGGTCTGACTGTGTCAGTGGCTCTGATGCCTTAGACATAGGTCATTTTAAATCCCACCATCTTACTTCTTTATCCAAAGGCCGATGTTCTTCTAGCTCACATATAAAACTCCTAACTTCCCTCGAGTAGGTTTCCCTTTCTTTGTCTGATACTTCTTGTGCCCAAACTCGTGCAACTCCTCATCGTTATCTCTATTTAATGTTAACCTGTCTAAAGACAGCTCCTTCTGTCTCATACTACAGGAGGCTTCCTCTGTGTCATACAACTGCATACTCTCAAGACGCTCATTTTTTCCCTTCCTTTGTGCTTCTTTCTGGGCTTGCATTTTGTAATATACTTTATCGATCGTTTCCCCCAATGCTTTACAAATCAAATTCGTCTTCCAGATTTACTCCAGCAGTGCTAGGAAATGCCTTAGACTTGGGAAAGAATTCCTCTGTCTTCCCAGGCTACCCGTGGATCGGGATCTCTTACTTCCCTTTCCAAATACTCAAGATCGCGTGCTTTCTGTCTCCTTTTGCGTTCCATGTCATCATCGACTTCTCTGCGCTTTCTCGCCTCTTCTCTCATTTTATCATCCTCTTTCTTTTTCATATGCCTTTGTCCATTTGCCCTTCGCCTTTCCTCATCCCTTTTGACTTTTTATTCTTTTCTCTTATCCTTTCCTGTTCATCAGCTTCTATTCTTTTCTCTTTTAGCCTTTCTTTTTCCTCGGCTGTTCTTGTATTATCACGCTTTCTTTGTTCTCCTGCTCTCTTGTTTTTAGCTTGCTCATCTTGATATAACTGTTCTCCTCATTGCCTATCTTTTCTTCTTGTGCCTTCGGCTCTCAATTGTTTATCCCTTTCTTTGTCTTTTCTGTCTTGCTTGTCTTGATCTCCCCTTTGTCTTACATCTTCAATGCCTTTACCATCAAGTTTAAGTAAAATCTGACCTCCCGCCCATTCGTTCTTTGTGAGTGCTCTCTCATCAGTTTTATCCTTCTCCTTTCATCTCTTTATTTCTCTCCTTTTGTCTAGAGATGTGCATGCTTGTCACTTCTCTCCTTATCCTGCACTGTACTGTTTAAGTTTAAGCGCGTGCTTTGGTAGCTGTTTGCAAAGATGCACTAATGGTAAAACCTCTTCCATTTCTAACCTTTACTTCTCTTTTTATTACCACTTCGCGTATGCTCTAGTTACAGTTTTCAATTTTATATTTCATTCAACATACACTTATGAGCGAGCACCAATCGTCACAAGCTCCAATCCTGTTATAATGCAATTTTTTTTACTTTAATCTTGCTAAAAACAACCATCAATGTTTAATCTTAAACTAATCACTTTTCGCGTCTTAATTCCACATTTCTTTATCACTGAAAACATTTTTGCTCAACCATGACGTCACCACACTTTTCAACTACATAAAACAAAACAGACAGACATAACCGGTCACGTGTACGTGTACCTCACAATCCTTTCCTTAGGGCTCTTCTTACCCTCTACAATTCTTGTTCCAACTGGAACATAAGCCAATTCCCTTAAAGGCTTTAAATTTATCTCGACTCCTATATGTCCCTCACAAAAGTGGGCTCTGAATTAAGGATTCTGCTAGCATTCTTTAAAATCGGATCTATGTGATTATTGCGACGGCCGAAAATGCAGACTTTTTTTTAACCCTTTACACTACATATATATGCGGGGGAGACCTCCCTGCAGCGCCCTCCATATTAATATTATACTCTAAACCCCCCCACATATATATGTGGTGTAAGGCGGAATTAAAAAAAAAAAAAAAGTTGGCATTTTCGGCCGTCGCAATTCACAGGTCGACATTTTTGTACGATTCCTTTAAAATCTAGGAACAGGGCGTATCATTATAGCGTGGCTACACCTCACGACTAGCTTTCCCATATACATATATATACTTGCATTGTATTTTATCCCGCCTCCCTCCGTTATTTACTACGTAAGCATCCCTTTTGCCACACTCTTTGGTCTATTCACTCACTGTTCGCATGTTTTTCGTCTTCGGACCCTCGGGATCACTGCCTTCTTTACTGCCTCTTTGAGCTGCTTTTAGATCTGCTTCGCGTAGATGTGGGAAGGGTTCCTATAGAAACTAGGGGACCCGTCACACCCGACTTGCAAGTTTTGGGTTTTATTCTAATCACGATCTACGGGGCGCTTCACGTCCTGTCAGCCGAATGGCAATGGTTGTGCAATATTGCGAGACCCTAAAGTTTACTTATGTTGGTGGCCGATGGTATCTTATCAAACCATCCTCTGCTACCAAGTGAACTGGGGACTCCCAGACCTTTAAGATGAGTAGTAATACTCTTGAGATGGATAGGGATGCAGATTTTAATCAAACATCAATAATTCAGACGACACAAATTGCAGGGAGTACAACAAACATCAGCAATCACTCGAAAACCAACTCATTTAAGATAAAACAATATTTTTATAGACCAAATGTGTCACTAATGACGTGCAGACCTACGTCATTACCAACGTCATCCTACGTGACAAACTTCTAAAACCTATCTGGATACGGGATTGGCCCTAAGTGAACTATTAAGCATAGGTGTGATATCTGTATAGAGTACCAGAGAGAAATAATTGGATAGTTAACAGGTGGGACAACTAAGCCTTCCCTTCAAGATGGCCACTATGAATGTCACTGTATGTACAACGTCCCATTGGCTACACAAACTATAGGACCCCAACTACGTGGTCCTCTACAATTGGTTGGCTTCTAAACCCTGTCAATAACTTTCCACCTACGTGAGCAGCATGCAGACTGAACAACCAGGTGCGGATGAGCTTGTCTTGCTACCAGCTTCCCACCAATTAAAAGACCATTTCCTTCATCACCTCAATGTTTCATTTGTGTATGGGCGCGATATAAATAAAATATCAATATCAGTGGCAATTAGTGTTTGAAGTTGGCCATGAGTATGTACTGTTCTCTGGTATTTTTTTAAGGAGTATGGGTACTGTCTGGCTTCTGTGCGTAGGTGTGATCTCCACATCCGTCCAACTTTCTTCCATCACGTGACTGGGCACTGAGAATTGAGCCTTTTGTTTTATTTGATTTTATTCCCCAATAGTCCTCTGACGTCTGTTGTTTTCACTTGACCTTCTTGAACAGGAGCTTTTGTTCTTTCACGTTAATTGTAGCAAATGTCATCCAATTTTAGTTCTGATAAGACCTTGGCTCTTTGGCTCATCCAACTCCTTAGATGAAATATATTCTGTTTAATTCAATTGCTTTTGTAACTGCAACACTGAATTTGAGGCCTTCCTCGTTTGTTCAAGACTGCTATATACGTAGTGCAACCTTCATTCTTTATTTAATCCATATGTGTCTGAGGTATATATGTATATGTTGGCCCTTGCCGCAATTTATTCACTATAAGCATTTGGCTAGCTTCACATTGCTTTGCTGCTTGCGTTTCATGCATCCGTACACGTTTAAACTAACTGAGCATCTTCATCATGCTTATGGCATCTCTTTATCTTGATCTCAAAATGTCACTTATCCTTAGTACTTCTTTATAAATCGTCTGCCTCTCAGGTCTGATCATCTTCTATAAATGGAATCGATTCAGTTTTGTATGACGTCACCATTCATCCTGGTCATTCAGTTTCTTTATTTCATCTGGAATCGTATTCAAATGGCCATCATATTGTCTTGGATGTAGGTATGGTTTCCTTAATGGATACTTCACTTCCCATATTCTCTTAGGTAGAGGCATTCTTATGGGTACTGCAGAGTCGCTGCTCTTCTTCTTGCCTTCTGATTGGTGTAGTATATGTCACATGCTTTGGTTCATACATCTCAGGTAATGTAGGTGGGGTAGGTGGAGTAGGGGTACTTGGCTCCTCCTCTACACCACTATTGGTTAAGAAGTCTGATGAATGTCAGGTGATCTTGTCACGATCATGTGACTAAGGCCGGAAAAACTAAATTAATTAAAAACTGACACTTAAAGATTGGTTTGATGAAAGGTATTGAGGACATAGCCCCTGTTAGAATAAGATTCGTAATGTCAGAGGACCAAAGGAAATATTGTATCGTGATCCGATTATCACAGGATCGGACTCCGATATTAAGATCACATTGAAGAAACGCATTTTTTGTCCAAAATACAATTAAATGTTATCATTGCCCCACTTATAGTGTGTCTCAGATGATTCCATTTCTGATTCTGTGAGATGTTTTTGCAAATGCGTTATGTGTACGGTATTACCCTCACTTAGAGAGATCCCATAATGATATTGTACCGTCATATATAACAAACACGTGATCGTATTCACGTCATCAAACTGAATACTGCTGTCAAGCGGAAACTTCAAAAAGTGAACGAGAACAGTCAAGAAACAAGCACGTGAACGGAGTCACGTGTTTGGGTGTTCAGAGGGATGATGAAAGGATTATGACGTGAAATGATGCAATCAAGAGCCAAATACATGATGGAAATTATGTAAGGAATGCATACTCATATACTGTTGTAAAAAATGAATGTAATAGTGAAGGTATAAATGAAATGGGAATTATGATGTCTAACGTCAATTCAATTCCTAGAGTGTATGAAGAATAAGACGTGCAAAACATGTTTGGTAATGTAGCCTCATGACATTAGGCGTGGTTGTATTACTAAACCATGTCATGCCGCATAATGCATATTGTGCAATCACCTGTGGAATATACAGAGGGACATGTGCTTTTGGTCCCATGTATGATTGCTATGGCGCCTGTGATAGCCAAATGAAATCAAATTGAGCACAATAGGTGAAATGTCCTTGCTGTGATCCCCTGACAATGTCATTGTGCACATAGCAATAATTAAGATTCAGTAAAACGGAATGCCATCTCATGCTAATGTATTGGTAGCCTTGCCTACTAGCCCCAGACCTAAGAAGTATGAAAAATAATCGATTCCAGATGATGTTAAAGATGAGCATAACTTGCTGAAACTGAGGTGAGTGTTCAAAATGAGCAAGGAGAATCTCACGAAATCAAGTACATGATATACCCAAACTTCACAGAAGTGAGAGAAACCCTTCTAAAAATACATTGTTTGTGTTCAGTGTTTAAACCAAGGGTTCTGCATCTTAGTTTACATATCATGCGTGCCTCCATTTGGCGTAGCTGTAGTTCGCGATCGCATCCTCTAATGTTGACCCGAGCTGCTTGTAATCCTACAAACCGGATATCCTTCTTGTTTGCAAGCTGATGTTCCTTTTGCCAGTGCGTTGCAAGCAGTAATTTGGGATCTTGGCTGTTAAAATGGGTGAGATGCTCCTGTGTTCCGATTTGTAATTCATGAATAGTGCTTCTGATGTATATTCTCTTGCGCGCGCACACACACACACACACACACACACACACACACACACACACACACACACACACACACACACACACACACACACACACACACACACACACACACACACACACACACACACACACACACACACACACACACACACACACACACACACACACACACACACACACACACACACACACACACACACACACACACACACACACACACACACACACACACACACACACACACACACACACACACACACACACTAGCATATACAATCTGTTTGGATTTGCAGTTTATAAAGTCATCAATTCAATTTGCAGTCTGCAACGACATGAGAAGAACTTAATTGGTGTCAGAGCAAATTGGCAGAAATGACAATTTCCACACTTGTGGAACCCTGACAACGTGTTACTCAACCAATTAGTATTTGTCAGAGGTTTGGGTTTAAGGAATGAGGGGCTCAGTTTATCCTTAAGAGTCAAATTTTTAGTAAAAATAAGTCTTGGTTATTGAGTAATATATTGTGCTAGATCCAGAACCAACTCCAAAAGATGCCAATGTTTATGTGATATTTTGCATAAGCAATCGCTATCTTTAGCATATTTAGTAATAAAACTGACCCCTTGTGCAGGTGGTAGTTCACAGGACGGTTTCTTGTGCAAAATCAAATCTAAATTCAGAAGCTGTATTTTAGTTGCAGCATTCTTTATACACTTGGAAGTGTACCCTCGTTGCTTGAACCTCAGCTCTAAAAGTTCACGTTCTTGTTCAGAAGCTTGCTGGGAGCTGCAATTTCTCTTAGCTCAATGGAATTCACCAACTGGAATGTTATCTATAACTGCTTTTTCATGGCAACTGGTAGCGTGAAGAGTTGAATTGACTTCAGTTGGCTTCCTGTGTGTTTTGATATGTAAGGTGTTATTATCAATTGTGATTTTAAGATCTAGAAAATCTAGGATATCTCTACTGATATTAGATACATTTACATTGTATGGATTATTAATTCCATGCGCTTGCTTGCGTTTGCCGGCAGCACAAAACACGTCATTGATGCAGAGTTTCACACATTTTTGAGACAGTCTGTCAACGTATGGCTTTACTGCGGAGGTGGCGACTGCCCCGATTATGCAAGGTATTTCTTTTTGAATTTAAGATAACATTTTATTTGCACCCCACGGTGCTGACTAGCCAGCAATCCTCATCAAGTTTACATTAATATTCTTACACATTTATTTTTATCTTTTTCCTTTGGCGAATCCCAGTTAGCAGACTCCTTGAGGTTACAAAACATTTATGAACACTTACGGTAATTAATTATGGTCACATAAATTGTCCCAAGGCACATTTGTTTCACACATCACTCTTAATTTATTTTTACATTGATGTTTGAGAGCTATAATGCGGTCCAAAGCACGCTTACAGAGCGACCCCAATTTCAATCTCACCTATGTATCGGTTGGCCTTACAGCATCCTCTATAGCAATTTGCCATTCTCAAAAGACTAAATCAGTTATGTTATGTCACATTGAAGCTCATATTGTTTCCAGTTGGTATTCAATAACTTCATGATAGTATACCAGCATATCAACTCGTATTTTGGCTTTATCAGATTTGTTTATCTTATTTTAGGTTATGTTTCATAGATGGGATTTTCATTATCACTCATTTATTAGCTTTCTACATTTAACCTTTGAGTTACCTTTGGGGTTTGATTTCCATAAATGACACACTACTAGACACAAGAAACCAATGTATCACATTTTTTATAATTCATGCAACAATGATTCTCGTCTTTTTGTCTTCTCTTCTTCCTCCTCGTACTTTTTCTTTTCTCCCAAAAAATGTTTTTGTTTTATGTAAATGTAAACTTTATCATTTTGTTTGATGATTGTTTCTTGCAAATGGGGTCCGGCTGGACTTTTCATGGGATTTCTTTTTGTTAATTTCATTATAAATAATAGACTTGTTAATATTCCAAATAGGATTTTGATTTGCCCTGAAGAAGTGAAAATTGGTCAAAACATATGCTGGCACAAGTGGCAAAAGCAACACTGACCTTCAAATAATAAATACAGTTTCACACATTTGGACTCATTGTAATGTTTCATATGAAAACGCATGTTACTGGAACAACACGTTTGTCTCATCTACCATGTGTCCTTATTTACAACTCCAACCTGCTTCTCTGTACGATAGATGATCAAAGTGTTTATTCTGTTGGAATATTTAAAAGAAATTTTTAAATGTTCAGAGATAAGGAATACATTATCTATTTTCTTACAGGTAGAAGTGTGTGAAAGCACACCTTGCGTTTTATTAAAGTTGAGCATTCAGAAGTTATAGTTGTTTTTGCAAAACCTAATAAAATATGTGCTATTTCTAAATTACTGCATGGCTTGTCAACTCACCAAATGGTGAAATCACTGCACTTTTTCAGAATGGCCAAAAATGTGCAACTTCTCTTTATTGAAATCTACTGTAGGTATATTTTTCTCATGCATCTTCATTGTCAGCATTCTGATATCGGTTGGGTTGATGAGCTGCAGTATGGAAAAGTTACTTAGGTTAATCTTCTGCATCATGGCAAAAAAGGAAGCCTGAATTTAGATCCCCTGTAGAAAAAAATGAAAACAAGGAAGCATAAAACCACTCAGTGACCAACGGGAACAGAAATACTGACAATTTAAGACTGCCAAGTTTCCAACCCTGCACTGTAGTGGGTGTCCGATATTTTCCATTAACAAGGAAGCTTTGCTGTTTGTCCCTTTTCAGCTTTTGCCTTGATTCGCAGGGAAGTGGGCATGTTGTTCATGAATTTAATTGATATACTCATGACGAAGCCCTGAGAGGTCCTTAACTGAGAAGGAACAATAGATTTTCAATGTGGGCTGAACCCCCATCCATAAGGATAACCCAGCTTAAAATGACAGTTAATTCTGTGAGCAAGTGTACCAGAATATGACTCGGACATGCTCCTGAATCATTTGGCATTCTCATTTGTGTAACGTCCTTACATAAGAATGAAAGCTAACACAGCTGAAGGAGGGCATGTGCCTGGAGTTGTTATTGGTGCTGTTTTCTTAGGCGTTTTGGGCTGAACTGCCCATATGGATGGAATCAAACTGATATATAAAGGACATTCTTCACAGATATGGCACAGATAATGCAATTGTGATAAGTGTGCCTCCTGAGTGAGATTTCTTCCCATATAACAACCTCTTTAAGCCATTTTCCATCCTCCGTAAATCCATTCACATTGTTGGCTAATGCCCATGAAGGAGAAACCAGGATTACAAGTCAGTAACCTTTTCTTTTCCTTCATGAAATCTTGATTAATATTCAAAAACACTGAATAGAACATCCAGCTTATCTCCAAAATATGGAAGAAGGTAAAATAATATGCATTACAAATGTATGCAGGGATGCATGGTCTGCTTGTGCATTTGTTCAAGCGCCAAACCCAGGCATTGTTTGGAAAAAGAAAATGTTTTATAAATACAGTAAAATAAATGCATTTCTGATACCTGTGAATCTGCTTAGAATCACATGCTGTGCATGAAGTCTAACATCTAGTGGTTATTGTGGAGTATTGCATCTTGTTTTCGAAGTTCAGAAAAAGACATCGACCCTGGCGTGTCTGTAACACTATCCCTACTGTGACATGTAGTGTACCTATGATCCCTCACACGTCGAGGTCCCGCAGATTGTTTTTCCCCGCCATACTGGTCGGAGCTCATAGCGTGCTATGGATTTATTGCTAATATAGTATCAAACTACAGTCCAGCTTTCGATGTACTTTTCGAGGGAGAGCAGGGGGGTTCTTATTCTCGACATTCTTCTACATTAAAGAATGCCTTTTCTTGGCTTTCCCTATACTTTACCTTGTCTGGCTGCTCTTTTCTTTATATCTGATTATGGAGAGAACGTTTGCCCTTTCTATAACAGGATGTTCCCTTGGAGGGACACTCATAAAGAGTGTAACAACTGTTTGCCTTGTGACCACAACAAACGGCATTGTAAGGCCTGTCGACTCTTTAAGCCTAAAATGATTAAAGAATGGCGCACTAAGCAGTGGGCAGCCTATGCTATGCAGGCAGAATCCCATACCCCCACTGCCGCTGACGCGTTGGACAAGGAACAATCCAGCAGCCACGGCTCCAGTTTTGATGCCAAATACATTATTGTGCAGGCTTCGGACTCCTGCTTGCCCTTCCCCAGCTCTATTAGGCATGCCGAATGCACTGTTACCAGCATCCCACCCACTGACGACATGGGTACACCCACTCACATGAAGGCTAAGCACACATCCCACTGGCGATCGTCGACGGTACCATTGAAGAAGCAGATTGCACCTACAGGTATGTCGAAATCCACAATGAAACCTGGAGAACCTACATGTTCTCAACCTGCTGCGCTTCCGCCTCTGTGTACAGTACATGGTTCGAAGTCTTCGACTTCTCATGGTGCTCCTTCCTCTAAATCCTCAACGGATGTTTCGGACATGTCAAAACGTACGCCAATGGCTAAAACTCACCTTAAATTAAAGGAGAAACTTTCCAAAACACTTACGCAAACTGGTACCCATAGTACTGGGGCCAGGCTTCCCCTCCTGCTTTACCACAAGGATATGTACAGGCCTCTTCCACTTTGTCTCCGTCCTTAGAGTCACAAAAGTCCTGTTGTAGAAGAGGTAGTTTTTCTACTCTCTGAGACTCCTAATTTCAGGATTTGGACCAGGGAGGGATTGAACAGACCATGGAGAAATTGTCTTAATTTTTATTTCTCTGACCGATTTCCTAAAAATAAAATCTCTTCCCTTAAATGGGGGCAAGGGTTTGCAATTGAGGGGAGCTGGGAGCTATTTAGCGCCTGCTTGTAGCCTAAAAGAACCTGGTTAGCTTGACATCAACAGCTACCAAGAGCTCCTTTTGGCTACCCAAGCCAAATGATGCCAAACAACCTATGTAAATTTAACTGTGAATTTGGGACAATCTATAAATAAACATTAGCACACATTTATACAACATTTAAAACATAAGGGGGTCATAAATAATAGATAACATGATATTTTTGATGTCCAGGATCTTCTTACCCAGGGCCCAGACACGTGGCTTGATAATGATGACCAGGGGCTTTGGCCTACAACCCCATTGCAAACGCATCATAACTTCAGCATCTTATACTACCCGTATTGCAAGCAACACTCCTTTGCTTACCAGTTTTAGTGATGTCCAATGGGGTCTTATACAAGAAGACCTGGAAAGTGTTCCCAAGCCAGCCAAGTCGCAATTGCTCACCATTGTTCAGGAGAGAAGACGGGTCAACCAAAATATTTTAAAAAACACTTTACACTCCGCCGACACAGCTGGGTGATTCTTAGCTGAAGGAACTCGAGCATCACGCATGGTTCCGGAACTCTGGGTTCAAACCAGAGATGTAGGCTTCCCTTATTAACAAACCAATAGAGGAGTCTGCTTTGTTTGGGAAGGCAGTCAACAAAGCTCTCAAAACAATGAAAAAAGAGCATGAGACTCTAAAATTATTGAATCAAATATCCAACAAACTGTTAATGCAGCGCAGGGCTTTTAACACCCGCTGGTCCTTTCGAGGGAAGTCCTTTTACAGACCTACACAGGCTGCCTCCACCAAAGGAGGTTCACTCTGGTACTCCACTCAAGGGTCGCCTAGCACTTATCAAACTACTGAACAATGAGGTTTTTGATGTGGAAAAGGAAGAGGAAGGAATGCAGCCATCAGAGACTCATACCCCTGCCAACAAGTGGCTCTTCAGTCCGGGTCCCCTCCCATGCATCTCTAGTAGGAGGTTGGATAACATGCTTCGCCCATGCACGGGAGGGGGGATTACTTCAGACAAGAGGGTGCTCAAGACAATGGCAGAGGGATACTGTATCAAGTTCCTCCAAACACCTTGGTACCAACCGCCAAAAAGAAGAATGACCCAAGACCATCTCCTTATTCTTCAAGCAGAAGTGGAGGCCCTGCTCCAAAGGCAAGCGATAGAGCTCGTCCCTGCTCACCAGGAAAACTAGGGCATCTATTCAATATATTTCCTTGTTCCCAAAAAGGATCTGAACGTGCACCCTGTATTAGATCTGCATCCTGCAAAAAATGATGTCAAGCCTCAAAGTTTCAGGATGACAACTCTGCCTGGAGAAATTCCACTGCTAAAGCACAGGGATTACATTTCAACCTTAGATATGAAAGATGCATACTTTCATATTTCAATGTTGCCAGCACACAGGAAATACCCAAGGTTTAAAATAGGAAACGCTTGTTATCAAGTCAAGGTCCTGTGGCAGACAGTCCATTCCTGTGTACCCTTCTCTAGACGACTGGCTAATAACAGGATACACACATCAATTGTGTCTAAAGAACACCAAAAACCTATAGACCTACTCTTTCAACTGGGGTTGTCCATCAACAAGGAATAATCAAGCCTTTTCCCTAGCCAAGTAAAACAATTTCTGGGAGCTCCAATTTGGACAGAAGACTGACTTGTCTTCCTCTCCAACGAGAGATCCAAAACATGCTGTCACAAATCCCTCGATATGTAGCCGGTCAGATAACAGTACGAAAAGCCATGCGACTGATAGGAATGATGGCTTCCTGCACCTGCGGATACGCCCGATGCAAGTGTGGCTCTCGAGCCAATGGTGTCAAGCAAGCATAGTGGTTGTTTCGAAAGCCATTGTACTATCACTGCAGTGGTGAACATGGGAGAACCTTGTGAACAGGAAATCATTCACCACCACCACAGTAGAGACCACTATCACCACAGCCTCAGCCCTGTCAGGGTGGGGAGCACACCTTGTCCACCACACACGGCATGTGGACACAATCAGTGGCAAACAAAATTTGAAGATCTTAGAACTCATGAATTCGGAAAGTATTGGTACTCTGAATCCTATAATGGAATAGTTTTATGTGGGGCAATAGTACTGGCCTGATTCTAAATTTAACCAAAATTCTTGAGATACTTCATGTGCACCTATTGGGAAATGGTACACAGCTGATCTAGGGCATAACAGTATGGTTTAAAGGGAATACTTAAAAAGACCTGATGCTTGGATGCAATGCTTCTCTTTCCCTTTTAGGGACTGTTGAGATAAAGAAACCTTAAGTGTGTTATTTATTTTCTGTAGTACTGAAAAGATGATTAATTGATTTTGTTTTATGTAATTATATGGTTGTAAGATGTCCTTTTAGAGATATGAAGTGCAATTTTAGAAGAAAGAGTTGGTGAATCTTAATTGTAATGTAATATAACTTATATGTATTGAAATGAAATATGTGGTTGTAATGTTGTAAAGGTTATTGATTAACCAAAAACAATTTAAAAAAAAAAAAGGGGGGGTGACGTCTTTTTACCCCTTCCAAAAAAGCCTTGATTACAGGAACTTTCCATCAGGAAATCTTGCTTTGAGAGGTGGTGTAAGCAGAAAGGGTAGCAAGGCGGACCCTTAGTGAGTTAAAAACTAGTCCCGAGTCCAAGAGGTGAGTTAGGTCCAGGACCATGTGTGAGTGTGCAAGCAGTCAATTGGGTTGATGTTCCAAGTACCACACCAAATGACAAGGCATTTCCATTTATTGAAATAACAATGTCTGGCATTTGGGTTATGCGCCTCTTTAAGGATGTTCATACATCTTTCAGGCAGCTGAAGATGCCCGAACTCTTTGATCTCAGGAGCCAAGCTGCAAATTGAGAGTTTGAGGGCATGGGTGGAGTGTTGTCACTTGATCTTGGGCTAGCATATTACAGGGGCAAGGCAGTTTCACTGGAGGGCAAAGTGAAATTTTCATTAGATGCAAGAACCATGGCTGACAAGCCTGCATTGGTGCTATCAGGATCAATGTAACGTGTTCCTGGTGCATCTTGTGAATTATCCTGTTGAGGAGAGGAGTTGGAGGCCCGGGGGGAAGCATAAGCAAATTTCCCCACAACAATTTGACCCAGAGACTGTTCCCCTTGGACATTTTCTGGGGATACCTGGAGAAGTAGTCTGGGTGTTGTGTGTTCTCCAGTGTTGCAAAGAGGTTGATGTCTAGATGCCTCCATCCTGCAAAGATGACGTGCAAAATGTGCATGTAAACGCCCCTCGTGTTTGTGGGTAGTTGACAGTTTCTGCTCAGCATGTCTGCAAGAAGATTGTGTGTCCCCTGGAATGTGTTGTGACAGGAGGAACATGTTGTGTTTAAGTGCCCACTTCCAAATGCTTTGGTCCAGTTTGGAGAGCCCCGGAGAGTGTGTCCCTCCCTGCTTGTTTATGTAAACATGGCTGCTGTGCAGTCTGTCAGAACTAGAACGTTTTTTCCCTGCAGTCGTTGGAAAGCATTTAGGGCTTTGTACACTTTTAGAAGTTCGAACAGGGATATATTTGTTTGCCACTGAATCGGCTCGTAGATTCCGACTGCAGTTCACAAAATCTAACGTGGGCACAGCAGAGCAGAAGGACAGCCGGTCCGACAGTCACAGTCAAACAGTGCACTTCGGGTGCACTTCCTGGATGCACCCCCTATTTCTAATCCAACTCCCGGATGGGGCTTGAATGTCGTCCTTACTAAACATATGGGCCCTTCTTTTGAGCCAGTGCACAAGGCTAGTCTTTAGGTTCTCATCTATAAGACTGCTTTTCTGGTAACTGTTACTTCCATTAGACGGGTAAGTGAACTGCAAGCTCTCTTTGTCAATGACCCTTTTTTGTTACCATTCATAAGGACAAGGTGTTTTTTTTTTCAACACATCCACGCTTTGCACCTAAATTAATTACCAGTGGTAGAGAAGGGGATCCTGTATCTAAGTCAGCAATCTCAAAATGTTTTGTTAAGTGTATCCAGATGTCTTACTCTCTATCAAAGAGAGTCTTACCTTTTACGCCTAGAGCACATTCTACTCAAGGCACAGGAGCTACTATAGCTTTCATTGGAAATATTCCTATAGATGCTATTCGTAAAGCAGCCACCTGCAGTTCTATGCACACCTTAACACAACATTACTGCTTAGATACACATTCTAAGACTGATTCTCAGGTGAGTCAGGCAGTGTTAAGACATCTTTTTGCTGCTGTTCTTTCGAACATCCCACCACCATATTCTGGTACTGCTTGCTATTCTATGCACAGCATGCGATTCTAAGCAGATTCACAAGCATCAGAAGACATACATTACTTACCGTAATCGTATTTCTGGTAAATAATGACAGGTCCGTCAGCATCCCGCCGGTAGCACCGGCATGGGGGAGCATGACGCATTAGGGGGGAGGATGACGCATTAGGGTTCATGGGTACACTACACGTCACAGTAGGGATAGTGTTACAGACACGCCCATGTCAACATCTCTTTTTTAAACTTCGAAAACAAGATGCAATACTCAGCGATTACCACTAGATCTCAGACTATATGTACAGCATGTGAATCTAAGCAGATACAAGCACTAGAAATAAAATTATGATAAGTAATGTATGTCATATCAAATGTGCATGCGAACGTCCATGTTGACACTTTGAAAATGTCAGGAAATGGAAGCAGTTGTTGCTTTCCCCTTTATAGAATGTGCTTTAGGTTTGGTTGTATACGATTTGTTCGTATTAGAATTGCACGTGGAACAATTGTTCGAATGCAAACTGTTCGTGAACACAATTGATCGTTTGATGTCTGAACGCATTTTAATATATACACACACGCAGTTGCAAAAAGAAATTCATTTAACAATATTTAGCTTGTCGTACCGTAAAATCAATATGAAGTGCAGGCTGCTTCCTGAACGCGCAATGTAATGTTTTCTTTGTCAGTAGATCGTACCATTAAATACAAAAGGTTCTGAAAAGAAAAGACGGCAAAGTAAAGAATCATAGCTCTCAACTCACCCGCTTTTGGCGGGTGTCACCCGCCTTGCAAAGGGCTGCCTCACCCGCCAAGCCTCCTGCACGCCCATTCATTTCAATGGGCGTCTCACCCGCCAAAAACAAAATCGGGTGATTTCACCCGCCTTTGCGAGACAAATGGTTGAGGGCTATGAAAGAATAAAACATGCATTCATAGTAAATGCAACCTAAATGGAATTGAAAAGGAATTAAATGAATGTGTACATGGAAGGATTGATAGTATGCGATGTAAAACAAACAGCATACTGTTAAAAAAATGCACCTAACATCCAGCGCTAATGGATCATTCCATAGAATGGGGAAATCGCGCGAGAAGCACTTCTTACTGTGTAAACACTTCCCGTTTGTGAGGAGAAAGTAAACATTGATAGGGAGGCAAAAATAAAACACGGGTTCAAAAACATTTCATTTGATGTGGTATATTTTCCGGAAATCAAACGAAAAATAATAAAACCTTTGAGAAAAAAGAAAACATTATTTTTTGAAATAAAAGAATACACAATTTATCAGGTAAGTTCATTATAACGTGATGAAAATGTAATTCATATTTAAAAATGCATTTAGGAATGTAAAGGAAAAAAATATTAAATTAACATTCATTTAATATACCATTGAATAGGGTGAAATTCGAATACATTTAAAAGATGGAAAAAGGAGAGTATGTTAAATCTGAAAGAGGCAATGACCAACTAACACATAACGGATACATATATAATTTGGAAAGATTCAAAGGAGACCGAAAGTGGTGGAAGTGCATCAAGTACAGAAAAAAAATTGTAGAGGCAGAGCCTGTACTGATGAAGAATATATACAACACACACAATGTCACAATCATGAACCAAATATTGCAAGAGTTGAAGTAAAAAACAAGCTGCATGATTTAAAAAAAAAAGCAAAAAGTGACGCAGGCACAAGCCAACAATTAGTATGTCAAGTGCTAGGAGAAATACCATCACACCTAGCAGGAGAAATGCCAAGTAGTAAATTATTAAAAAAACAAGTGCTGTACCAACGAAATTTAGGATGCAAAGTGCCAAAAATACCAAAAATGATGAGTGACATAGAGATACCAGAAAATCTGACTAAAACACTTCAAGGACACACATTCTTGTACTATGATAGTGGGAACCAACCAAACAGATATATGATATTTGCAACAGAACAAAACCTAACAAGACTGTCACTAAGCAAAAATTGGATGATGGACGGTACTTTCAAGTCATGCCCAAAACCGTTCAAACAACTATATAGTATACACAGCGAAATCAATAAAGACTTTTTCCCACTACTGTATATTCTAATGAATGAAAAAAACTGAAAAATGCTACAGATAAATTTTTACTAAAATTAAAGAGGGGTTAACAAGTCCATTAGAAGAAAACAAAAACTGCAGCATGGACTTTGAGATTGCAGCCATAAATCAATCACAAATGTATTCTCCAAAATATACATTCAAGGGTGTTCTTTTCACTACAACCAGGCGCTATGGCGCAATTTACAAAATATATTTCACAGATAGTGAGTTTCAGCATAATATGCGAAAGCTCTGTGCACTAGCCTTCTTGCCCAAAACTGATGTACTAGCTAGCTACACAACGCTAATGAATGAAACCTATTATAAAACTCATGAAAAAGAACTGAAAGACTTCCTGAATTATTATGAGGATACATGGCTACGTGCACAGACCCGTTTTGGTCGAAAAGTACCCAAAATCAAAGTGGAATACTGGAATTGTTTTGAAGCAATACTTCATGAATCCCCGAAAACAAACAACAAACTCGAAGGTTGGCACAATGGCCTAAATGTAGCAATGGGGCATGCAAAACCAACTTTATGGAAATTCCTAAGTGTGCTGCAATCCGAACAAGGAATGCACGAGACTACAATAATTCAAATACTAAGTGGCATAAATATGCAAAAAAAACCATCTAAGAGCATTCAAAGTATAAAAAAGTGAAAGAAATTGCTGAGAAATTTGAATATTTAACCTTGTCAGACTATTTAACCAGTATGCCCTTTGCTATTACTTTTGTAACGTTGTAAATGAACCATAGAGAATTAAGAGTAGTTGTACATATGTTTTAACAAAAAAAGTTACCATACAGTTATAACATTGATGATTTCAAAATAAAATATTGCACTGTCCATAATGCTTACTGTTTTATTCCATAAAAAATAGAAAGTAAAAGAATATTGAAGAACAGAACAGGTAAGAATCACAATATCTAAAGAATGTGGAAGAGAAGGTAAGAATGAAATATCTAATTGTATAGTTAATACGGTACAAAAGGTCAATTGCGCAGAAGATCAATTGTGCAGAAGGTCAAATAGGACCATTAAAATTAGGTCAATTGTGCAGAAGGTCAATTGTAAAAGGTCAATTTGGGTAATACCTGCAGTTTACCTGAAAGAGATTTGTTATCAAAAGGCTAGCATGTCGAGATACAGGGTACTATCCAACTTGCAATTCATTGCTTAGCTGCCAAAAATCGTATTTTGGCTCTTTGTTTTGTTTTTCCGATTTTACGTACCTCTCCTCAAATAGTAACTAACTCGTCTGTAAGGATATCTTGTCTGGGGAAGATGGATTGGGGAAAATCAGTGTAGATAGAAGCTTTTGTTAATGTGAAATTCTACCATTACTTCTTGAAGAAATTTTCAAATGCCTTCTGCGATCACACTTTCTGCTATGAAAGACAGTGTGGTGTTTGTGAACAGAGCACAAAAAGCCTTTACCTCTCCCTTGCAGCTGATGTGACATCTACTGAAAACACTACATTGCAGGAGATGTGCTGCAAGTCAGCCTTATGCAAAAGGTCAAAAGGAGGGCTTATTCACTTTGATTTTTAAAAATATCAGTACCCAAGAAAGGGTGTGGCTCTCTTACTTGAGGAGGAACTTTTCTGAACCCTTCGAAAAAACATATTTTTATTATCGGGAATCAAAACTGGGAAGTTAGACCATCAATGTGTAAGGAGGGCTGATTTAATGGAGAAACATTACAAGCCATGTTTTACCAGCTGTTTCGGCTCCCTCCAGAGCCTTGCAATTTTCCCTCATAGGCTCTGTCCAACATTCTACTCATCAGAGTTCAGGGGAGGTCTCTTCAGTTTTCACATCCTTCAGGTCTCTCCCAAAAATGTTCAGGAATCGCAGCAGATCGTCCCTGGGTATTGGATTTCTCAGAATACACAACAGGGCATGTGTGTAACGCTCACCTGATTCCCGCAGAGGCGCCGGTCTTGACTGGGCGAATACCGTATCTTCAAAGGTGATGTGTAGCACACGGTTGGCTCTTTGGGCTGGACCTCTGTGCACTGTATGTCTGACTCGAAGAGTAAGATGTCTGCAGATAGAAAATATGGGATTAATGAACTGGGGTTATTGGGTGTCTCTCTCTTCTTCCCCTTCTCTTCTCCTGTAGAACCCCAAAGGTTAATGCTCTCACCTTAGGTAAGTGAACGCCGAGCTCTCCATCTGCCTCGGGGCAGGGTGCCGTAACCAGTTTCTTCACTGGATAAGGGTGCAGGCCTCTTGACCTCAGAGGACTGCTGTCCGTCGTTTACTGCACGAACGGTAAGTTCCGAGTATTTCAAATGTCTTTAAAAGTCTTTGTAATGATGTCTCTTGTTTTGCAGGGTTCCGGCGATGGCGGATGAAGGGCTGAAGTGAGTTGAGGATGGAACCCGTGTGAGAAATAGAAGCGCCTGGAAGCACGTAAGTAAGCGCTTGTTGCCTGCTTCACGATGCGCACTAACTGTCCTTTTATCTTGCAGGTACAAGTTCGGAGCTGCTGAAGGGTGCCGGAATACCCACTGGGTTCGACGTGGGAAGGAGTAATGGCACGTGAGTAATAAAGTTACCCAATGTCTTTAAACGCACCTTCTTTTGTCTTTCAGATGCGGGATGTAGCGCCGAAGGCCTCCGGAGCGTGCGAAGCGTTGGTAAGCTTTTGTCTTTCAGATGCCGGAATGCAGTGCGAAGACCTCCGGAGCACGCGAAGAGTAGGTAAGCCTTTGTCTTTCAGATGCCGGAATGCAGCGCGAGGCGTTGGTGACAGCCGATGGACCAGGTAAGAGAAGCGCTGTCACTGAAGACCGTAATGCTAACCTGTTCTTTCTTGTCTTTATAGGTGTTTCTGAAGACTGGATTCAGGATGGTAAGCCTTTTGCCCTTAGGCCCAGGATCAGATGCAGAAGACACGATGAGCGTTCTGCTGCAGAGGATGCAGAATAACGCAAAGCAAGATTCATCCATCGGGTGTGGTTTAAATAGCCTCCTGTAGTGCTTAGGTGTCTCCTTCCACAGCCTCGCCTAAGTAAGAAAAGAGTTCCTGCTTTCCAGAAGAGTTCCAGTGTTCTGAACCTGGGGAGTGGCTCCTGCCCCACCCAACAGGAAAAGTAGTCCCAAACAGAAGAGGATTAGAGGCTCAACTGGCAGGTAAGTAAGCAGCATGGTCTGCTGCAGGTAAGTCCACCCAAGCATTATGATCTCGGCGCTTCCAGCGCTGGGACTGGGCATATTTATGAGCCTGGTGCCACTGGCGCCAGGACAGGGTCCAAAAGGTCCCAATTGGGACTGGTTGGCACTCAGAACCTGGGTTATGGGTCTGCTTCCAAGGGAGTTGGGTAAGTCCTGACCTTTTGGAAGCAGAGATCATGACAGCACCCCCCCCTCAAGGCCCCTCCCAAACCGGGCTTCTGGGTTTGTCAGGAAATGTTCGATGGAATCTTTTGATTAGACGAGGAGCGTGGACATATTCTGCAGGTTCCCAGTATCTTTCTTGGGGGCCGTAGCCTTTCCAGTCAATTAGGCAAAATAGTTCAGATTTGGAGATCTTGGAGTCCAGGATGCTTTTGACTTCAAACTCGAGTTCTCCATCAACTAGGATAGGTTTTGGAGATTTAGTTAGTCGGGTTTGAGGTTGCACAGGTTTTAATAGAGAGACTTGGAAGACCGGATGTATCTTCATGTGAGGGGGCAAGTCCAACTTGACCGCTACTGGGTTTACTATGGTACTGATGGAATAGGGACCAAGGTATCTTGGGTTGAATGTGCGTGGTCCTTTTTAGAGGTAGATATTTGGTGGATAACCAGACTTGATCTCCTACTTGATATTGGGGGCTTCCTTCCGATGTTGATCTGCTCCTTTCTTGTATTGTTCCTTAGCCCTTTGAAGGTGAGAAACGGCTTCCTTAAAGGCTTGGGTGATGGTAGAATGCAGGTAGTCTACTGCTGGTGTTCCAAGATCTTGGAGTGGATCCAACTCCGAGGTTCGAGGGTGACTGCCGTATAGAAGAAAAAACGGGGTTTTCCCAGTTCCCGAGTGGACAGAGTTATTGTAGGCATATTCGGCTATCCAAAGGATATCTTTCCAAGTTTTTTCAGTTTGTTGCAGCATGCAGCGTAAATACTTTTCCAGAGTTTGATTGGTTTGTCCGTCGGTTTGAGGGTGGTGGCTGGTCGAAAGTCTCACATCAATTTGAGCCGACCGACAGCAACTTCGCCAAAAATGAGAAATAAATTGACTACCTCGATCCGAAATTAGAACTGAAGGAAAACCGTGCAGTCGAACGATGTTTTCGAGAAATTCTCGGGCCAGAGTTGCTGCTGTTGGCAAGCCTTTGAGTGGAATGAAATGCGCCATCTTGGAGAATAAGTCCACGATTACTAGGATCGTATTGTATCCGGAGCATGGAGGTAGATCGGTGATGAAGTCCATAGAAAGCGTATGCCAAGGGCGAGGTGGGATGCCAATAGGGCGTAAGAGGCCGGCTGGTTTTTCCTTTTTGACTCTTGTTTTGGGCGCATACTCCACAGGACATTATAAAGTCTCTGATATCTTTTTTCCAAGACGGCCACCAGAAGTAGCACTTGATCTTTTCTGAGGTTTTGGCCATACCGGGATGTCCTTCCATTAAGGAATCGTGATAACAAGAGATTACCTTTTTCTGTAAATCTGTGCTGGGCAGGTATAATCGTTCTTGGAAATACAATAAGTCGTCCTTCACTGTAAAGTCCTTTCCCTGCAGATGCCAATTCTGTATGTCTGCTGGAGTTACAAGTTGCCTGGCTTCATCCTTAACTTCTTCTATGGATTGTGTGGCGATTACACCCAGAATTCTTTGTTCGGGAATGATAGGTACAGGTTTAGGGTTGATCAAGTGTTCTTCCACTCCCATCCAAGAAAGGGCATCAGCTTTACCGTTTTTTGTACCAGGTCGATAGGTAATTATGAAGTCAAACTCGGCAAAGAATAGTGCCCAGCGGAGTTGTCTAGAAGATTGGGCTTTTGCGGTTTTCAATTATTGCAGGTTTCGGTGATCCGTAATCACAGTAACGGTGTGTCGGGCCCCCAGAAGATAATGCCGCCAAGCCTTAAAGGCAGACTTGATAGCCAGAAGTTCCTTATCAGTAATAGTGTAATTGATTTCAGGAGGCGAGAATTTGCAGGACCAAAATGCCACGGGATGCAACTGATTGGTTACTGGGTCCTTTTGTGATAGAACTGCCCCCATGGCAAGGCTCGAAGCATCAGTTTCAACGATGTAGGGGAGTTCGGGGCGAGGATGTTTTAAAATTGGTGCAGAAATAAATTTAGTCTTCAAATTCTGGAAAGCTTGCTCCGCCTCGGTAGACCATTCAAAACGTTTGTTTTCTTTAACAAGGCGGTGATGGGCTGGACTATTCGAGAGAATTCGGGGATAAACCTGCGGTAAAAGTTAGCGAAGCCTAACATGCTTTGAACACCTTTTACGGAGGATGGTGATGGCCATTTGAGAATTGCATCGACCTTCTTTGAATCCATACGCACTCCGCTAGGTGATAATATGAATCCCAAGAACTCAACTTCAGTCACGTTGAAAACACATTTTTCCAACTTGGCGAAAAGTTTGTGTTGACGCAATCTCTCCAGGACCATTTTCACCTGTTTCCGATGTTCAGATTCCGATGAAGAATAAACGAAGATGTCGTCAATGTAAACAACAACACACACATCTATGAGCTCTCTGAGGACATCGTTCATAAAATATTGAAAGGCGGCCGGGGCATTGCAAAGTCCGAAGGGCATGACCTGATATTCAAATAGCCCATACTTGGTGCGGAAGGCCGTCTTCCATTCATCGCCCTCTTTTACTCGTACCAAGTGGTAGGCTCCTCTAAGATCCAGCTTTGTATATATGCATGCTTTTCTGACTTGGTCCAGGAGTTCAGGGATCAAAGGTAACGGATATCTATTCTTAACGGTGATCTGGTTCAGGGCACGATAATCTATACAAGTTCTAAGGTCTCCTTCTTTTTTTGAAACGAAGAACAAAGCTGAAGAAGCAGGGGACTTGGAAGGACGAATAAACCCATTCGCTAGGTATTGATCCAGGTATTGTCGGAGGTGAAGGTTCTCAGGCTCGGTGAGGGCATAAATTCTACTACAAGGAGGAGTAGATCCAGGTATCAGGTCTATCTGGCAGTCATAAGACCTATGAGGAGATAGAGAGTTAGCCTGATCCTTCCGGAAAACATCTTGGAATTCTAGGTATTCGGGAGGTAACTGGGGAGTCTCCGAAGAAATTGCTGCCAGTGCAACACCAGGTGGAGGGTGACAAGTAGAGACACATTCTGGAAACTGAACCGTTCTTGCTCGCCAATCGATCTGAGGATTGTGTTTCTCTAACCAAGGTATTCCTAGAATAATCTGGAACTGAGGGGCCTTGATCACGTCGAACACGATCTTCTCATGGTGTCCATCTTGACTTACTAGCGTCACTTCTTGAGTGGTATGCGTTACTGGTCCGGAGGCTATCTCCGTACCATCCACTGTAGTAATGACGTCCTTTACAGCCTTGGGACAAAGAGTTAGATTCATCCTCAAAACCATTTCATGATCCACGTAATTGCCGATGGCACCGCTGTCGACGTAAGCTTCAATCGCATGTAATCGATCCGGATGATCAGGGCTAATGAGGACCATAGGTATCACGAAATGCGAGGTCACGGAACTGGTTTTAACGCTTGGCAAGAGGACCTCTATTCTTGTCGGGCGAGGTCGTTTCCCTGCTCAGAGTTTGTGACCTTGGTAACTGCAGCTCCTACTGCCTTCTTGGCTGGTTTCACCGGACAGTCTCGAAGAAAGTGCCCTGAGTTTCCGCAATAGAGGCATAATTGCAACTGTTTTCTCCTTTCCCGCTCCTTTTGTGTTAGTGGTCCTTTCAGGCCCCCTATTTGCATGGGTTCCCCGGAGTCTACTCCTTTGGAAGGAGTTGGTGGTTTGGAGAATACTCGAGCAGCAAACTTGGAACGATCGGCCTTCCTGTTCTGCAGTCTGTGATCTATTTGAACGACTAAGTCTATATAGTCCGAACAGTCTTGCGGGGGATTCACTACTTGGGCTAACACATCTTTGAGCTCTCCACGTAGACCTCTATAAAACAGCGTAATCCTTTTGTCCTCAGGCCATTAAGTTTCCACTATCAGTCTGTTGAAAGACGCAATATAAGCCAAAAGGTCTCGATTACCCTGTCGCAACGAAAGAAGCTCATTGTCCAAGGCCTGCCCCTGTGAATGTCTTGCGAACAGTTTTTTCATACTGAGCTGAAAAGCTTGAAAATCATGGAGAACCGGATCATCTTGATTAACTAGAGGGATTGACCAGACTGCCGCATTGCCACTAAGGTATGAAAGCACGAAAGCTACTTTAGCTTGATCAGTTGGAAAGGCTGCTGGCCGGCATAAGAAATGCAACCGGCACTGATTAATAATACTGCAAACCTCTTTGGGTCACCAGAAAATCATTTGGGCGGAGCCAGAGGTACATTCCCAGGTAGGTTGATTTGCACTGGATTCATAGAGGATGTTGAAGGAAGATTTGCCCCTGATGCGGGTAATGGGGTCTGTCCGGCTTGTGACTGTAGCAATTGTCTAGCAAGATCGTCTGTTCGCTCCTTGGAAATAATCAGTTCCCTTCTTAGAGCGTTCATTTCCTGACGGGCTGCATGCACTTCTGCTCTTAGTTCCCCAAGTAACTGGGCTAGTTGGTCGGTATCCGAGGTTTCCATAGCGCCTGGGCGGGAGTTTTGCGGTAGGCTTTGCGTTCTGTAACACTCACCTGATTCCCGCAGAGGCGCCGGTCTTGACTGGGCGAATACCGTATCTTCAAAGGTGATGTGTAGCACACGGTTGGCTCTTTGGGCTGGACCTCTGTGCACTGTATGTCTGACTCGAAGAGTAAGATGTCTGCAGATAGAAAATATGGGATTAATGAACTGGGGTTATTGGGTGTCTCTCTCTTCTTCCCCTTCTCTTCTCCTGTAGAACCCCAAAGGTTAATGCTCTCACCTTAGGTAAGTGAACGCCGAGCTCTCCATCTGCCTTGGGGCAGGGTGCCGTAACCAGTTTCTTCACAGGATAAGGGTGCAGGCCTCTTGACCTCAGAGGACTGCTGTCCGTCGTTTACTGCACGAACGGTAAGTTCCGAGTATTTCAAATGTCTTTAAAAGTCTTTGTAATGATGTCTCTTGTTTTGCAGGGTTCCGGCGATGGCGGATGAAGGGCTGAAGTGAGTTGAGGATGGAACCCGTGTGAGAAATAGAAGCGCCTGGAAGCACGTAAGTAAGCGCTTGTTGCCTGCTTCACGATGCGCACTAACTGTCCTTTTATCTTGCAGGTACAAGTTCGGAGCTGCTGAAGGGTGCCGGAATACCCACTTGGTTCGACGTGGGAAGGAGTAATGGCACGTGAGTAATAAAGTTACCCAATGTCTTTAAACGCACCTTCTTTTGTCTTTCAGATGCGGGATGTAGCGCCGAAGGCCTCCGGAGCGTGCGAAGCGTTGGTAAGCTTTTGTCTTTCAGATGCCGGAATGCAGTGCGAAGACCTCCGGAGCACGCGAAGAGTAGGTAAGCCTTTGTCTTTCAGATGCCGGAATGCAGCGCGAGGCGTTGGTGACAGCCGATGGACCAGGTAAGAGAAGCGCTGTCACTGAAGACCGTAATGCTAACCTGTTCTTTCTTGTCTTTATAGGTGTTGCTGAAGACTGGATTCAGGATGGTAAGCCTTTTGCCCTTAGGCCCAGGATCAGATGCAGAAGACACGATGAGCGTTCTGCTGCAGAGGATGCAGAATAACGCAAAGCAAGATTCATCCATCGGGTGTGGTTTAAATAGCCTCCTGTAGTGCTTAGGTGTCCCCTTCCACAGCCTCGCCTAGGTAAGAAAAGAGTTCCTGCTTTCCAGAAGAGTTCCAGTGTTCTGAACCTAGGGAGTGGCTCCTGCCCCACCCAACAGGAAAAGTAGTCCCAAACAGAAGAGGATTAGAGGCTCAACTGGCAGGTAAGTAAGCAGCATGGTCTGCTGCAGGTAAGTCCACCCAAGCATTATGAGCCCGGTGCTTCCAGCGCTGGGACTGGGCATATTTATGAGCCTGGTGCCACTGGCGCCAGGACAGGGTCCAAAAGGTCCCAATTGGGACTGGTTGGCACTCAGAACCTGGGTTATGGGTCTGCTTCCAAGGGAGTTGGGTAAGTCCTGACCTTTTGGAAGCAGAGATCATGACAGCGTGTGGCCCTTGGGTTTCGGGGTTCATGACGGGTCCCTCCTGGACCTTGGCTTTAATGGTTAATTCATAGTAGCTCATATTCTCTTGCCCTCTTTTCAGCGGCCTCAGTTCTTCCCTAGGGTTAGCTGATGGAAAACATATGGTTTGGACTTTTCCAATGTCCCCAAGGACTGGATCAGGCTTGTTGTGCTCTTCTGGCCAGCCTTTACCATGCAGAGCTTAGCAGCTCATTACCCCCACCCCCAGCACCCAGGTCCCCCAACTTCGCTAGGCTTCTACTGTCTTCTTCTAGACATTGATTACCCATTATCTCCATCTCAAGCAGTCTTCCTTTCTAGCTAGGGAGCATCAGCTGGTACAAAGGCTTCTTCTGAATCCACGGCATTGAAAGAATGCCCTTTTATACCCATGCGGCTGTGTGGTATTTTATAAGGCTGACTTTGATTGGTTATTCCACAATTACTCTTGTATCCCTCCTCAGGATTGGTTATTCCTTTCAGCTGTCTTAATTCCTCTTATTATGTGACAATTACTGAACGTCTGTTATTGTTATATGGGGTAATGGTTTCTATTAGGCTGCACTCTGGGCCTGTGCCTTGTCAACAAGATCAGCCCCTTCTATCTATTGCCTGGGGCAGAATACAATTGCCTTCTTCTAAACACACGCTCGCTGGCTGCTCACACCGCTGCCTGTCATGACTCTCTCTTCACCACTCAAACCTGGCTGACTTGAGTCCTCAAACCCTGTAATGGTACAGGCTCCTCCTAAAGAATAGACCGTAATTCAAACACCCTCGTGGTGGCATCACCGTAATCCTCTGCTTCCATTTTTCTATGATGTCTATACCTCTCTCCCATGACATCTGGTGTGGTTTGCGATCTCAGCTGCACTCCCAATTTACTTCTTAACTATATGTCACCCTCCTGGCAGCAACCCCTGCTCTTCTGCAAGCAATATCTAGAAATTGCTGCTAATCTACACATTAAATTCTTCCAGCTAGATCTGTTGGGAGATTTTAATCTGAAATCCATTTCCTCTTGCTGGTTCAACCTCCTCAATTTTTTGCTGCAATGCCGGATTTGGGATGAAAACAGCTGGTCACCGAACCCACGCAAATAATAGGGAATATCCTGGATCTGGTCTTTTCTGCGTCGACCACTATTTTCCCTCCCTATAAACTAGCATGGTTTGACCATCTAGCTGTGCCTTTTATCCTCTTAACTACAGACACTCGTGCCACTCCGGCAGCAAAACTTTTCCTAAACGCTGTTGGCATTTAGTGCCTCGAAATGAGATGATTTCTTTTATTCAAGATAAATGTGACCAGATGGAAACAGTTAACCTTTCTCATCTATCTCAGACTTTTGCCTCGCAGCTGATTGTTTTTTTTGTGCCTTTCGAAATCTAAAAGAATCAATTGCTGCACCACTGGTTTAATGAAACATTAAAATCCCTTCGCCCGGATCCTGGAACGCTAATTGCATGCAAACAACTCCTCTACCACAAGACAAAGGTTTCAACTGGCCACTAAACAGTATCATTCAGCTATTTGGACAGCCACATCTTCTTTTTATGCAAAGTAATCAGCCCAAGGAGCTATTCTCGTTGGTTCGCTCTCTCTTCTAATACTAATCCCTCAGCCGGTGTCACCCCATCTCAAGCCTTATGCAACTCTCTCAGACCTCTTTATTCAGAAATCACAGGTCAAAAGGAATCATATTTCCTGCTTTGGTTTAGCCTTGAATCTTTCATCAACTACTACGCTGGATACGGTTTCCGGTCAGTCTTACCAGATGCATAAAATCATCATCTCTGCTGGATCCTATTCCACTAACAGTTAAGGAGATCATGCCAGACATTGCACATATGGTATCCCATGAATTGAATTTCTTCTGCTCACATGGCTCTATTCCTGCAGAGCTGAAGCATGCCCTGGTAATGCCTTTTCTAAAGAAACCCTCGCTAGACCCCACTGTCCCTGACCCCACTGTCCCTGCACACTTTAGTTATATCCCTCGTCTCCTGTTTTTTTTAATGAAACTCTTGGAAACTCTGATCTCCCTTTTTCTCACTACCTTTCTTGAAGAATCTGGTCCCTTTGACTCATTCCAGTCAGGGTTTTGTACTGGCAGTGGTACTGAGAGTGTGCTGGCTTTGGTGATGGATGACCTCTCCTGGCTCGTGGACCTGGTGGAATAGGGGCACTGATTCTTCTCGTTCTATCAGCAACTTTGGAGACGGTTGTTCAACCCCTCCTGGTCAGCTGCCTCACTGATGCCAGCCTATCAGGCTGTGTCCTGGCTTACTTCCTTCTTGGCTGAGAAGGGCCAAACCCTATCTTTCTTCCTTCTTCTCTTCTTTCTGAACTGTTTCTTGTGCTGTTACTCAGGCCTCTACCCTCTACTATACATTATTCAATGCTTACATCCAGCCACTTGTGCACCTTATCCATTCCTGCGGCTTCCACAGCTACTCATGTGCTGATGACACCCAGACCATCGTCCGGCTGGTTGGCTCTCAGCCGGACACATGGTACTTGTCGGCTGTCGTGGGATGGAATGGCAGCAACTGGCTAAAGATGAATGGGGATAAGACGGACGATCTGGTGGTGGATGAAAATGCCTGTCTGATTCTGACTCCTCGATTTTGCTAATCCAGAGTCAGTGGCCGATCCTTCTCTGTGTCTGAAGCTCTTGAACTCTTTGCCATTTGCCCTTAGGGCCACCGAAAACCATCTGCAGTTTCTTTTTGACTGACGTCCTGTTGGTATCTTTAGCGCCAAGTTGCCTCAGGCGTTCATGCACTTTAGAAGAATACTTAACATAGCGAAAACCTGCGCAGGCCAAGGGCGCAGTGTTGAGCACCGCTGGGCCGCAGAGCATGCTGCTTGATCCACTTCCACTACGTGCTATGTATCGAAGTTCGACTCCGCTTGGTTTAAAACATGCATGCCGAACCGTCAGCGGTAAAGCCTGCGCAGGCCAAGGGTGCAGTGTTGAGCGCTGCAGGTGTTAGGCGCTGCACAATGGCCCCGCTGAACACGACTGCCACGTACCTCACCTTGCATTCTCTACCAGAGTCCGCCACCATGGTCTTGCAACAACCTCAGGCAGATCTGAGACTGGTAACAATCTGTAACCCAAGAGTCCCCACATCACCCTCCATGCAAGTCAAGCCAGCCTCCAGGGACATCCGCCACCCATGGACCACAGGTAAGCACCTTGGTGCCTCCGCCCTCCCTGCACCTCGCCGCTCCCCCAACGCATGCCTAGGCCACCCCCGCCAATGCCCATATCAGCCTGACGCTTACTGCACCGCTATTGCTACGCCCCCTCCAATCATTATGAGGAATAGGTTCCTCAGGCTACGCACACGGTGCAGACCTTGCTTCCCTCTTCACGCACCCCAGCCACTGCGCCCTATACATAAGTGCACGCTCGCCAGACCAATGCTTAAGTCCATCAACTGTGCACTAATCAATGCAAGATCAGTCCCGGCCCACGCTGCTCCCTATCCCCATTTCTGGTTCATATGCCCAGGACTCAGCCACCACCAACTCAGTGTAGGAAGTCGTACAAAACTGGATGGCATCTCACCTACTTTGCCTCAATGATGATAAAACTGAAATACTCATTGTCGGCTCCCACTCCACGCTATCTAACATAGACCCAGCCTACAAGGAGTTTACCAATGACGAAAACTGAATCCCCACCTCTGCTGCAGCCAAAACCCATGGCGTCTACCTGGAGTCTAACCTTGACCTTTTGCAGCAAGTGAACGCTATCTCTTCATCAGCAGCCTACACAGCCAAACGGCAACATGCCAGCAAGACTTTCCTCTCCACTCCCAACCACCTCTCCATTGCAAGAGCCATCACAGCAGCCAAGCTCGACCATTGCAACGCCTTATTTATCTGCACTTCCGAGCGCAATCTGAACAAACTTCAAACGATTCAGAACAGTGTTCTCTGAGCGGCCATAGGTCTGTTCAAATCTGACCGCATTTTAGAAGCCAGGAGAAATGCAGACTGGCTACCCATCTGAGAAAGGATCACATTCAAGACACTATACTTGGTCCACGATGTCTCTCCAACTCAGCCCCGACCTACCTCTCACGCTGCATGGAGAAATAACACCCCCGTCCCCACCTGCACCTCTGAGATCTGCAAACTCATTTCCTCAAGATCCCCAACTTCAATCGCCTCACGGTAGGGGGTAAGAGCTTCCCGTTTGCAGCAGCCAAACTTTGGAACTCTCTCCATCCAGCACTGAGAAAAGAACCGGCCTACTGGACCTTCCGCCGAAACTTAAAGACCTGGTTTTTTAACTAACTCCGCTCCTCTGAAGACTCATCATTCATCCTAATGCATTTCCTCAATGTAACTAGCGCCTAGATACCCTGAGGGTTTTGTGCGCTGCAATAAATGCAAAAATAAATATATATATATAAGGAGCCGCAGGTTTTCATAAGCCTCTGTGGCATGCATCGCCATCTTAGAATTCCCTTTCTTGAGTTTGAATGTTCCTTGTTGTTCTGTGGTCTCTTCTACTGGGTTCAGCATCTCCTCCAGTAGAGAGGCTTGAGTACATTGTTGTAGAGCACCCCACTGCTTTTTTTCTGCATCCCGGCCTATGGGCAGATCTGCTGCCTTGTTATGGGGATTGGAGTTTCGGGACGCAAGACTTCATAGGCTGTTCTTGAGGATAAACTACCATGTCTCTGTGGGAATAGTGAGCCAGCTCAATCTCCTCATCCACCCTCTGGTTAGAAATTGGGTAGTGGCCAGACCACCAAATAAGTCCCACGACACCCGTGCCCACCTAAAGGGTGGTTAGTGCCTCTGGCTCACCACAGAGTTCAAAGATGTGCTTCTGTAATAGGGGACTTTCTGCAAAAGTGCGATTGTAAGAAGGCAGTCCGTATATGAGCAGGAAGGGAAGGTTAGTTTGATGGTTGACGATAACATGGTAAGGATAGCTTTACAGTCTGGGATGTCTATAGATGGTACTGTTGATATTTTGAGTATTTCCTCATGTGCCATAGATGGCCTTCACCCTCATTTTGCCTATTTGGTTGGCTTGGATGCGTCTGAAGTAAATTGGGATGGTTTTGTCTGCCAGGTTTCCTTGCCTTCTGATAGCCAACTTCCTGTGATAAACAGAACATCAGTGCCTTTGTGGCTAGCAACTTGTGGATCTTCAGTCTGTGTTTAGACATAGACCAAGCAGTGTGTTTAGACATAGACCAAGCACTGATTAGGTTGTAGTGCATATTATTCTCCACCTCTGCATCCCATTTTTATGTTGTTTGCAGCCTTTGTATTTAGTTTTATAGTGTAAAGTATGAATAACCCGGCAGGAAACTGCGCCCAATTATCAAAGAGGTTTCTTTATTTTTAAAGTGCCCTTTAAGTAGTGATACGTGTTTCGGTCTCCCTGAGACCTTTTTCAAATCAGGGCTATTAGTCAGTCATACCACCATAGGTCATAACAAGAAAACAAATGTCATGTTAAATATATAATATAATCAGACATCCACATAGAAAGAAGGGTTCAAAAAAATGTAAGAAAAAATTTAATATGAGAACCAAAAACAGTTTCAAATGAGATTAAATGAACAACAACATGAAAGTCAAAATAACAATCAAAATAAAAGCCAGACAATAAGTAGGATGAGGAAAAGGGGTTGGTAAAAGAAGGGGTGGTGTTGAGAGAGATAAGTACAAGACACTTGTTAGGTAATGTATTTGATGGTTGTTATAGGTCAACACATGTTTTCATTGAAAATCTCATAGTAAATATAAGGAATATTACCTTGAATTCCTCTAGTGCCCCTATTACATTTGGAATTAATCCTCCACAATAAACGGGTAGATCCCTACAAATGTGAAATTATTGACAATGTCAACCGTTACAACAGTAATATTCGGCTTAATCATTCAATTGCAACTTGGTATTAACTCGGTATTGCTTTCGGTGTGAAGTGTTTTATATTAACCTTAAACGTTTGTGCTAGCGTTTGCTTATAACTGTCTTGCTTAAGTAGCCTCTAAACAGTATAGTTATATATCAATGGTCCTTCATCGTCTAACACAAGGGATAAAATACACAATAGTGCACCTAGGAGCAGTATAGGATGCAAAAAGATCTAGCAGGTATGCGCGCACATTATTGTGCGCATAATTAGATGTATTTTAGAGTAAAAGGGGGCCGTGAAATGCCAGACGGTCTCTTACCTCTCGTACCGATACAGCGTTTGATCGTGTGTTGCACAGAATCTCGAGGGGGCGCCATTAGGCGTCCTCTGTGTGTATGTATATACGTTGCTATGGTGAGGAGCACCCTGCTCAGTCCCTTCTCCTTGTTTTGTCCAGTGTTTTCCTGGCGGCCATATTAAAGGGTAGTGTGTTCCATAGATATCATATAGTAGAATGTTCAGATCCGATATAAGAGCATTCAAAATGGCTGTGTTCAATGTATAATTGAATACTGCATTATTATTTATGTCTTGTGACAAAGTGATATCTCCCCAGTGTAACTTAAAGGAACATATCACCAGTGTTAAATTAAGAGAACATTGTATTGCGAGCGTGCGCGTTGGCCACGCTAAAACAAGAGGAAAATGTCCAGTCACACTTAATACTGTCCCATGGTTTCTAAACCAGTCAGAAAAGGTAATGTTATAGTTAACATCTCGCTGTATATGTACATAAGTCGAAACGTAATCTATGGGTCAAACGGCATGCAGAATAGCTATATATGGAGGAAATGAGTCCATTCCCTTGTTTAATTAGACACATATTGAGATAGTTGTGTGATGTCGCAGTGAGCATCCACATGAAAAGAACAAGAGTATGTCGAGTTTGCTATATCACTAATTAAGTGTAAATACTACAATATGCATGGGAAAGAATAACAAAAATAAAAATATCAATCTGATAATAACACACTAAACTTGACAGGAATGCTGATTGGATTCCTACAAAAACGACACAATTTCATTGTCTGTGTTAAGGCCAAATACTGTAGAATTGAATTTGCAAATTATTTTGGCCTCCATTTGTCTAAGTTTCTTTTCTTTGTCCCCTCCACGTCTTCGTAGTGTCACTCTTTGGAGACCAATGAATTGTATGTCTGCCATATTGTTCATTTTATGTTTCTCTTGCCAATGGCTTGCAAGTGGCAGTCTGGGATCTTGGCTGCCGATTTTTGCTAAATGTTCTCGTACTCGGGTCCTGAGTTCTCTAATTGTACTGCCTATATACACCAATTTACACACGCAGATGATTGCATAGACCACATATTTTGTTCTACAGTTGATGGGTTGTCTGATTTTCAAGATCTTATTATTGCTACTTGAGAATGAGTCTGTTTTCTTGTGTGCATATTTGCACATCGTGCAGGTCCCGCATTTCCTGAATCCGTTGGTAGTTGCTTCCAGCCAGTTCGATGATTCCTCCATCGTGTCTGGTAGATTTGTAGGGCTTAGTTTGTTTTTCGAGGTCTGTGCTCTTTTGAAGATAATCCTTGGTTTTTCATCCACAAAGTTCGAAATGTTCTCATCTAATTTCAACAAATGCCAGTGTTTGGCTAGGATTTTTTTCACATGTCTGTAGTCATTGCTGTATTTATTGATAAAACCAATAGTCGGTTGTTCCAGCGTTTTGTTCCTTTTTACTAACGTTTGCTCTTGTGTTACCGACAGACTTTTGTCCCAGGCTTTGCTAATACATTGTTCCGAATAACCTCTAGCTAGAAAGCTTAATTTCAAAAGGTTACACTTCTTCGCAGTGTTCCATGGTCTGGCAGTTTCTTCTTGCTCTTAAGAATTCTCCTGATGGTATATTCAAAATTGTCGGTCTATGATGGCAACTTGCCACGTGTAAGGTCGAATTAACTTCTGTAGGTTTCTGATATGTGCATGTTCTGATTTCATCTAGTTCAATGTATATTGTGAGGTCCAGAAAATGTATACTTTTAGCATCACAAATACCAGTGAATTGGATACCCATTTCATTAAGGTTAATTCTGTTCTGAAAATCTGCGAACTCCAATTTTGTGCCTTTGTATAGTATCAACACGTCATCTATTTTATTTTTAAATGTTTTTATTGGCATTTATAAATATACATACACAAGAAGAAGAGAACTGTTGAGCAACTACTCTGGGTTGTATCGTCTGATGCATATATTGTGTGCCAATTAATGTCACAAGAATGTAACAACAAATAAATAAACAAAATAACAACATCGACTGTCCCACCGTGTACTAGGGCCTTATATTCCTTGTTTCTAGGTTAGGGGCATGGGTCCGGAGCCAGTTCTCTGCATTTGCCCACTCAGGGCGGCGACAAAGTTGAGTGCATAGGTTTGATGAGCTGTTCTCTGCTGCCTGTTGTCTTCTGGGGTTCGGGGGGGGGACAGGCTCAAGGAGGTTTATAGGTCGTTGAAAAGATCATGTTTCTCAGGAGGGCACTCCAAGCCTCTAGCGTGTTGCTCACGTCGTCGCCTCCCCGTCTGTTCCCCTCCTCCCAGGCTCTAGTTTCAGCCGTGGTCCACCTTTCCATCTCTTTGATCCAGGGCTCATACCCGGGGCCTGCTGGGGATTTCCAGTCCATGGCAATTGTCCTCTTGGTTAACACGCAGGCCATGTCCATAAGCTTCGCCAGGTGCTTGATTTTAGTTAGTCTCGGGTAAGTGTCCAGTAGGCACTCCTTGGGTGTCCACTCGTATGTCTCTAGGCCAGCGTTCCTGCAGGTTTGTTCGGCGGCCTGCCAGAGTTTCTGAGATTTGGGGCAGGTCCAGAACATGTGGATCATGTCTGCCAGGTCTGAGGAGCACCAGGGACATTTTGGGTCGGCTGTGTTGTTAAACGTGGATATCCTGTGTGGGGTCATATATGTTCTGTAGAGTATGTTCAGTTGGATCAGTCTAAACCTGGCATTCCTAGATATCTCCTTTGGGTATATCAGGGCTCTCGACCACTCGCCCTCTGTGATTTCGGTCCCCAGGTCGGTCTCCCATTTTTCTTTCAGCCTTGCGCTCTTTGGATTGGATCTGTTGTTTATTTGGGTGTACATCCTTGATGTCAGTCTCCATCCGTCGCTGAGTTCGTATATTTCCCTCAGGAGGGGATGTGTCTCTGGCTCCTCAGGCCATTCGGCCCAGTTCTCTTTGGCTGCATGTTTCACTTTTTGGTACCAGAGGAATTGGCCTGGAGGGAGTCTTTCCCTTTCTTGGAGTGAGTCAAAGTCCCTGAAGAGTCCCTCGCAGAACATGTCCCCCCATGTGTAAAGGCCGTGACTCTCCCATCTCCTCATCGTTGCTAGATTGCTGGGGGTTTTGCAGATGTCCGCCAGCATGGGAATGTCAGGTGTGTGAGTGTTGTAGTCCGACTATGGATCTCACCCTGCTCCATACCTGTCTCCCCACCTCTAGTATCATGGGTGGGTTGGGCGGCCCTGCTCGAGTGTTCCAAATTAACTCTTTGGGGTGTAGCGGTGAGGAGGATTGGGATAAGAGATTCAGCTCTGCTGTATGTTCATCTGAAAGCCATTTTGCTAGATGTCGATTGAGCCGCCAAGAAGTACCTTTGGAAATCGGGGAGTTGGATGCCGCCCTCGGCGTAGGTGAGTGTGAGGACATTTAGCGTGAGTCTGTGCCCAGCTCGTCCCCAAAGAAAGTCTCTAATCAGGGATTCTAGCTTCTTAAAGAAGGATGGGGGGATGTAGTATATCACGTTGGTGAAGTAGTAGAGGAACCTGGGGAGAATTATCATTTTGGATATTGCAGCTCTGCCCATCATGGAGAGCGGGAGCTTTGACCAGAATTGTATGGATCTACGCACTCCGCTCACTGCAGCCTCCGTGTTGGAATTGTGGGTGTATATTGGCGTGTGTGTGATGTCCAGGCCTAGGTATCGAAAGGTGTCCACCTGCCAACGGATCCCGATCTCAGGAAGCTCCTCCACAGGTTTACCCTTTAGCCTTGCAAGTGGGAACGAGCATGACTTCCGTCTACTGAATCTTATCCCCGAATATTTTGCGAAGTTATCCAAGACATCCAGCACAATCGGGGCGTTTTCCAGGGGGTCGCGCAGGTATAGGAGGACGTCATCTGCGTATAGGGAGATAATGTTGTCCGACCCACCAATGCTAATGCCAGCGTCGAAGAACTGCTTCCTAAAGTATATTGCCACTGGTTCCAGTCCTAGGATATATAGCATTGGTGAGAGCGGGCATCCCTGCTTGGTGCCCCTCTGGATGGGCCAGGCCCTTGATACCACAGCGCCTGTTTTTACTCTTGCTACTAGGTCGCTATAGAGGACCTTGATCCAGCGGATGAAGTGCTCTCCGAGCCCAAATTCCCTCGGAGTCTCTATCAGCCATTCCCAATAAATAGAATCGAAGGCTTTTATGGCATCCAGTGAGAGTACTGCTAGGTCTTCCTCGCTTTCGGTCGTCTGTGCTATTATGTGTTGGAGCCTCCTGAGGTTGGCAGTGGTGTTTCGTCCTGGAACAAAGCCATTCTGATCCTCGTGCACCAGAGATCCGATCACCCTCGAGAGCCTCTTAGCCAATATGGTTGTTAGTATTTTGCCGTCATAGTTTAGGAGCACCAATGGGCGATACGAATCACACCTGTCGGCTGGTTTGCCTGGCTTGAGCATTGGGACGATGAGGGTTTCTCTCATGGAATTGGGAAGAGTGCCCAACACATATGCCTCCGTGTATACTGCATGTAGTACAGGGGACAAGGTCTCCTCGTACGCTTTGTAGAATTCTGGGATGAGGCCATCTGTCCCGGGGGACTTGCCTGTGGAAAGGGATCTAATCGCATCCGTGATGTCCTCAATCGTGATAGCTTCTCCCAGTTTGTCCCGTTGTTCTTGATTCAGACTGGGTAGTCCTACTTCGGCCAGGTTGTCTCTTATGTCTGCCGCGGGGATCTCGTTCTTGTGAGCGTATAGGTCATTATAGAAATCCGTGAAGGTGTCATTGATCTCTTGTTGTGTCCTGCGGGTCATATCCTTGCTGTCTTTGATCTCCTTGAGGGCTTGCCTCGGGTGTTCCTTTCTGCATAACCATGCAAGTATTCTGCCCGGCTTATCTGCTTCCCTGTGGGCCTTCAGAGTGCGGACAGAAAAGTCGAACTTTGAGAGTCTCTCCCATGCCGCCCTGCAGTCTTCCCTGATCGGTTTCAGTTCTGATTCCTTTTCAGTGGTCAATGGACCGTCACTTTCGAGTTGTTTGATTTTCTCCTCCACTGCCTCTAGTTCCCTGCGTAGTTGCCTCCTGATCCCGCCAGCTTCGGCGATTATCTCTCCCCTTGTCACCACTTTCATCGCCTCCCAGAGTGTGCTCCACTTCTCGACTGAGCCCTTGTTTATCAGTATGTATTCTTCTAGCTTTTCTCCTAAGGTTTCCTTGAATGCTGGGTCGGTCAGGGCATCTACTGGCATGCGCCACATCGGGATGGGTGGGCGAGGGCCCTTGAAGCAGAGCTGCAGCAGTAGAGGGGAGTGGTCCGATATTGATCTGCCCATGTATTCTGCCGATTCTACTTGTGGGGTTAGCTCATTGGCGATGAAGAAATAGTCTAGCCTGGTGTGGAGGTTATGGGGAGCCGAATAGAATGAGTATGATCTGTCGAAGGGGTGGAGGTCTCTCCAAATGTCGGTTAAGTGTAGGTCTGCCACCATCTTGGAGAGGGGCCCTGGGGAAGGGCTGTTAGGTATGCGTGGCGTTACTGATCTGTCTAGTTCAGCATTCATGACGGAATTGAAGTCTCCCCCCCCATATGAATGTGTATTCTCTGTAGTGCAGCAATCTGGCACATAGTTCCTTGATGTGAGAGGGTATGTTGTGATGAGGAAAGTATGAGTTTACTATGCACAGAGGGGAGTTCTCAAGCATGCCCCACACTATTACATACCTTCCCTCTTTGTCCAGTTCGGCCCCCATTTGTTGGAACGGTATTTCCGGACTCACCCACGTGTAGACTCCTCTTGCATACTTTGAGAAGGATGCGCCGTTTCCCTGGCCCCCCCAGTAGTTCACCATCTTGTCTGTGGCCTCCTTGGTTAGGTGTGTTTCTTGAAGAAGGGCAAGTGATATTCTTTTTCTCTTCAGGTATGAATATATTCGGTTTCTCCGTATGTATGTTCCCATCCCTCTAACATTCCATGTGATTAACTTGAGTTTTGCTGCCATTGCGTGAGTGGGTTCCTCGTTGCGGGGAGCGCCTCCCCTTCCTCCTGTGTCATATGCGTCGCATCGTGTGATACATGTTGTTCTGCTTGTGTGGGATGGGCAGACCCAGCCTCTGGTTCGGAGTCCAGACCAGGCCAATCATTGTTCATCGGAGGTAGGACAGTCGAAACGATAACAACTTGAAAAAAGTAACTGTAACTAACGCACCCAGCTTCTGTCACCGGAGTGCAGTACTCGGGGGCTCTCGCGCTGTCTGACCTAATCCGGGTCTCTGGCGCGAGTGGGTGCGTGCAGGCAGCTGGCCTGCACTGGTCATCAGTGGGTCTGTGGTCTGTGTCCATGGGCGGGAGGTCAGGCAAGCCCCGCAGTCGTTTAGCATTCTCACTTAGTAGTTTTGCTTCAGTGATAGTGTAGCTTCATTCTGGTTTAGGGTGCGATGCAAGGGGCTTGGGTGCCCCGGCCGTGTTATTAAGCGATCAACCTTGGCTGCTTTCGTTATGTTTCTCAGATGTGGGTTCTGTGGGGACCTCAGCCAGGTTGTTGTGTTCCATCCACATGGGAGCTGCCTCTGGTGACTCTAAGAATATTGCGCGCCCTTTATGGATTACTTTCAATCGTGAGGGGTATAGCAGCATGTATTTCAGGTTTAGTTTCCTCAGCCTGGCCTTGATCGGAACAAAGGAATTCCTTGCTCTCTGCACCGATTGGATATAGTCAGGGTATATGGTGATCTTTGAATTGCCCCGCTCTATTTCTCCTCCATCTCTTGAGAATTTCAGAATCACCTCACGATCGCAGAAGTTGAGAACCTTAGCGATGATGGGGCGGGGATAAGATCCGGGAGGAGGCCTCTTCTGAAGAGATCTGTGGGCTCTCTCTATGGCAAAACCCTGTGAGAGGTTTGATGCCCCTATTTCCTGCTGTTTTAGGGATTCTAGATAGGCTGTCGGGTCCATGGTCTCTGTCCCCTCCGGTATGCCCAGAATCCTGATATTATTTCATCTGGCCCGCCCTTCTGCTTCCTCGGACCTCGCCTCCAGGGAGCTCACTTTGCGTTTTAAGTCTGCAACCTCTTTCTGCAGCGACGATGTCCCGTCTGAAATGTCTTTTTGGGAGGATTCAATGATGGTTACGCGCTCCGTTAAGTTGCGGGCGTCTTGCCTTATGAGTTGGATATCAGCCTTAACCTCCCCTATTTTCGTGTCGATAAATGTTCTCAGGGGTGCGATCGCCTCGAGCAGTTGGTTATGCCTGGCCTCTTCTTCCGGGCCATCGTGATTTGCTGAGCTCTTCGGGGTGGATTGGGCAGTGGGGTGAGGCTTGGGTGTTATGAAGGGGTCTAGGGTAGCGTTCTTGGCTTTGTTCCTGGCGGCGGCCATCTCTCCTTTGCCTGGTCTCACCAGGTAATGCAGCGTATCTGTAGCTCCCCTTGGGGGAAGTATCGTGTGTGGACTCTCAGAGGTTGTTTCAGCCCAGTGTGCGACTGTGTGGTTCTGCCGCTCACCGTGATGGTCTGGACCCTAAGGCGTGGTAGCGTCTTGCCTCGGTGGCAGAAGTGGCATTAGGGACCGTGGGCACGCCCCCCTGGGGTGGTCTATAATGTTGAAGGGCCTCTGCGGGGGCTCTTGAGATGGCACCGTTCAAGTGGGGTGGTATGAGGTTGGAGCGGTGGGGGGGGCTCCCTAGCGTGAATCAACAGTGTCCGGTTGATTGATTCGTCCACTATGGAGCGCCGTAGTCCTTGACGGCTGTGGTCTCACTTGACAGGTGGAGGAGGTTGGCAATGGGACCCGCGCCGGCCCCAGGGGGGAACTGTCCGTGAGTGCCGCGGATGGGCTCCGATGTTCTGGTGTTCTAGGGCTGTGGGGCTGGGTGGTTGGGTGATGACCCGGCCCCCGTCGGTGAAGCAGGATCTCCTTCGGGGAGCGGACGCCCGGCTCCCCTATGTCGAGGTGGCCGTCCGGGAATCCGGAATTATAATGATGTGGGTTGAGGGAGCTGAGCGACGGCCACCAGCACCGCCGATGGAGGAAGCTCTGTCCCGGGGAGCGGCTCCCCGATGTTGGGGTGTCTGTCGGGTGGTGGGGTGAGTGGTCCCGGTCGGGTCCGTCAGCGTGTTCACGCGTCACCCTGGAGCGGAGCGGCGTCTCCCCCCAGCGGGTACACCGGACTCCCAGGTCGTGGATCGGGGGGACACTCACCAGGTGCGTTGGGGGGGTGCAGCTTCTCGGGTGCGGGTCAGCACTGTTCCTCGGCGTGCTCCCTCCAAAACGGACCTCAGGCGCCGCCGGCTCCGCCGTCTTTATGTGCTCCAGCTGCACAGTGATCCTCCGTGGCGCCGGCCCTCGGCGGTTATCTGGGGCGCTCGGGCCGTGGGGGGAGGGGCCACCTCCGGTTCTTGATGGCATCCTGGTGGGCTCTAGCTGTCGGCCCGTGGGTTCGCCCCGTTCTCCCAGGGAGGGACATCAGCAGGGGGGCACTCATAAGCAGCCCGGGTCTGCCTGGGTCTGTGGTCGCTGGTTCCCGGCCCCGATGTGCGCCACGGGTCCGTCAGCGCGAGGCGGCCGCCATCTTGTGCGCCTCGCATGGGGAGGAGGGGGAGCTGGGCCGGATCGCGGCAGAGGCTTCTCGGGCTCCGATTTTTGTCGGAGTAGGGCGGAAAGCGCAGTTCTTCGCCTCGGTCGTTGATGACTCACCCTGTCTATGGTGTCTGTGGGCAGAAGCACCCAGAAAAGGATCGGACTGCTGTGGCTTAGCCGGAGCTCAAGGAGCCTGCGTCCTCACTCCTCGGACATCAGGCCACGCCCCCCAACATGTCATCTATATATCTTAACCAGTGAACAGGTTCTTTCTGATAGGCCTTATCCTGATAGAAAACCGTGTCCTCAAATAGGCCCATAAAGATTTTAGCTAGGACTGGGGCGTATTTTGTGCCCATTGCAACGCCCTTGGTTTTCCTGTAGTGTGTATTGTTGAAGTTGAAAATGTTGCATTCCAGTGATAGTTCTAACATTTCCTTGATCTTGACAATCTGATGATACATGGATGCTGAATCATTCTTGAAAGTTTGGTCTATTGCTTGCAGAGCCCATGAGTGCTGGATCAATGTGTACAATGCTTTCACGTCCAAGGTTGATAATAAACAATCATTCTCCCAATTCCAGGATTGCAGTTTAATAATTACATCAGTGGTATCCTTAAGATACGCCTTCAATTTCATTGCTCTGGATCTCAGAATATTGTCCAAGTATTGTGAAATGTTTTCAGTCGAGCAACCTATTCCGCTTAGGAATGGTCGGCCTTCCGGTATTAGGTCATATTCCTTATGAACCTTTGGCAAAAAATACATGATTGGTGTAACCGAGTCTTTGATTAAAAGAAAACTCTTCTGATTGTCTGTGAGAAGACCTTTGCGGTGCCAATCCTGAATTTTGAGTTCCAATTTGTGTACGATTTCCTTTGTTGGATTGGCAGGCAATATTTCATAGCAACCTGGTGTGTTTAGGTGTCTTTTAGCCATCTCCAAATAGTTTTCCCTGTCCATGATGACAATGTTCCATCCCTTATCCCCCTCTTTTATCACTATTGAGTGGTCAGTTTCCAGTTTGTGTAGGGCTTCTTGTTCTTTAAGGGTGAGATTAGGTTTGCATTTTGAATGTGATCGTCTTTGGTTCATTCGATAAAGGTCTTGAGATACTGCCTTATAAAAGGTATCGATGATGATGTCTGCTGCAAATTGGGGTACACATTTTGATGTTGGTTTTAGTTCCTTAATTGGCAACGAATCCGGTTCCACATTAAGATCTCTTAGTACATTGGTAATATCATACTCCACTGGCTCTGTGATTGAACTAAGTAGATGAATTGCTTCAGAGTCAATATTGTTCTGGAACTCACCAATTCCTTCGAACCAGTGAAGCAACTGGTTATCTACGCGCCGCTGCGCTCAATGCAGGATGGAGAGCTCATCTTTTCAAACCATCAGGTGAGACTATAAGAGGGGACATCAAAGGTGATCAGCGGGGAGATCAGCGGGAGTGGGGTGGGGGGTTAACACTGAACTCCACGGGTGGTTAATTCCCTTTCTCCATTTGCAGAAGAATATTTCTACGGGCCAAGCAAACGAAGCTAGGTGGGCCAGTCCAGTCCGTCATCGCGGCACTACGCATCACATTGGTGGAGACCGCAGCTGTCCAGTTCAGATCGACGACCCTGTGGGAGCCAGGTGAGCATAACAGAACGCAAAGCCTACCCACAAATTCCCACCCGTGCGTTATGGATACCTCAGAAACTGACCAATTGGCACAATTACTAGGGGAACTGAGGGCTGAAGTGCATTCCGCCCGTCAAGAAACCAATGCTCTTAGGAGAGAGCTGATTTTGTCAAAGGAGCGAACTGATGACCTTGCTAGGCAACTACTGCAAAGCCAGGCTGGACAAGCACCCCTACCAGGTCCCGGGGGAAATCCAGCTCCTGTGTCATCGTGTAGCCCTGTGCAAATAAACCTCCCAGGAAATATTCCATTAGCTCTGCCCGAATGCTTTGCCGGAGATCCCAAAAGGTTTGCCGTGTTTATGAACCAATGCCGCTTGCACTTTTTATGCAGACCTGGAGCCTTCCCAAACGATCAAGCCAAGGTAGCCTTCATATTGTCATATCTCAGCGGCAGTGCAGCTGATTGGTCAATTCCACCAGTTACTCAGGATGACCCAATTCTTCCGGATTGTCAGGGCTTTCAAATGAGCAAAGAAAGACTATTTGCCCGGCACTCCCAAGGACAGGCCCTGGATAACGAACTTTTGTCCCTACCACAGGGTAACCAGGACCTTCTATCTTACATCGCGACCTTTAATAGGTTGATAGTGGAAACTGGATGGCCTGAGGTAAAACGAATCAGGTTATTTCATTGAGGGCTTCAAGGAGAACTCAAGGATGTCTTGGCTCAAGTCGTGAACCCACCTCAAGACTGCGCTGAATATATAGATTTAGTGGTCCAGTTAGATCACAGACTTCAGAACAGAAAGGCTGATCGAGCCAAGTTTGAGAATCGGGAGTTGGTCAAACCCACGCTAACCCCAAAGGAGCAGATGCTTCAGAACCCATGCAAATCGAAGGGGTTAAAGGACCCTTAACCCAGAAGGAAAGAGAAAGGAGACGGAAAATGCAATTGTGTCTATAGTGTGGAACTTCTGGGAATTTTCTACGGGATTGCCCTGTAAAACCACCCAAGATGGAGGTCGGAGCTGCTGATAAAAGCCATATGGAGTCAGACTCGGGAAACGACCACGCCCGACAAGCGTAGAGATCCGCTTGCTGAGGTTGAAGAAGGATACACAGACCTCGCATTTCATCATAGCAATGGTCCTCGTAGATCCAAGGCAGCCATTGCGTATGCATGCAGTAAGGGCATACATTGATAGCGGGGCCATAGGAAACTATGTGGACTATGAATTGGCTTCCAGGATGAATCTACCTCTCTGCCGAAAAACTACCTCAGATGTCGTCACCACAGTCGATGGAACTGGAATTCCCTCTGGGCCTGTAACTCATTCCACTGCAGAGATGACACTATTGGGTCAGGATGGGCATCAAGAGACTATTGTGTTTGATCTAATCAAAGCCCCACAGTTCCAAATAATACTGGGGATACCTTGGTTGGAAACACATAATCCTTGTATTGATTGGCGAGAGAAGAGAATAACCTTCCCGGATTGTGCACAAACCTGTTACCCAAAGAAAAATCTGAACTCAGGCCTGGCCACAGTAACCACAGCAGTCATGCAACTACCTCCAGAATACCAAGAATTCCAGGATGTCCTCCAAAAAGAACAGGCAAACACCTTAACTCCTCACAGATCGTACGATTGTCAAATCGATCTCATACACGGTGCACAACCCCCTTGTAGCAGGATCTACGCCCTTACGGAACCTGAGAACCTTCACCTATGACAATACTTACACCAGTACCCTGCTAATGGCTTCATTCGCCCATCCAAGTCTCCTGCATCTTCAGCTTTGTTCTTCATGCCCAAAAAGGAAGGTGACCTCAGAACGTGCATAGACTACCGCGCATTGAACCAGATAACTGTTAAGAACCGATACCCATTGCCTCTGATCCCTGAACTACTAGACCAAGTGAAGGACGCTTGCATATACACTGTTAGATCTCCGGGGTGCATAGCATCTGGTACGTGTAAAAGAGGGCGACGAATGGAAGACTGCTTTTTGCACTAAGTATGGGATATTCGAATACCAGGTGATGCCTTTCAGGTTGTGCAATGCACCAGCAGCCTTCCAATACTTCATGAACGATGTCCTTCGTGAACTCATTGACGTTTGTGTTGTCGTATATATCGATGATTTTCTAGTATACTCCTCTTCAGAATCTGACTATGTGAAGCACGTCCGAGCAGTCCTTGAGAAATTGCGCCAGCACAAACTATATGCAAAACTGGAAAAATGTGTTTTCCATGCTACAGAAGTTGAATTCCTTGGGTTTATCCTGACCCCAAGAGGAGTCCGAATGGACTCACGAAAGGTGGAAGCAATCCTTAAGTGGCCATCACCAAGTTCAGTTAAAGGAGTACAAAGCATGCTCGGCTTTGCCAATTTCTACCGCAGATTCATCCCGGATTTTCCACATGTTGTACATCCCATCACAGCACTCTTGAGAAAAAATAAACGCTTTATGTGGACTGAAGAAGCTGAAAATGCCTTCCAAGAGCTGAAAGCGAAATTCACGTCTGCACCTGTATTAAAGCACCCGCGCCCTGAACTTCCATACATAGTGGAAACTGATGCATCCAGTCCAGCCATGGGAGCTGTCCTGTCTCAAAAGGACCCTGACACTGGCCAGCTTCACCCAGTAGCGTTTTGGTCCAGAAAGTTCTCGGCACCCGAGTTAAACTAGGCGGTTACCGACAAGGAGTTATTAGCCATTAAATCCACCTTCAAGGCTTGGCAACACTATCTTCTCGGTGCCAGGCATACCATTACTGTGATCACCGATCACCGGAACTTACAGTATTTAAAGACTGCCAGCCAAGGCCCAATCGTCACACCAACTCCAATGGGCATTGTTCTTTGCCGAGTTCGATTTCGTGATAACCTATCAACCAGGTTGTAAAAATGGTAAAGCAGACGCTTTATCCCTAATAGGGATGTGAGAGGCAGAAGTGAACCCAGTACCTATAATTTCCGAACAAAGGATCCTTGGCATGACTACTCTACAGACACTGGAGGACATTCAGGTAAAGATCCAGCAACTCTTTGATCCTACAGCCCTGCAGGACTGGGTAAAGAAAGGCCTGGACTACTCTGTCACCAATAACCTGCCTTATTACCAAGGGCGGCTATTTCTGCCACACAAGGAACTACAAGAGCTAGTCATTTCCCGTTATCATGATACCCTAATGGAGGGGCACCCAGGTATTGCAAAAATTGAAGCTAAAATTAAAAGACAATTCTGGTGGCCCACCTGGCGAAAGGATATTAAATGATTTGTGATGTCTTGTGGCATTTGCGCCCAAAACAAGTCAAATGAAAAAAACAGCTGGACTCTTACAACCTTTAGACATTCCGCCTACACCATGGCACACCTTATCGTTAGACTTTTACTGATCTACCCCCATGCAATGGATTTAACACCATTATAGTTATTGTGGATCTTTTTTCCAAGATTGCCCACTTTATTCCTTTAAAGGGATTACCTTCAGCTTCAATCCTGGCCAAAGAGTTCCTCAAACATTGTTCGCATACACAGATTTCCATCCGTATTGGTCTCTGACCGGGGCAGTCAATTCATGTCACATTTTTGGAAAAAATGTTGTCAATTGGCGCAAATCGATGTGAGGTTCGACCAGTCATCATCCCCAAACCAATGATCAAACAGAGAGGACCAACCAGACTCTCGAACAATACATGTGTTGTATGTTACATCAGACTGAGAGTAATTGGAAAGACATTCTTTGAATCGCTGAATATGCATACAATAATTCAGTACATTCTGGAACTGGACAAAGCTCTTTTTATACCTTAAATGGGCACCATCCTCGAACCTCAGACCTTGACTCACCCCAACACTTAGAAATGCCCGCAATGGACCATCTGCACGCTACGATTACACAAGCCTTTAAGGAAGCAACCGCACATTTAAAAAAGGCGAAAGAAAAATACAAGGAAGATGCTGATCGGCATAGAAGTGATATTCCACAATACCAGATAGGGGACCAAGTATGGTTAGCCACAAAACATATACCTCTAAAGGGAACACAGACCTTTAACCTCAGATATTTGGGACCTTACTCTATTAAGGGCATTATCAACCCGGTGGCTGTCAAGTTGGACTTACCTGCTAATATGCGAATTCACCCCGTCTTTCATGTGTCACTTTTGAAGCCAGTGCAACCAGGGACAAGACTAACCAAGCCACCAGACCCCATCCTTGTAGACGGGGAACCCGAATTTGAAGTTAACATCCTGGACTCCAAGCTGATAAAGTCAAAACTTTTTTATTTAATCAACTGGAAAGGTTACGGACCACAGCAAAGGTCATGGGAACCTAGTCACCACGTTCATGCACCCCGATTGGTGATAAAATTCCACTTTCCCAGACAAACCGAAACCACAGGGAAGAATGACTTTAGAAGGGGCTTGTGGGGGGGGGGGGGAGTGCTGTCATGATGCCTACCCCGGGGGACCCAGACCAAGTCCACCAACCCCGGAAGCAGGCATCAAGTCATTCCAAGCAAGCCCAACAACCCCTGCTAAGGGCTATTTGGGTGCAGTCCTGGCGTCTACGGTGCCAGGCTCATAAGGAGAGTTAGTGCTGGTGCCATAGGTGCCAGGCTCATAGATTACAACTTACCTGATGCAGACCATGCTGCAAACTTACCTGATGCAGACCATGCTGCAAGAGCTCCAAGCCAAAAGAGGCTTGGAAGGGACTACTTTACTTAGGGACTATTTTTTACTCGGGTGGGGCTGGGGAGGAATAGTTACCTGTGACTACTTTGGAGGCTATTTAAACCACACTCGAAGAGCAGCACACGCTTCGCTTCATTCTGCATCCAGCAGCGTAACACTCACCGTGCCTGCAAGTCTGCATCCAGTATTCTGCCACGCCCGCCGCGAGTCCGGAGCTCCTAGAAAAAGGGAGAAAGAAGGAGAAAAGGTTAGAACAAGAGCAATACCTTTGATCCTTACCTGAATTCCCGATCCATCGCACCTTCGAGCTGGAAGAAAGAAGTTCTTCGCAGCATCTTCACATTACACCGCATCCTTCTGCATGTTCCTGCCGCACTCCGGCACCTAAGGGGAAGACAAGAACAGCAAAGTGAGCCAAGGGAATACCCAGAGGCAATATTAGTTAGCCCCAATAAACTTACCTGATTTTACCACCGGGGGTACTATTCCTCTTCACGGGTCGGCGCAGCTTCCACTGCATTCTCGCCGAACCCCGGCCCTTAAGGGGAAACAAAAGGACAGCAAGGTGAAACAAATGGACAAACAAGGGGAAACCTCATCACCACAATAGACTGACCTGATTTTACCGGCAGAGGCATTATTCCCCGAGACTTCATACTTTCTCTCAGCACATGAATAAGGGAGAAAGCAACAGGTTACATATTGACATTATTTTATCAAACTGTGTTGGATAATACAAATCCTTACCTGAATATTACCGGTTGCCACGAGAAACTCTTCGCTAGGGTCAAGCTGCAACCTGCAAGGAATCGGACAGAGTGAAAGTCAGACATTTGAACTCTTACGAACTACATACTTACGGCGTCTTGCCGGGAATCTCACAGTCAATATTGTTCTGGAACTCACAAATTCCTTCGAACCAGTGAAGCAACTGGTTATCTACGCGCCCCTGCGCTCAATGCAGGATGGAGAGCTCATCTTTTCAAACCATCAGATGAGACTATAAGAGGGGACATCAAAGGTGATCAGCGGGAGTGGGTGGGGGGTTAACACTCAACTCCACGTGTGGTTAATTCCCTTTCTCCATTTGCAGAAGAATATTTCTACGGGCCAAGCAAACGAAGCTAGGTGGGCCAGTCCAGTCCGTCATCTTGGCACTACGCATTACATTGGTGGAGAACGCAGCTGTCCAGTTCAGATCGACGCCCCTGTGGGAGCCAGGTGAGTGTAACAGTTCCTTTACGTTACACTGGGGAGATATCACTTTGTCACAAGACATAAATAATAATGCAGTATTCAATTATACATTGAACACAGCCATTTTGAATGCTCTTATATCGGATCTGAACATTCTACTATGATATCTATGGAACACACTACATTTTAATATGGCCGCCAGGAAAACACTGGACGAAACAAGGAGAAGGGACTGAGCAGGGTGCTCATCCCCATAGCAACGTATATACACACACAGAGGACGCCTAATGGTACTTCCTCGAGATTCTGTGCAACACGCGATCAAACGCTGTATCGGTGCGAGAGGTAAGAGACCGTCTGGCATTTCACAGCCCCCTTTTACTCTAAAATACGTCTAATTACGCGCACAATAACGTGCATGCATACCTACTCGATCTTTTTGCATCCTATACTGCACCTAGGTACACTATTGTGTATTTTATTCCCCGTGTTAGACGATGAAGGACCATTGATATATAACTATACTGTTTAGAGGCTACTTAAGCAAGACAGTTATAAGCAAACACTAGCACAAATGTTTAAGGTTAATATAAAACACTTCACACCGAAAGCAATACCGAGTTAATACCAAGTTGCAATTGAATGATTAAGCCGAATATTACTGTTGTAATGGTTGACATTGTCAATAATTTCACATGTGTAGGGATCTAACCCGTTTATTGTGGAGGATTAATTCCAAATGTAATAGGGGCACTAGAGGAATTCAAGGTAATATTCCTTATATTTACTATGAGATTTTCAATGAAAACATGTGTTGACTTATAACAACCATCAAATACATTACCTAACAAGTGTCTTGTACTTATCTCTCTCAACAACACCCCTTCTTTTACCAACCCCTTTTCCCCATCCTACTTATTGTCTGGCTTTTATTTTGATTGTTATTTTGACTTTCATGTTTTTGTTCATTTAATCTCATTTGAAACTCTGCTTTTGGTTCTCATATTTAATTTTTAAAAACATTTTTTGAACCCTTCTTTCTATGTGGATGTCTGATTATATTATATGTTTAACATGAAAAAAAAATATTGTTATGACCTATGGTGCTATGACTGACTAATAGCCCTGATTTGAAAAAGGCCTCAGGGAGACCGAAACACTTGTCATCACTTAAAGGGCACTTTAAAAATAAAGAAAACTCTTTGATAATTGGGCGCAGTCTCCTTCCGGGTTATTCATACTTTATACTTATATTCAAGGAGGTTTTTCCTCGGGTAAACCCACAATCGGGTGAGACGCGACCATTTGAATTAAACTAGTCACGTTTGAAAAACACCTAATCTCAACAAAGCTGATGTCGCCATGTTAGACCAAACCGCTGCAGCCAAGAGTGTCTGAGAAAATAGTTTTATAGTGTGTTGGTGGGGACCGGATTGCCCGAAGTTGCAAATGGTTGTTTCATTGACAGTGGTTCCTCATTGAATAGTTCTAATAGGTTACATGTTGCGTCGCTCTGTTCATTTGTCTCGAAGTTGTTTGCCAGAAGCTGCCTTGTTGATAATTAATCTAGGCAGTTGGGTTGTTTTTGTCAAATGCTTCTGTTAGTGCTGTGCAATCTTTGTGTCTCATAGTAGGAGAGCTTGTTCCTCCTGCTCTTGGGGAGGTGGGCTTGCTGAGACTACTGTTTGCTTGTATCTGCCACAATTTCAGTTTAGGGATGTGCCCTTTATTGATTTCTATTTATTCTTCTTACGTTGTTGTTTTCCTGCCCCATTTCTCATGGCCTCCTATCCGCTGTTGGGTAGAGAAGATTGTAGGTTGATAGCGTGAGAGGTAGAGTGTTTGGTGTCCGTTGAGTTCTCTCACCTTGTATGTGTCCAGTGTAGAATCCAGGACCCTCAGGAAGGCCCGGCGCCTCTTGGAGGCAGCGGATGCAGAGGGGTGCCGGGTCTGCCCAACCGATGACCAGATGAGGGTCCTGGAACGTATTTGCCCAGCGCTTCACATCCAGGTCCTTGAGAGGCAGACCCGTCCGGAGTCGAGCATTAAGTGTTCATGCGTACTGATTGGACGCAGTGCATGTTGAGGTGTGCCAGGAGTGTGTCTTTGACATATGTCTGGAATGTATGGATGTGTATGTGCAGGGACATGAGCCTGCCGCATGTGAGTCCAGTCATGTGTGATGCACATCAATGGTGTATGTGTTCCAATGAATGATGCACAAATGCATGTGGAGACGCACACATGTCAGCATGACACATGGATGTTAGTTCCACCTTCATGTACGTGCACAGTGTACATGTGCGTGTGTGTGTATTTGACATGTGTGCGACTGTGATACACCATGGATGCATGTGACACCGACATGTAGGAGGCTGATTAGCAGATGTGACCTAGTTGCCGATGATTTCACTGTGACAGGTGGTGGAGATGTACAGATGCATGTATGTCTGGTGGCGTGTGTGCATGTGTTCGACACTCCCCGTGTTGCATGTGACACCAGGCTAACCTTTGGATGTTCATGCTGTTGTATGTGTATGGATGCTGCTGCCTGCTGCAACATTCCTGTTCATTTGCGCATGTTTGTGCGTTCAAATGATGTGTGTTGGGGAGTGTGATTCCATCTGTGAAGTTTGACACTGCCACTCATGTGCAACTGTCATGTGTGTATCAGACCATTGTACAGTGTCATGATTCCTGTGTTCTGTCTTTCCCTGTCTGCAGCTTCAACTGATGAAGAGGGCAGAGACGATGCTGTGGAGCACAGCGGCAGGGATCCCACCGCCAGCCGGAGACGCAAGGCCCAGCTCCCCTCCCAGGTTGTCATCTCTTTGGGGAGTGAGGAGTCTGGAGCCACGTCCGGGGCCAAATCTGCCGAGGGAAGGTCCAAGAGGCGGAGGTTGTTGGTGGACTCCTCTGCAGCAGAAGGGGCAGCTGAGCCCCCACAGGGGCCTATGGAGGTAGATGGCACAGAGTCATCCAGGTTGGTGGGGGGTTCGTTTGAGGAGGAGGCTGTGGAAGGCCCACGCAGAGGGCCTGGATGGGGGGATTCCACTGGTGCTAGTGGTGCAGTCCAGGGGCAGGGACAGGAGGCAGCACAGTCTGCTGTGAAGATGCCTGTGTGTAATCCTGTCCCCGATCCAGTGACTGCATCATCTGGCACCAGCAGGGATGCTTTCGTCCAGACCGGTTATCATGGAGGGGATGCGCACACAACTGGCCTTCCTCTCCCTGCGGACGTGGCAATCTGGGACTGTGTTGAGCCTGTCCTAGCTGGGGTGGCGTTGCGTCAACATGGTATTCGGGATGACGCGCAGGGATCTCGTGAGGACAATGCACGTCATTTTGAATACTTCATTGACCGCGTTGACCTACTAGGACGGGTCAGCAAGGCTGGGTTCCTCCGTGTGCTGGAACTTCTAGCGACCTCCTTCTCAACTGAACCCCCTATGCTCCAGTCGTCCTCCGTGCCATCTTCCTGCTCAAGTATCACCTGGGCACCCTGTGGAGCTGCCCCTGACCCAGCGGCCAGGCTGGTGGAGGACACATCCCTGCCACAGTCGGGAGTCTGAGGTCCAGCAGGGTTGGCCACCCCAACAACTGGACCCCAGCAGGAGGAGGACGTGCAGGCATCAACAGGCAGGGCACATGCACGGTAGCAGCAGGCTCAAGGTTGGGACGAAGATGGCTCGGGACCATCAACATCACAGGGGCAGGCATCGGCCGGAGGGCAGGAGGGCCCTGGATTGGGAATGTCTTCCGTGTGGCAGCAGTTGGGCCAGCAAATAGATGCGGAGCGGCGGCGGGCGGAAAAGGCACGGCTCACTATGGTCAGGGCTGACAACTCCATGTGCAGGACATTGAGGCGGGCTGAGTGCCTCGAGGCAACTCGCAGGGAGTTGAAGGAGGCCATGGCTGCATCCCTGCGAGACTTCTATGCCAGGGAAGAGGCCCGTCTCCGGAACATCGGCGTGGAGTTCGATGATGCCCTGGCCCGGAACATCAAAGAGTGAGCCATAGGATTTAGCAGCCGCCTTTGTACATAGTTCTTTAGGGTTAGGTTTCCTTTGTTTTATCTTTATTTTTGGAGTTGATGGACTTCGCTCCACTTTATATAAATAGTTTTTTATTCATAGGACTTTTTTGTAGGTTTCCTTTTGTTTGGGGATCATGGACCCTTTGGACTTCTATTGTACATAGTTCCAGACTTATATATGCTTTCATTCTTTGGACATCCCATGGAGCAATGGTTTTTAAAAAAACAAATATGTACTGCAGTTGGACATTGGAAATGGACCACTTCCCTTTTTTCCTGTTGTGGATTTTTGTTTTACATTGTATTTTTCTATTTTTTTTTATTTTTGCTTCATTATTTCTTAATTTGCAAGTTTGAATGTTCATGTTTTTTCATGACGTTTATTAATACATTTCATATATTTTCATTATTGGTGTGTTGTACTCTCATTGGTTTTGTGCATGTCTCTGAGCATTGCCTCAGTCATGTGTTGCCACTGTGTGGCTCTGTTGTACGTTTATGCATGGCCATGGTGGTTCTTTTAAGACTCTCATAGCATGGGTAATTTGGGAGTGGGTGCTGTGGATGGTTGTGTGCTTGTACTGGGGTCAGGGGAGATTTGGGTTGGCATTAGGGCCATGTGTCTGTTTTGTTGGGACATGTTGTTTGGTGGGCCATGTGTCGGGGCCTGCTGGCAGGTGCCCGTCAATGGTGGCTGGGTGGGGGACATGAGTCGGGGCCTGCTGGCAGGTGCCCGTCAATGGTGGGTGGGTGGGTGGCGGTGGGAGGGACATGAGTCGGGGCCTGCTGGCAGGTGCCAGTCAATGGAGGGGGGGACATATGTTGGGGCTCACGTGCATGGTGTCATGTGGGCTGCCTGCAGGGCATGGTCAGAGGTTTAGGGTAGTCCCCTGTGGTGTGGGCTGCCTGCGGGGCATGCCCAGGGTGGATGGGCTGCCTGCAGGGCATGGTCGGGGGGTGTAGGGTAGTCCCCTGAGGTGTGGGCTGCCTGCAGGGCATGGGGAGGGGGAAAGGGCACACCCGGGATGGCCCACACTGCCAAAACGCATGTAAAACTCCCTGCGCACCCCTCGGAATACACGTACCCCGCTCAGGCTAGCGAAAACATGTGTAAAAGTCCACGCGCACCCCTCAGAATACATATACCCCGCTCGCGCTAGTGAAAACGCGTGTAAAAGTCCACGTGCACCCCCACAATACACATACCCCGCTAGCGAAAACGCATGTAAAACTCCCTGCGCACCCCTTGGAATACACGTACCCTGCTCAGGCTAGCGAAAACATGTGTAAAAGTCCACGCGCACCCCTCCGAATACATGCACCCCGCTTGCGCTAGCGAAAACGCATTTAAAAGTCCACGCACACCCCCAGAATACATGTACCCCGCTCGCGCTAGCGTAAACGTGTGTAAAAGTCCACACGCACCCCCAGAATACTCGTACCCCGTGGACTTTTACACATGTTTTCACTAGCGTGAGCGGGGTGCGTGTATTCCGAGGGAGCGTGTGGACTTTTACACGCGTTTTCACTAGCCTGAGCAGGGTACGTGTATTCCAAGGGGTGCGCAGGGAGTTTTCCACGCGTTTTCATGGTTGGGGGCCGTATGCTGGTCCACTGCCCTTTGCGCCGTGTAGGGGATTTGTGCAATATTTCTGGTGCACGGGGCAGGGTTGGAGGCGTAACTGGCGCTGCTGCAGGGTCGCTGCGCCACTCTGCGCCACGGCTGGTTATGGATGTTGAAATCCATGAATGTGCTGTGCACTGAAATGGGTTTTGGCGCACGCGGCTGGCGCAGACTGTCGCACGCGCACTCTGTGTGCCAGCCGCGTGCACCCCTTGTGCGCCGAATTCTATGAATTACCCCCTAAATCTCTTAAAATACCTGTGTTAGGTGGAAATCAGGAGGCGGACAACTCATTGTGGTGTGAGTTAAAGATGTATTTTGGTACAAAAACCCTGCTCTAAACCTTTCACTCTAGTCTCATTACTAAAAGTAAGAAAAGAGTCCAAAAGGGTGTACGCCAGGACGGCGTACAAAACGTAAAGCTGTCCTCTGTCTAGAAACCTATCTAACCAGATACTAATCCTATCACTACAGAGTAACACAACTATAAATAAAATGGTTAAGGGCTTCCTGTCCGATTGGCTGGCTTCTGAGGATTTCGCCCTCTCACAAGTCCAACACAGGCTCACAGTGCTCCTGCCTGTGGAAAAAGAAACACAGATTTCTCTAAATGCCTATAGGCCTTTGGGCCTGTATTTTCAGTTCTGTCACAGGAAAATTCTCTTTCAGTGACCAGGTCTCTCCCCGTTTGGTGTGTAACCTCTTTGGTTTCTACCCCTCCCTGAAATCTTGGGCTTTATGTCCCTTGTAGGGTTACTTTTCTCATCCCGCTTGGGCTGTTTACTTACTTGAGCTCTCTCTGGTTCTTCAGGCTCTCAGCCCCTTTCACAGTTTCTAATTCCTCAACCCCTTGTGGGACCTTCCATTCTCTCATCCCATTTTAGAGTGTGCAGCCTCTCTCCCTGCCTGGGCGGTATGATGGATCAGTCCTTCTCGCACCTTTCATTCTCTCACACTGGCCTGGGGACTCTCTGAACCGGCCCACCAGGCTCCACGATCGTACCCGTCTCACGGTGGGGACGTTCCTCCGGGGAGGTGACAGCACAGTTTCTTCTCTTCAGTCCTCCGTGTCCTTGCATTGGCTTTGGTTTTTCCCACCAGTCTCTGCGGGGGCCTATCGACCACCTCTCTGGTGGTCATGTCAATTTTCGGATTGTGGACCTGAGTTTCTCCAGCTCTGGATCTGGTAGTAGGAGGTAGCACTCTGCTGGCTTCCTTGCTTTTGAGCACTCCACGCTGTCTGCTGGGGATGTCTCCCTAACTCCGCCTCAAAGGGGGACAAGCCCTCCTCTGTGCCTTGGTTCCACAGGCTGGTGAGCAGCATTTCTGTTTGCTCTCTCCTTCTTCGTATTGGTGTTGTGTGTCTTTTATAATAGTCTCTGAAAAAAGATGAAGCAATTTATTGGTTTTGTGATGGCCAGTTCAGAAACCAAGCCAGATTGCGTGTGGGGTGCTCACGGAGGCGGATCATAGGAGACCGCCAACAGTGGCGACGAGGCCCGGATCGCTTCCTGGGACAAGCGGGGAGTTTCGTCGGGAGCGCAGATGATCGCGTGTGAATGCTCCGACGAACTCCGACCGCAGAGAAGGAAGCGACGCACGCGGCCGGCGGCCATTTTGATCATTAGGCCTCGGAGACTCACGGCTTCATAACGAAGCGCCGGTGAGCCATCCGGACACAATTTTTGGGAATTTCAGCGGCGGATGGTCGCTGAACACAGCACATGTCAGTTCCAAAAGGAAATTTTGACATTTTCACTATTATCGAGCAGAGGCACGGAGACTCCATGGAAAGCCTGCTGTTACACTAGGGGTCTCTTCCTCTACTCAATTTTTGGACACCTCATTGTCTGCATGCCGGCTGGTGTGACACCTCCACGAAGATCACGGCTGGTGGTGAGTTGCGGCCCCTTTCTTCTCAATCCTTTGGGGTGCCTGTGCGCTTTCCACCATGGATCAAGCTGCTGCTGCTGCTGCTGCTGCTGTCGCTCCTGTACCTCCGCCTGCTCCTCTGCCGAAACCACCGGGGTCCCTACAGCCAATGCCTGAGTTTGATATCTCGGGTGCTCCATCTAGCCTGGGACAGAGGTGGAAGATGTGGATGGATAGGCTGGAGATGTATTTCAGGGCCACAATGGAGACAACGGACGACGGCAAGCTGGCCACTCTCCTATACTCTGCTGGTCCTGCGGTGCATGAGGTATTTATGTCCCTGCAGCCGGTGGACGGATCGTTTGCGGCGGCGAAGGAGGCACTCCACAATAATTTTCTGCCGATGGCCAATGCAGACTATGAACGTTTTCTTATGGGAACGGCTCGACAAAAAGATGATGAGACTCTGGATGTGTTCGTTGGGCGGCTGCGGCGATTGGCAGCACCTTGTGCCTGGAACGACCCTGAGGTTATGATTCGGAACCAACTCATTCAGGGGTGCAGCTCTGGGAAACTGAGACGCCAGATACTGCGAGAGCCGGGCATCACCCTCCCTCGCATCCTAGAACTGGGTAGGTGCCACGAGGTCTCGGAACTGCGGGCAACCAGGATGGAAGCGGGTGCTCGCCCAGCCAAGATGGAAGAGGTCTGCGCGGTCGGAAGAGGCCGCGGGGTAAGGCGCCCCATGAACACTCAGAGCCAGCGCGCGCAGGGGTCGAATGCCTCGTGCCCGAAGTGTGGGTACGATCTCCCGCACCCCGCGGAATGCCCTGCAACGGGAGTCAAGTGTGGCAGATGCGGAGGCCCTGACCATTTCGCCAGAATGTGTAGGTCTGCCACCCCCAAGATTGTGCCGAGGGGACCAGTTCGAGCCGGCTTCTGCCGGCCCCAGAGGACCTCCAACGTTGCCCAGGTGGACCAAGGTGACAAAGGGGCCCCTCAGGAGGAGGAGGAGGAGGAGGAAGAGGACGAGGAGAACGTGTTTTTCGTGTCCAGTGTGAGCGTGCTCAAGTCCCGCTCCAAAAGACAGCCCAGGTGCAACGTGCTGGTTAATGGAGCCTCTGTGCCGATGCTAGTGGACACTGGCGCATCCGTAAATGTAATGGCCCGCCAGCATTACAAGACCATGCAGCCCCCGCCCGCGCTAGCTGCGCCGAAAGCACGCATATCCGCCTTCGGCGGGGACCGGCCTTTGCCTTTGGACGGTGTGTTTGTGGCTGATGTGCAGTATGGTGACTCACACATACGGGCTAGGTTCTATGTCACACCGGTGAGCGACAACACCCTGCTCTGCTGTGCCGCGGCGGAGGCACTGGGTATCGTCACGTTCGCCTACTCAGTGTACCTAGATGACATCCAGGTCCTCCTGGCCAAACATGGATCCCTGTTTGAGGGCATTGGACAGCTGGTGGGTGAGCCGGTCCGGCTCCATATCGACGAATCTATACAACCAGTGGCACTGAAGCACCAACGGGTTCCCTTCCATCTCAGGGATCTGGTAGATCGCGAACTTGACAACCTTGTGGGGCTGGACATAATTGAAAAGGTTGAAGGCCCTACCCCCTGGGTGTCGCCCATCGTCATCGCTCGCAAACCCAAGCAGCCAGATGCCGTGAGAATCTGTGTGGACATGCGGCTCCCCAATAAGGCAATAAAGAGGGAGCGACACCTCACCCCCACCATCGATGACATTATTGCGGAACTGCAGGGTGCGAGATTCTTCTCCAAGCTCGACTTGAGATCGGGTTATCATCAGGTGGTTTTGCACCCTGAGTCCCGCTACATTACTACCTTTACCACACATCGGGGTCTCTATCGATACAAGAGACTGAGCTTTGGGGTGTCCTCCGCAGCGGAGGTTTTTCAAAACATAATAAGGGGTGCACTGGCGGATCTTGATGGCGTCCTAAATATTAGCGATGATATCTTGGTGTACGCCAAATCGGAGACGGAGCATCTGTCACGCCTCTCCAAGACCTTTGAACGGCTACGCTTGCTGGGTCTCACCCTGCACAAGGACAAGTGCGAATTCCTGAAGACGACGATCGAATTCTTTGGGTTCGTATTTAAGGCGGATGGGGTGTCCCCGGATCCTTGCAAAGTGAGGGACATTAAGGAGGCGCGCCCGCCTGAGAGTGTTGCGGAGGTGAGGAGTTTTTTGGGGATGGTCACATACTGTGGCCGTTTCATCAGGAATCTCGCATCCCGCTCTGAGCCACTGAGGTCGCTCACCAAGAAGGATACCACCTGGCAGTGGGGCCCTCTGGAACAGGCGGCTTTTGACGATATCAGAGGGGCTTTAGCGGCGCATGACACCATGGCGTTTTTCGACCCGAGCCTACAGACGGAAATCGTGGTGGACGCCAGCCCATATGGGCTTGGGGCGGTGCTTACGCAAGTAGGGAAAGACCAGGAGGTCCGACCAATAGCCTATGCCAGTAAGGCCCTTTCTGACACTGAGCAACGATACTCCCAAATCGAGAGGGAAGCCCTGGCGGTGCTGTGGGGCTGTCGGCACTTCCGCCTCTATATTCTGGGGCGGCCCGTGACCGTAGTCACGGACCACAAGCCGCTGGTGCCGATCATGGCGGGCTCGTCATCTCGCCCGCCGGTGAGGATTGAGCGCTGGATGCTCGCCCTGCTGGAGTATGGAGTGTCGCTGATCTATCGTCCTGGTGCCAACAATGCGGCGGACACCCCAGAAACGACTCGCAGGAGTCAGCATCGGCAGAGGAAGCCGACGAGCACGTCTGCCTGGTCGTGGAGACTGCGACACCCAACTCCATGCAGGTGGAGGAACTCGAGGCTGCGTCGAGAGGCGACGAATGCTTCGCCATCCTGAAGGAGGCCATGCAGAAAGGAGCCTGGAAGACAGTGCTGGAGGCTGTGGAACGAAGGACATGTGAGGCCCGGATCGCCCTCGAGCAATTGTGGAGAGTGAGAGAGGAACTAACATTCTCGGAGTCGGGGCTACTGCTGAGAGGGGAACGAATCGTGGTGCCCCAGACCAAAGTGGCACAGGTCATCGCACTGGCGCACCAGGGTCATCAAGCTCGCCTCCGTCAAAAGGTGTGGTTCCCTGAGCTGGAGCGGAAGGTGGAGGCGTTTGTGGCCTCTTGCGTGTGGTGCCAGGCGGCGGCCCCGGCCCAGAAGGAACCATCCATTGAAGCAATGCCCCGAGGGACTCGACCATGGGAAGTGGTGCACGCTGACTCGGGATCTACGTCCAGAGGTACGCATTTTCTGGTGGTGGTCGACGAGTGGTCAAGATACCCGGAAGTTGAGTTCATAGACTCAGTGGCGTTTGAGAACGTGGTGGTGGCGCTGGAGAAGATCTTTGCCACTCATGGCCTCCCCTCTGTGCTGTGCTCTGACAACGGAGCCCCATTCCAGGGTGAGAGCTTTGCCGAGCTCATGAAGGGTTATGGCATTCAACACCGGCGGGTCACCCCACTGTGGCCCCGCGCCAACGGGGAGGCCGAGCGCATGATGCGCACTCTCAACAAGGTGTTCAGAATTGCCCATGGAAAAGGGGAGTGTTTACAGAGGGCTTTGTACGTCTTCCTACGAGGTTACCGAACCACCCCTCACTCGTCAACGGGGGTGGCTCCGGCAGAAGCACTCTTCCAGCGGTGCCCGAGAGATGTCATACCGGAGGTGGGGGACAGAGACCCTGCCGTCATCGACAATGAGCAGGTGGAAGAGGACAGACAGGTCAGGACACAGATGGAAAACATCAGGAGGGGCCTCAGACCCCCACACATCGCGCTGGGAGATGAGGTGCTGGTGAGAAATCGTCACCCCCATGGAAAACTGTCTCTCACGTATGAACCCGCTCCCTTAGATGTGGTGGCCGTCAAGGGGTCGATGGTGACAGCCTCGGATGGAACTTCATCGGTAACCAGGAATGCGTCATTCTTCAGGAAGATAGGCGACCCCAGAGTGGACAGCCCGGACAGCCGAGAAGGTGAAGGTGCTCTGGACGAAGGTGGGGGAGAAAATTCCGCAGTGGAGTCTCCGGCTCGAGGCGGACCCGGTCCAGGGACACCAGCCAGGGACGGTGGCAGGAGGTACCCCCTGAGATCAGGGCGTGGGAAACCTGCCCGTCTCAGTGACTACGTTACGGACTGAGCTGGGGAGGCTGACCGGGGATTAATGGTCAGGCCAGGACAGGTACCCACGGGGGATCCGGGGTGGCTGTCAATAAATGGGGGTTTTGTTGAAATTTACAGAGTTAGATGTGTTATGGATGTGTGCTAGTTAGGTACTCCTGTTTCCAATTTGTTGTTATGGAAAAGGAGGAGTGTGGCGTTGCCCCTTTAAGGGTACGCACGCGACGGAGTGACGTATACTCCGTCGCGTGCGCTGTTAAATAAACGGGGCGGTTCCTGGTGACGACAGATCACCGGGGAGCCCACACCGACAAGATCTCTGTCTCCGTGTATCACTACCACAGGGGTGGGGGGCTCACGGAGGCGGATCACAGGAGACCGCCAACATGGTATAGAAGAAAAAAGAAATGCGGGGAAAGCTAGCATTTTGGCAATTAGTGACTAGAAAGGACAAAGGAGAGGGAAACTGGGGCAGGGAGTGGAATCCATTATAGTCAACGAGGAAGTAAGCAAAATGTGCTACCAGCTGACACTGAAGATAAGTTGTAAGAAATTGTACGATCGGACCGAAAAAAGGTCCGACCGTACAAAAATTCTGAAAAATGCACCCACCTTTGGTGGTAGCATTGTAAGTAAGTATGTATAGTATATAAACAGTATATAAAAAAATATATATACTGTGTGGGTGTCCCCCACAACACCCCGCTCACTATACTGTGTGGTATAGTGAGCGGGGGCTGCGGGGGACACAACTGCAGCTCCCAAAAAAAAAATAAAAGAAATGGACCCTGCAGCGCTTGTACCCGATCACAGAAGTGAAAGGGAACTGGCGCCGCAGGGACTCAGCATGTGAAACAGGTAAGTAGGGTTTGTTTATGTTGGGGCTGTGGGTGGGGGTGTGTTGAGGGTGTGGGTGGGCGAGTGTTGTGGGTATGTTGTGGGTGGGGGTGTGGGTATGTAGGGGTTTTGAATGCGTGTTCGCGTGGGAAATGTGCGAACCTTTTGCAAATGGGAAGCAGCTTGCAAGAATGTTGCAGTGGGAAAACAGCCAAGGAAAGGTGAGCGTGATCACTGTGAAGCCCAATGCAGGAAGCGTGAAGAATTGGATGGTAGGTCAGGGGGGGAGGCACTGAGAGCACTTGGGGGACTGAAGACCCAGAAGGCAATAGAGACTGAATGAAAACTGAGGCAAAATGAGATCCAAACTATAGGCCTCTCGGAAGCCCAAACTTCACAAGGCCTGGAACAAATCCTAGAACGATACTTCAAGAGAAGATTTGCCAAGCTGTCACTGACTGTCCTCAGACCTGGATACCCTATCCACAATGGAAGCGTATGCATCCCATCCCAATATGGCCAATGCTTACCCTTCCATTGCATGCTTTGGACAGGCTATCCCGGAAGATATCTGGACCTTGAGCTCCCCCGCTCTTCGAGCAGCCATTAGTACTCTAAGAAACTGCAAATGTTCGGCTCTGTCCTTTGCACAAGATGTATAAACACAGAATGACTGTTTAATATTAATTTTCCCAAGTACTCGAACAATGCAACGTTTTCTAAGCGAAGTACACTGGTTGCAAACATTTATAATGAATGCAGGCTGGATTTCCCAGAGACATGATCCCATTGACAAAAGATAATGGTATTCCAGAAGTCCTGGTGCGAAACATAAGGCAATTGATGTGCACAATCGAGGAACAAGTTTTCTAGCAGCACTATTCAAAGTAATAGAAAAATAACGACTCTTTTTAGTCCTGCAGAAAATTGTTGCTGTTACGATATCTGTCCATTGTGCTGTTGAAATAATTTGGGGGGAGACTGAGCCTAATTTGCATATTTTTTTCCCCTTCTTTGATGGCTTAGCAGGATAAAGAACGATGGTCTGAAGGGTTGCCCAGAGCAATGCCAGAGGTTAGGATTAATTCCAAAGGTTCCAGCCATTAACTCTTTTGTTTTGCATGCGTCAAACCAAGTGGGATGGATATGCCTAGACGCAAGTCAAGAGCCTGCTGGGCCTAGACACCCAAGCTACTCCTCACTGATGATGCTGAAGCATGTCTGGGGATGCTTGTGGATTCGTGCAGAAGGGACGTGACCTAGCAGTGTGGGCTGGATTGCCTCTTTTTGGTATGGCACCAAGCCCTATTTGCATATGGTATTTCCCTTCTGTAATGGCTTGGCAGGCTGAAGGACGATGGTCCGAAGGGTTGCCCAGAGCAATGCTGCCGGAGGTTCGGATTAAAGGATAGTTCCGGGACTTTTTTTTTATTGTTCCTATGGTTCGGCCATGTGTTTTTAAGCATAAATCGGTAGATCGTAGAAAACTTTCCTATGGACCTTACCCGACTTTTCGTCCATTAACGCACTCGAAAACACCTGCCATTTTATGATAATCCTCTCACTTGCCGCATCGCCCTGGCTCACCTGCTTTTGCGGCACTAAATCAAATCCCCCGCCCCTGAGCCTGACATCAGCAGACGCGTACCGCCCATTTCCCGTTTCGTGTCAACAATTGCTGCGCCTCAGCTAATGAAGTGTCGCCATGGAAATGGCAGGACGCCTCTTTCCTCAATAAGTATAAACAGACCGTTTCACAACACACAGCAGCAGATTTTCGAATCCATTCCTCTCTCTGTGTTACTTTGAGTATTCTGTGACTCGTTTCTGTGCTCTGGTCAGCTACCTTCGTTGATTGTAGCCCGTGTGAACAGATACCAGTACCACCGCTATAAATTATTTTACTTTCTTTACCACATAATGGCTACAATAATGCCGTATATGTACGAGCCCGAGTACACCGAGGAAGAACTACTGGAAAGGCAAGCACGCGTCAACGATGGGGATTCGGACGGCAGTTGGGAGGACCAGTCAACGGATGAAGAGCCTGGACCATGTCGCATGGACGGCGTCTCCACCTGGTGCACGTGCAATCGGTGCGAGCTAATGCCAACTGAGGAGGAGAACTGCTGCTGCCGAGAAAACTCGGGATGCCTGGCCTACATTTCGGAAGGCGAGCAAAGTCTGCAGGAAGGCGAGCAAAGTCCGCAATGCATCACCGAGCTGCCAGAGTTCAGGGAAGCCTGCCTCTCACGGACCGTGTTGAGGATGATGATGGTGCTTATGCACGAACTTCGCGGCACTGTTCGTCCGCGTAATCCGAGTAACGAGTAAGTATACTCTGGTTGTGATGTCAGTGATGCCACTACTATGTCATGGTCGTCTCCCACATATAAAATTACATCTACATATCATTCGAATGCATGTAAATTGGTTCCATATTGTGCATTTTCTAGATAGAATTTTTTTCAAAGCAGAATGACATTTTTTACCTGAATCGATAGTGATAAAGTTTTGTCATTTTAATACAGTTTGCATCTTTCATTTTCACAGGTGGTACAGGCTGGTGGCCTATCGTTGCTTCACTTGGTGGCTTCACGGGAGGCTCGGACACCGCGTTCGGAGAGTAATACCTGCCTGTGCGGTACTTGCCATTAGACAACATTTCCCCAGCGACAGTGGACAATACCGCGGATTTTCCCTGGATGTGCTGCAACCGCAAATTTACAATGTGTAATGTTTATTATTTATGTTCAATTGAAATTAAGATCCAAAATAAAACCCAATATATATTTTAACAATGGTTGTTTTGATTTGTCCAAGCGTTGGCAATAAAAGGAAGGCCGTTGTATTTTATTGATACAAAACATGGTTATAGGTAAATATGGTTGATCATAATAAATCATCCTTTTGGTCACCGGGTACAGAGATGACCCCCTCTGGCCCGTGCCGCCTTGCCACCACAGGCCAGCCTGCTGCTGACTAACTGCCTAGGCATCCAGGGTCTCCAGGGTGAACTGCACCCATATATTCTCCTGGGAGGGTGAGGTATTTATAAACTCACCCCCCTGCCTTCCATGTACTAGATCCTGCAGCCAGCCTCTTACATGCAGTTAGATGGCCTCTCCTTGGTGAGGCCCTGCGGCAAACGAGTCTTGTCTGCACGACCACCGCCCCAATCCACCCCCCGCCCTATCAAAGGCAATTCGCACCGGGGTACTTGTGCTGGCAACTGGAGCAGTCAGGGAGCGATAAAGGCCAAGAGGTGCCAAAGACCATGTACACTTCAAAGTGGTCTATAGAGCATGGGTTGTTGTTCCCATGTCTACCTCCAGACCCCGTGTCTCCTGCCAAGCATCCCCCCTCACGCTGGACGGCCCCCTGCAATCCACATAAGTGTGTCTCCATTCACGAGTCTTCCTGTGTCTTGTCTGCACGACCACCGCCCCAATCCACCCCCCGCCCTATCAAAGGCAGTTCGCACCGGGGTACTTGTGCTGGCAACTGGAGCAGTCAGGGAGCGATAAAGGCCAAGAGGTGCCAAAGACCATGTACACTTCAAAGTGGTCTATAGAGCATGGGTTGTTGTTCCCATGTCTACCTCCAGACCCTGTGTCTCCTGCCAAGCATCCCCCCTCACGCTGGACGGCCCCCTGCAATCCACATAATGCCACGACATATACACGTCATTCATTCACAAACACACCCCTGTTTCGAATTCTTTATAACCCACTTCATATTTCTAATGAGCACTTCTTTGCGCTTTGCTAGTCAACCCGTGAAGGTGCTGGTTATCTGCTCTTCGTCTCTGTGAACTTCCGTGACCACTTCGAGGAAACTCGTCAGATTGCAACCTGTGAACTGCTCCCTGTTCTACGACAAGAAACTACTCTGATCCCTGCATCTAACTGTTTGTTCGTCAAGGTAAGGCCATGTACCATAATCATTTTGCGTCCAATTTCTTTTCGTTCAAGACAGTACATGCAAGGAACTAGTCACATGTTCTGAGTTTACATTGGTATTCATAGAGAATTGTTGATCTTTTCTTTTCAGAACTTTCCACAATGCCTGCCTGTTCCATTGGCGGTTGTCCTTCGAAGACCCATAATAAATCAGAAGGTACTATAATGCATGTTTTCCCTAAGACAATAGATCAGATAAGAGAATGGGTCCGATATTGCGGATATCCACCGTCTGAGCTTGAAAGTAGAGTCCTAGAGGTCTTTGCGGACAAGAGGGGTGATCGATACCGCATCTGCAGCAGGCACTTTACCTCTGACATGTACTCCACATCATTGCTAATAAAGAAGAACACACCGCGAGCGAGGCGAAAATTGCTCTCAACCGCTATTCCCACTCTATTCGTCCACATCCCTACACTGGTGAGTCAAGTTTACGTATTTATCTCTTGGCCTTGCGGTAGTGTGTAGCATTAGCTAACAATAATTTCCCCATTTATGTATCCACTCAATATGTAGGCGGAAGATTCTCCATCCGTGTCATTATTGCAGTCATCAGCCACTTCAAGCGCCTATCGGGTAATGTTACTTGGCTATTCTGCCACTGACTTGTTTTAGGCATGTAAATCAATAGTTTTAATTTTTCGTGTAATTATGTTACCTAATGGTACACCCTTGTACTCGTCCTCTAGTCTTTGTTTTCAGTTATAATTATTGTTATCCAAAATAACGCAAGTACTGTCTTTCAGGGAGATGCTGAGGAGTCCAACGTATTGACGACTACCGTTGATGTCACTCAGATGCTCGAGGTACGTTTCAGGACAGTTCCGTCGCCCTCCTATGTGTCTTCTTTTTTCAATTTTGTGTTCATTACTAATGAAAGTCCTATGTTTCAGGGAGTCGATGGAGCATTAGTCCAAGAAGAAGGGGGAGCATGCAGTTACGGGTCGGCGCAACAGCTTGCAGAAGTGTGCACCGCAGTTACATCGTCCCTTGATGTTCTTATGCATTTCGAGGTATGGATACTGACAGTTCGATCAAGCGAAATCATATGACGTGATTATATCCGCTATACTTCCTTCTTTATTAACGCTAGTACTATGTTTCAGGGAGATGACGGAGCTTCTTCTACAAGAACATCACCCCTAGTAGTTGATGCAGATCTCTGGGTGGTGACACTTCCAACGATCAAGCAAATCGAATCATATTTACATATCCATTATTTATTTTAGACAACTGATCATTTGTGCAGGTCTATTTAGATGAGCCGTTCACGCCTGCACAAAGTTTCTGTTCTTTTTATCAAAATAGAAAACCATACTAATGCAATTACTGTGTTTCAGGGAGTCACTGAAGCATCATCTTCAATAATATCATCAATGGAAGTCTATGAGGAGCCCGAGGTATGGATCTTGACAGTTCCATCTAACTAGATCAACAATGCGTGAATAATTGTCGTTTGAATGTTCTACACAAAGCGTTCATTCGTGTTTTGCTATTGAGATGTACGTGGGTATTGGTCCCCAAGTACATTTTGTGTTTTCAATATTATTATACATACTAATGAAAGTTCTATGTTTCAGGGAGTCGATGGAGCGTCAGTGCGTGATGGATGTGCTTATCATGAAAATGTAGTCGTTGCAGCGCAAGAGGAAGTGGAGACATGCACACACGAGTCGGAGCAACAGCGTCCTGATGTTGAAGTTCGAGGCAAGAAAGTTTCAAAGAAAAGAAAGCAAAAGAAGGTTAGTGTCCTGGTCACTATATTATGTTGTTTTTCACTGTTAATAGTTCAATACTGTAAGTTGTGTTTAAACTGAACATCCCTTTTCCAATCTGTCCTCTAGTTGCGAGTGGGTGTACGAACTAGATCTACACAGACAGTGAAGCGAACGAGAGATGTTGCTTGTCAAACCTTTTGGCAGGGACTTGAGACTGGAGATGCATCGTGCCAATGGGAAGAATATGAAGTGATTGACAACGGAGCTATACCACCACCAGCCATTGATAGTGAATGTCCTCCTGGTAGTTCGGATGCAGTTGGAGATAAATTCACAGAATCCACACCCGCAAAAACTAAGACCGCGAGAAAGTTGAAGAAATTGTCCTATTCACCCATTGCCGGAGAAGGAACAGATGTTGCAATGGAAGAGAATGAAGTGGACTACAATGAAACACCTTCAATATCACTGAACATAGCGGAAGACGATATCAGAGATTCTACCTTTCATGTGAGTGACATGTCCTCAACGTTACAGGCCGAACCAGCTGGGATGCAGAGTGACACTATAAGGAAAGAGGCCAAATTCATTGTATTCGATAGTTGTTTGATTGATATTATTATTCGGTTGAAATGTGGGCATTCGGTAGGTGGGGAAGTATGTGGGGAGCCATTGATTAATGTGACTCGTGCAATTCGAGGCACTAACCTTAAAATACATGCCACCTGTACAAAATATCATCCTTTCTCATGGTCTGCACAACCCATGCTGGGACAACTGCCAGCAGGCAATCTACTTTGTGCAGCGGCTGCACTTTTTAGTGGTTCAAGTTTTAAAAAATTAGAGTCTTTCTTTCAGTTTGTGGGAATCCGTTTCATTGCGAAAACTCAGTTCTACAAATACCAAACCGATTATCTATTTCCAGCCATTAGCGAAGCTTGGAGAATGGAAAAAATGTCTATTGATAGTACATTCGCGGGCAAACGGTTCAGGCTAGCCGGTGATGGACAGTGCGACAGCCCAGGATTTTCAGCCAAGTACTGCACCTACCACTTTCAGGACATGGAAAGTAAGAAAATTGTGAGTTCGGTGGTTGTGCAGGTGTCACAAAGTGCATCCTCAGTGGCCATGGAGAAAGTTGGCTTTGTAGCATCATTGCAAGAACTACAATCGCGGGGAATGGTGATCGACCTGATAGCCACGGACAGACACGTTTCAATTGCCAAGACAATGAGAGAAGAGTACAAAAATATAAATCACCAATTTGACGTTTGGCATCTTGCAAAAACAATCAATAAAAAAATGTCTGCTGCAGGTAAAAAAAAAAGAAACGCAAGGTATTTCACAGTGGTCCAAGTCAATCAGCAACCATCTTTGGTGGAGCTCAAAAACATGTGGAGGGTCGTTGGAAATTCTACTGGAAAAATGGCGGTCAGTAATGCCACACTGCACAAACGTTCACCGTTGGAACACAAACCAACATTTCCACAATTGTGAACATGGCCATTTGTCCACAGAGGAGGCACGGAAGAAGAAGTGGTTGATTCCTTCATCACCCACTCACAAAGCCATTGAAAAGATTGTATTTGATAAAACTATAACAAGAGATTTGAGGGGACTCACGGAATTCTGCCACACAGGAGATTTGGCGGTGTTCCACAATATGTGCCTAAAGTACAGGCCAAAACGATTGCATTTTGGCATGGAGGGCATGATAAATCGGACTCTTCTAGCGGTCTTGGCACATAACCATAACGTTGGACGTCAACAAAGTAGGACGACCGGAACTTTAGGGACGCTTCGCTACAATAAGGCCTTCACTAAAAGAAGTAAACAATGGGTGATCAAACCAGTGTTTGAGGATATGCAATATGAGTTTATTGAAAGACTTATTGTTGACGTCCTAGATAGGCACATAAATGGAGTTGTGAACGAACCTGTGCAGGTGACAACTGCATTGCCACCCAACATTGCCTCTGTTCCATGTCCACCTAAAGAAGAGCTCATTGAGAAATACACATCACGGTTTAAATGATTGTAATTTGAGTGTCTGTTCTCTCGAGTCTCCTCATGTCGCAGGCCCATTGAATATGTTTATATATCCAACCTTGTTCATTTGCGCATTAAATTAAACCAAACAGTAATATAAATTATTTTTCCAAAAATATAGAATGTCTCCGTATTTATGGTTCTGTGGGGCAGCAAAGCAAGCAGACAAAATGCAAAGATGGAGTGTAAATTTCAAGTCCTGTAAAACGGCCGTACACTGAATGTAGCTAACTAGGAATGTGTGTTCGTTCAAAGTGAAGGTCAGCTGCTTTGATTTTTTCTCGAGTGCCAGGATGGCCCACGACTCAGTATAAGGTTCTATTGTTATTTGACCTTGACAGGCCGGGACCACGTAAGAAACGATAATGAATATAATTTCAGAAACGAAAGCCATTTCATGTTCGTTCATTAGAAGAAATAAAACGTCGGCATAGAAGGAGTGGTATTTCGGGGCTGCCCTACGCACAGACATAATGGAAAATGCAAATATAATGTAAGTAACTCTTTAGATGAGTTTATACCGCAATTTAATTACTATACAGTAGCTTTAAAGACGGGTTAAGTTGTACTTGTTCATTCTATGTGGCATATTGTTTTGTACCGCGCACTATCTTGGGGAGAACCGTCTCCTTTTACGGAAGCACCTCCAAACCTTCCTCTTTGCTTCTGCTTTCTCTCTCCCTCTCCCCTGCTACAACTTGTCCACTGTCTGCGACCTCGGTCCTGGGCCCTTCCACTCTCCACCTGCACTCCCTGTCAACCCCTGCACTGGGGGACTGTCTCAGTATCCTACAGCCCCCCTTGACGTATAAAACCCAGTTGCACTGTCCTAGCTATGAAATAATTTCCAGACCTAATATATAAAATGAATAATTTTAATAAAGATCTGATGGTGAGACTAATTTCCTTTTTTTATGTTTTTCAAATAGATACATCATGCATTACTGCATGTGTCACGAGTACCAGACACCGGCGGATGGGTTTTTCAACCGCCAGTTGCTTCTCCGCGTGAACAACGTTAGCACCCTGACCATTTTGTGGGACGATCGCCAAGTACAAGTATGCCCTTACACGGTACTAGCGGCTAGATGCAACATACAGACCGTTGTGGTGCCCTAGTGCCTCGTTGTTGGAATAGCCATGCGATTATCAGTGCGACCGAAGAGCTTATTTTATCGTAAACCAACACCCTGTCTACTGCACACGAACATCGCTTGCCTCAAGACGAAATATTTTGGATCGAGAGCAAATAAAAATGCAAATCGCTGAATATTCTCAAAACATTTGATGTCAAATAAATGTACTTTGCCAAATGTACAATCTTGCCGTTTGCTTTTAAACCACTGTTTCATATTCCGAATTGTGGCACTGTATTGTGAGATGATCTAAGACCCTGTGTACAGCAAAGGAACATCGTGTGCCTCGAAACGAACTTTTTGGAACGTGAGCAAATAAAAATGCAAATCGCTGAATATTCTCAAAACATTTGATGTCAAATAAATGTACTTTGCCAAATGTACAATCTTGCCGTTTGCTTTTAAACCACTGTTTCATATTCCGAATTGTGGCACTGTATTGTGAGATGATCTAAGACCCTGTGTACAGCAAAGGAACATCGTGTGCCTCGAAACGAACTTTTTGGAACGTGAGCAAATAAAAATGCAAATCGCTGAATATTCTCAAAACATTTGATGTCAAATAAATGTACTTTGCCAAATGTACAATCTTGCCGTTTGCTTTTAAACCACTGTTTCATATTCCGAATTGTGGCGCTGTATTGTGAGATGATCTAAGACCCTGTGTACAGCAAAGGAACATCGTGTGCCTCGAAACGAACTTTTTGGAACGTGAGCAAATAAAAATGCTAATCGCTGAATATTCTCAAAACATTTGATGTCAAATAAATGTACTTTACCAAATTTACAATCTTGCGGTTTAATTTAAAAGCACAGTTTCATATTCCCAATTGTGGCGCGCTGTGTTGTTTGAGCTCATCTGTGTTGATTTCCTGGTTCTGTGTGGAGTCGCGTAGAAGACGCCTGGGCGCGTTTGCCTACGCAGCTCAGTCACGTCACGGATAGAGGCGGGGAATATGAATGTTTTGATCAAGTCTGTTTCAGGGGCGGGGGATTTGATTTAGTGCCGCAAAAGCAGGTGAGCCAGGGCGATGCGGCAAGTGAGAGGATTATCATAAAATGGCGGATGTTTTCGAGTGCGTTAATGGACGAAAAGTCGGGTAAGGTCCATAGGAAAGTTTTCTACGATCTACCGATTTATGCTTAAAAACACATGGCCGAACCATAGGAACAATAAAAAAAAAGTCCCGGAACTATCCTTTAATTCCAAACCTTCCAGCCATCACTGCTTTTTGTTTTATAGGAATAATTTGTAGCAGGAGACATCCTGGAAGAGCCTGCACTGCGGGAACAGGTGAGCAAGGATGAGTGCAAGTGCAGGGAAGCCCAATGCAGTGAAGAAGCGGGAACACAGGAAGTGGAGAGAATTTGAATCTAAGAGGCACAGAGAGGGATCATTGGAAAGGAAACTGAGCTTCAACAAAAGCTGAGGCAAAACAAGGACCAAACCATTGGCACCACAAGAACCCAGAACTTCCCAAGGCCTGGAATAAATACTAGAACAATCCTTCAAAGGAAGCGTTGCTGTGCAATGTCTCTTCCCCACCAAGGGGTATTTTAAGGACAACTCTTACTTGCAAGTTCCGGTTCCTTGCCTTTTTCATTCCTCCTTGTCTAGTCTGTGGGCCATCGCGCAATGGAGCTTGCTCTCATTCCTAAACCGTATCTATTTGTTTCTCAACCAAGCTAATGACGTTTTTCTTTTCTTACCCACCTCCATTTGGCAAGGATTTCTAGTGTCCCTTTGTCCTCTTCCTGATTGACTACTGCCTTTGTGTGTCTCTAACTCTTCAGAGTGTAACAGGCATATTCTCATACTTTGAGCCTCGATCATACCAGAGAATGCCTTTACATTGAACTACTTTGTGCACAAGCGTGCTTTTATTTGAACCATTTTTATATAATTGTTGAATTCTTATTTTAAATTGCTCTCTTGTGACCCTGCCCGTGTTTAAACCTGTTTAGAATTGTGTATTTTATGTCTAGTGCTTTTAGAGTAGTAGTTATTTGTTAACTATGCACGCTCTGACTTCCTGCGGAACTACATTTCCCAGCAGTATTGTAGTTTGCTGTTCCTTTTCTTTGCTGGCAGGCGTGACTGCAAGAAGCCGGTTAGTGCCGGTTTGGGTAAACTTGGTGGAAGGACTGGCGTGGGATCTGTTGCACTGAGGGCGGTCTCCCATCTGACAAATCGTACTGCCTACTTCATCTCTAGCAACCAGAGATAATATTAGGTAAGGTGCACTGCTTGTAGCATAATCTAGCCCTGATTCTTTCGCATCCATCTTGACAACTCGTTTCCAAACAAAGAGAGCCAAAATCCTGGAGAAATATCTAGCGCTAGTACTACTGCCAGATGGGGACACTGTAACGGAGACGACAAAAGCAAAATCGATCTGCCCTCCCTCCCCTGTGATATGTGTCACTAAACATGAAGTGAACGCTAATACTGCCTCCTTAGCTGACCCGCTCCCGTTATATGGCAATCAGCCTAGTGCTATGGTATCTGATGTTAACAAAAAGGAGAGGTTACACACCTCGCTATCAGCCAGAAAACAGACCACCTCACTCAGCCAAGAGGAACATCCTGGGGATTGCACCCAGCCACCTAATGTTTGTTTATTTATTTATAGCACACACCAGACCCAAAGGTATCAGGGCGCGAGAACAAGTATACTTTAAACTTACATAGTTACAATGTTACATGTTACAAGTTGCGTATTTACAGTGTTACCATACAAAGTTATCTAGATACAATGTAGTACAGCAGTACAGCGTAAGATACATGTTAAGTTACAGGTAAAGTTCTGCAAAGCAAAACAGGATTCAGTCCGGGTTACACAGGTTTGGCACAAGGAATAGCAGGTTATGCAAGTGCTACAGGTCATTTTCTTTAAGCCAGTTCATGGTATTTGATCTAAAGTGTAGATAGGATTGGTTGGTCCTTAAGGTGGGTCGGAGGTAATTCCACATGTTCCAACAATGTTATCATAGTCACTAAAGTAGATAAGAAGATAACACCCCCTGATAGCGTGTTAAACATATCCTTGCTTAACACTCGCTCACTGGTTAAACATGGGGCAGATGTTGCCGATTACATCTCAATGTATAGCCCAGATATACTGGCGGTTACCAAGACATAGCTGCATGATGCCATTCAATTTGCCGCAGATTAGGCTGTGCCAGTGGGGTACAAAATGTTTAGAACAGACCAAATGGAAGTGCGAGGGGGAGAGTAGCCCTGATAGTGAAAATACAAAGAATGTCATTCGTTTGATATCATAAAACTAGATGTCTGTGAACACCTGCTTGTAAAAATGAAACTTAAACCTAATGTTTCACTCACAATTCGTATTCTATATATACCACCTCAAAGCCTATCCGCTTTTGAGGAACAACTTCTGGAGCTGCTAAATAGACGCTGTTGGTTACTCCCAGTTAGTAAAGGGTCAAACACATCAAAGTGGACACATTCTAGACTGGATTCTATCCCATAATCTGCAAAGCAAAGCAATAGATATTCAGGCCTGTCACTACTTGGTCAAACTTGTTGTCCTGCTACCTATTCCCCCTGCTAGACTGGACAGCAATACTGAGATTACATCCAGGAACACCAAGAATATCTCTTCGGATGCTTTCTCCACTCTACTCTCAAATAAGTTGGACACTATAGATACTTTCAAGAAGGCCTTTGATTTAGCATCTCATCTTTCGTCAGCCATTAAGGCCACTACCGACACGCTAGCCCCCGAAAAGAAAAAGAAAGTTAAAACTGAAACCATCAATAAATTATGGTTTGATGATAATATCCTGGAAGCTAGAAAAGTAAAAACATCCTTGGAACGAGTATGGCAAAATAACCCCCGTCCCCTCACTTTAGAGACATATAAAAAAATCTGTGCACGCCTATAAACATGCAATTGCTGAAGCAAAAACATATAACGCACGCATTGAGAATTCCAAATCTAGTCCTAATAAACTCTTCAAAATTCTCAAATACTCTCCGCGAGCCACACATCATTTGCACCTATTGTTAAATACTCTGTGTGGTGTCAGTCTATACAAGATGAATTCCAGAAAAATCTTTGGGCACCAGATGACCATTGCAAACAATCAAGCCACCCTTGCTATTAATACAGGTCAAGATAATCATAGCACCATCTTCCTGGATAATCTTGCCGCACCCCCTAAGTTTGATTTTCACAGCTGCTCGGAAACAGAGGTTCTTGAGATTGTTATGAAACTTAGGTCCACTTCCTGTTTAGGTGATTCATGTCCTGCTGACATTCTGAAAGGCTCTCTGGACACTCTGATCCCTTGGATCACTAGGTTGGTCAATGCCTCCTTTGAGGAAGCATTGTTCCCACCTCCTTGAAGGACGTTTGGGTAACTCCACTCTTGGAAAAAAGATCACCCTTGATCCAGCAGTAGCAAAGAACTATCGTCCAATCACCAATGTGCCTTACCTGCTGAAGATTATAGATGGAGTAGCATATTTGCAGTTACAAAAATGTGTGGATGAAAATAATATTCTCAACCTCTGTCAATCGGGTTTTAGAACAAATCACAGAACGGTGCGGCCCTTCTGGACCTTAAATCCAACATCGCAGGGGTAATCGAGAAGGGTCATCCAGCGGTACTTATCCTGCTGGACCCCTCTGCAGCATTTGATCTTGTGAATCATAATCTGCTCGGTGAGGGGCTAAAATCCCTCACCAACTGCTCTGAAAAGGCCTCTTTATGGATCACACCATTCTTGGGCTCTAGAACCTCCAGAATGGCTGCAGAGAACGCTCAAGCCTCATCCATCTCCCTGACCTGTGGAGTCCCACAGGGCTCATGTTTGTCCCCCCTGCTCTTCAGTATTTATTCCAAGCCTTTGCTCGATCTCCTGGATGTCCAATACCAAAATTATGCTTGTGACACCCAGGTCCTATTTGAGCTGACTGATATATATTTGCATGATGTGCTGGTGCTCAACAAAGTCTTCAACTAAATAAAAATGTGGATGGCACTAAATTCGTTGGCCCTTAATTAATGAGAACACGGAGCTGCTTATCGTGGCCTCTGGCCCACGTTTAAAGAAACACAGTATGCCCAGCTTTTGATCTCTGGTAACCTGGCCCCCGTGAGCAAATCGGTGAAAACATTGAGTGTAATTTTTGACCCCAAACTCTCCATGAAACAACACGTCTCACAGGTTCATTCTTCATGTGAACATGTTATTAAATTACTCCATCAGATCAGGCCTTATCTCTCCTCAAAGAACAGATCACTGTTGGCCACTGCATTGTTAATGTCATGGCTGGACTATTGCAATAGCCTCCTTGTGGGTACATCAGAGACAAATCTACATCGCCTTCAGATCACTCGGAATGGAGCCGTCAGGGCTGTTTTTGAACTCCCCAAGCGTGATCAAATTTCGGCCAACAGGAAAAAGCTACACTGGCTGCCTATAAAGCAATGAATAAGTCATAAGATCCAATCACTAGCCTACAAATATCAGTATGCGGCTGCTCCACAATACCTTATTAAAAGGCTTAGGTGAAGACAGCCAGTTCGGACGCTGTGGTCGACTGAAAAGCATCTTCTGAACCAACCTCCTTTACATTTAAAGAAATTTGGCGATACAAGTTTTGATGTCCATGCCCCACAGGAATAGAATGCTTTGTCACCTACTGTCAGATCTTTACTGACTCTAAGACTCTAAGAGTCTTTAAGGGGACTATCAAAAACGCCCTTTTTAATTCCGCTGACTGAGCTGAATGGCTCCTTCATTTTGCCTGCCTGTCTTTGACCTCAGTATTCTTCTGTTTCCTTCTTGTCTCTTTCATGCCTGCTGATGCCCATGGGCATGTAGCAACTTATAAGAATGTCAATAATAATTCTTGCTCCTATCCAATGCAGTTCATACCACAGCTAGCTTTTAACTCCTGATTGTCCAACTGAATACCAGACTGGCAGTCGTGCCACAGTGTGCCTAGGTATCTCTATTGGGCTTGACCCTAAGTGCAACACCATTTATCACACAAAGTTGTGACTGCTGTCTGGGTTCCTATGCAATATGGGAAGTAAAACTATATCTGCTCTTGAAAGTCCTCACTGCTGCCTTTGCTAACCATACCAACTAAGTACCATGCACAAACACTACACAAACCAATTCGTATATGGCTTCTTACTACTCCCCCACCAGACTGCAAATAACAAAACATGACAACTCCACAACCAGCTTACATATAACAGCAATGGCCAATACATCCTAGCACCTTGGGCATACAAGGTTTCCTTTCTGGAGAGAAATGGCTCGATGGTTGGTATGCATCAACACAAGTAACCAAACCCACCCTATCTCTTTCAGATGCGTAAGAGTTAAAGGAGACCATGCAAAAAGCAGCAATAAGCAGTATAAATCCTAGTTACAAAACATAACCAGGCCTTGCAAATTATTAAAAATCCCACTAGACCTGCAGGGCAAGTTCCTTAGTTTACATATTCGACCTGAGAAAAATGCGCTCACCCCAAGGCGACTGGTGACAAAATATTTACCAGTGCTTTTTGTAAAATGGTGCATGTCTGCATAAGCACACTACATATTTGGTGCAATGCTGCCAAGCATGCAGTGAAACTTGCATTTGCCAGTTTCTGCAAACAAAGTGTGTTCACAGTAAATGCAAATAGGTTTCTAGCATCCCCATACTCGCCAGCAAGGTCAAGTATTGTTCAAATGGTGTTTGTTCTTCATAAAAACTACTCGCCAATGCCAGTGGGCTTATAGATTCTTAGATCCCTGATAACATTCAGCAATGTTGTGACCTAGTGTATGTTTTTGGGCACCTGTGGGTGGCCCACAGAGCAGGGTATGGGCTGATGGCAGCTCCATGCTGAATTTGACAGGTGCGCGGAGTATCCTCCATTTTGGGATACCCCGGCCCTGCCATTGGGATCAGTTGATTCCTGATGGAAAACAAGATGGCCCCTGTGGCCTCTTGCTTTCTATTACCTATGACCTTGTTTTCCCAAAGTCCTGGGAAGCCCTGACTCTGTCCTTTCCCCCCTGACTGGCTGTTGGGTGGAAGTGCCATATATGGTGTTGTTGTGAAGGCCCAGCCAGACTAGCTGGAGCCTTCCCAGTGATTTATGTTTTGGGTACTTCCTGTGGGTGGGAACTGGGTGAATAGAGTGTGTGACGAATGTGCATTCTGTGTTGTGGATGTCTAGTATCTGGTGGTTGACACAATGACTGAGACAGCCCTGCCCGAAACCGGTATGCATGCAGTTTGGAGTGTTGAATGGCCCGGTACTTGTCCCAATACACATAACTTGTTGTGAGTGTCTGGAGAGAAGTGAATGGCCTGAATACCTCGTGTGCCTGATTGGCTGCCTTCCTGCATGAATGCCCTTAGTCGTGATTGGATGCTTGAGTGTGACCCAGCGGAATGAATGCGAGATCAACAGTATATCTGGGTACCTCTCACTGCTAGGAATCATGTTCAGAAGCTGAAGTCCACTACGACGAGTAACTGGAGTAACTGAAGCTTGATCTTGAAGCCTCACTGGACGAGAAGAAGTGCTGTTGCTCTCCTTCACAATCTGAAAGCTGCTGTGTCTCCAAGGACTGACCCAGAGAGGACCTGGTAAGGCGCCCTCTTCCCGAGCTACGAGGGAACATCGTGCACAGCTGATCTTTGCCAAAGCTCCCTGGTAGACAGACCTACGACAGGCTGCCGACCCGAGACGGGGACTGCCGCGGAATCTCAAAGAGAAGCGCCCGGACTGTTGTCCGCCACTGTCGCCGACCACCGTCGCCGACCGGAGCCGCCATGCTCCCGTTTGCCTAAGAACTTCATTTGTTCATCGGACGCTCTCGTCTGCATCGTCGACCGCTTTATCCCGCTGGAGAAGGCTTGACCATCGACGAGCATCCGCCAGTGGGTTTCCCGCCACCTACAAGACCACAGAGACGCCGACGACTCGACGCCCTTGCTGGGCCACAGTTCATCATCATCTCTTTGTGGTGCAGAACTATCGTCGCCGAGGTGCCCCGCACGGCTCTTCCTTGCAGGACGCCAACGCTCCGTCGTCGACGAGCACCGCTAGGAATGAAGCTGCCACTTCCCTGCCGTAGTTCAACCTGTTCGCCGTCAGACGTTCGACCCGTGACTCCTGCCTTAAAGGGAGGGCACTCAAGAAGGGCCGTCGATTCCCCAACACCGAACGGCAAGTTCCTCGACGCCTCTTGACGATCCGTGGCTCCTGCTTTAAAGGGAGTCACTCAAGAAGGATCGGTCGACACATCTTCGGAGAACTCTACTCCACCAGGTACATTGGGTGGGTAAAACCTTAATAGGAGGAAATAAGACTGTTGAACAATATATGGACTCGGCTTGTGCTATATATCTTTATTTACAGGTTGCCCAGGTGGGGGGGATCTCCACAAAGAACTGTGCCTAAGGGTAGGGGTCAGAATTCTGCCTATTGTTTCAACCATCTTGCGTTCCTTCCTATCTCTATTGCTGGTTTCCTCGTTATTGATCTGTGTAACATTTTAACCGTACAGTTGATGCACTTTAATGAGATTTGATGACATTGGTGGTACCACTTTAGAATTGTATATATTTATCATTGTTGACTTTCGAGTACAAAATGTGTTATTGTGATCGTGTACATACCTTTGAATATGAATTATATAAAGACTGTGTTTTCAGTAATACAGTGTGTGGACATTCCTTTGTGGGGGTTCGGGGACTACACTGTACTTAAGAACCAGCCCGCATCACCTCCCGAAAAGCTAAGCCTTGATTGCTCGTCCATTGCTACCAAATAGAGAATCTTGGCTGGGGTCTTCTGTGCGTCTCCTCTACCATATAGAGAGCCGAGGTACAGTGTCATGCCTGCGCCATGGGCGCATACATTTACGATCAATATGGACTTTATTTTCCATTTGCGAGACTTTGGTGCTTCTCTATTTTTTCCAACAAACTACACTTACCACAATGCACTTGGTTATAACCATCTATTCCTGGCCATTCCTATTCATCATCTTCGGAACTACAATCCCCAGAAGCCCTAGGGATCTCCTCTGCTTCCACCAGCTCAGGAACAGAGAGGGAGGAGGCCGATTGTCTGCAGGTGTGCTTATCCGGTGCGACCAATTAGCCTGCCTCTGTGCTGGGCAGGGCGGTATAAAAGCTGCTGCCTGCATGGGCTCAGTCTCTTGCATTAAGAGTCTTTCCGGCACTTTGTTGCTTCGAGCTACGGATCTTGTATGCGGTTCCTCCTTACTCTGGCTTTGGATCCAATGCCCTGCCGGGCTCTCTACATTGCAGCTGATCACGCTCTGCTGCTTTCCAGCCTCCGCCCTTGCCCTGTCGGGTTCTCTGCTTTGCAGCCGATCACACTCTGCTGCTTTCCAGCCTCCGCCTGTGCCCTTCCGGGTTTCTGCCTTGCAGCCGATCACGCTCAGCTGCTACCTTCCGCCCTGGTCTTCCAGGCTCCTGCCCTGCAGCCTGCCTCACTCCGGCTGTCTACAGTCCTTGTCCTTTGGGCTCCCTGCTCTGCAGCCTGCCTCACTCCGGCTGCCTACAGTCCTTGTCCTCTGAGCTCCCTGCTCTGCAGCCTGCCTCACTACAGCCCTTGTCCTCTGGACTCCCTACCTTGCATCTTACAGTCCTCTGCAGCCTTCTACAGTCAGCGGCCCTGCTCCTCTGGGCTTTCTCCTTGCAGCCGGTCCTTCTGGCTCCTTGCCGCGCAGCCCGCTTCTCTCCGCTGCCAACAGCCCTTGTACTCGGGCCTTCCTACCTTGCAGCCGATCACGCTCCGCTGCTTGCTACCTACAGCCTTTGTCCACTGGGTTCTCAGCCTAGCAGCCCTCTACAGCCTTCTACAGTCCGCGGCCCTGCTCTCCTGGGCTCACTCCTTGCTGCCTGGTCCTTCTGGGCTCCTTACCGTGCAGCCTGCTTTACTCCACTGCCTTAAGCCCTTTCCCTCTGGGCTCCTTACCTTACAGCCCTGCTCCTGTGGGCTTGCTCATTGCTTTTCTGCTCCTCTGAGATCTCAACCTTGTTCCCTACTGTCCTCTGCTATCCAATCCTGTTATTCAACTTTCCCTTCATTTCCTTCTGCTAGTTTGCTATCAACTTCCTTTTCCTGGATTCGTCTGTACGTATCTTCTCTTGTACTGTTTGTATACCCTTTTGTACAGAGCTTGTCTGTTGGTTTCCATCAGGCAACCTCTGCCCTTTCCCTTGTCTTGTTTCTATGTTACAGACACCCATAGCTGTTCCAAGCCATGAGCAAACAGCGTGGGCCTCTGTTATAGCAAACTGTGCAGAAGGCTAGAGTTTTTCCTAAGGTCCGTGGAATACTCTTTTCCTATATCTGCATACACCCCTCGAGGGAACCCATTCTGTTGTACCTTATTCCTTGCTACACTTGCCTACTCTTCGTTCTCACTACTTTCGCTGTGTGTGTACTTATCTGTCCACCTTACTTTGGCACAACCACGCAAACCCTTCCTGGGTGTCCTGTGCCACTCTTAACAGGGTGCCATCCCGTGACATATAGACACCCCCTACCAGTCTTTACAGTGGTGGACAATGCTTATGTGGGCTCAGTCAGCAGTTCCACATATAGTCACAGGGATTAACTGGGAGCAGTTTTGATGACATGTTTTAATCTTGCAAACCATTCCCCACGTTTAGCTCATTGGGCTGCATAGCTGAGCGCGGTTCAGCAACCACGAGACCTGTGGGCAGATCCACACAGGTCTAAAGTCGATTAAGGGTGATAGTGGAGTGGATGGAGGCAGACTAGGAAGGCATTGATGATTTGAAGCAGGGAGGAGTTGTTGGTGGGGAGCGGGAAGGTCGGGAGAAAAAGCAAAGGTGAGGAGAAGGAGATGCAAAGACAGATGGTGAGCAGCACAGAGTGAGGAGGAAGAAGGCAAGAGAAGAGGGAGGCAAGAGAAGAGGAGGGCGAGAAAAGTTATTTCATGAGAGGAGGCACTTGGGAGAGCAGTGTTGTGGTGGAAAGAGGAGAGAAAGAAAGGAGAGGTAGGAGATCAAGAGAAACAGTAACACCAGGAGAGGCAAAGGGGTAGACAAATAAGAGAACAAGGTCTAAGATGGTTGGACACATGGGGCCTAATTATGAGTTTGGCAGTATCTCATAAATCTGCTCAGATACTACCAAACGGAATGACCATTACCGCCACTCGCTCAGGGGGAATTACCACTGGATTTCAAGTGGTGGTAGGCGGTGTTAGTCCGCATTAATAGGAGTGCATAGGACTCCATGGGGATTTCATTGGAATTACTGTCAGCAGTAATTATGCCGATTTTTGCCTTTTGGTAAATCCTATACCTCTCAACCAATGCCATATGGCGGTGCGGGAATGCGGTAATAATGTTGCAGTAATGGAATTACTGCCACGTTATCACCACATTTTTCCACACTGTCATACTCTGAATGAGGCCATGATGTTGCACAGGAATAAAAAGGTGGAAGGAAAGCAAGAAAGAAAGGAGAACCTGAAAGAAATCAAACATATTGAGAGGTTAAAGAGGGCTAAGAGAGGGAAAGAGTAGGAAGAAAGAAATGGATTGAAACTAAGAGGAAAGATGAAGAGATGCTGGTCATTGTGAGTCATCGAAAAGGAGTTAGGAGAAAGCATAACGGTGGCAGAAAAGGAACAGAATAATGAAGGCCAGGAAGCGGAGGAGGAGCAGCCAAACATTAGCCCATTGGCTGGTCCTGTGGTGGTGGTTCATACAGTGGTGCTTCCTGCAATGGGAATACTGACGTCCACTTTTGTGTGAACTACAGTGGGATCAATTCTGTGATCAAGACCGATGCTCACCCCATACCAGACTGCATTTTCCAGCCCAGAAGGCCGCTATCAGTTTATGCCCCTGCCAGCTTTCAACAGGTTGATGAACAAGATCCTCAGTGGCCTACAGAACTTCAGCATTGCCTATCTTTGTGTAGTTGCAGTTTTTAGCCACACCATCTTTCCCATCTGAAGCAGCTGCTTCAAGCCATGGCAAATGCTGGCTTAAACATCAAGGTTTCAAAGTGCCAGATAATGCAGGGTACTGTTACTTACACCAAGTGGGTGGTGGTAATAAACAGTTTCCTCAAGCAAAAGTGCAAGTAATTCGGGATTGGGACATTCCTACCAGACAGACTCTGGTGAGAGCCTACGTGGGCCTCACTCAGTACCAGAGGTTTTTTATTGAGGTGTATGGGATCATTGTCCCACCCTTGAATCATTTGATATCTAAAAGACACCAAGGAAAATCATTTGTACTCCTGCCAGCCAAAACCGCTTTCCAGAATTTAAAAGATGGCTTGTACAGGGCTCAAGTTCTAAATATCCCAGATTATGGATGGGAATTATCCAGACAGACGCTTGAAAATGTGTGATTAGAGCAGGTTTAGTACAGCTATATACAAAGCGGGTTGAACAACCAATTCCTACGTAAGCATGCAACTGATGAAAAGAGAGCACAATTTGGCCAACATTAAAAAAGCGGTATTTGCAGTAACTCGGGAGGTATGCAAGCTGAAACTCTACATATTTTGGTCTAATTCTACCATCTCTACTGACCATAGGCCTCTCAGGTGGATGGCCAGCTAGGGGGAGAAACCCAAGTTTCTGCGCTGGGTTTTTAAAATGGATATCTAGCATAAACCTGGCTCACAGCACTCAAATGCAGATGGCTTCAGTAGGTACTTTGACCTGGATGATGACCTTGGCCCTTAGAAGGATGTAACTTTTTTGATTTTTAGGAATAAAATGGTGTGGATAATTCTGTTTCTAAAAAAGAGGCCTGCTAATCGAACCCCCTTTCATAATGCTTTAAGCCGAAATTATAGTGAACCTGTGCCTTTGACCTCTTCAGGAAGTGCTGTGCACAGACAGCATAGCAGGGTCAAAGGGCACATGTGCCTTCCTGAGAGCTGCTGGAACACAAATTTCAAAAATGCAAAGGTAGTTTAAACTCTAGTAAGTGTATGCACTAGTCAGCCTGTTGGTATTTTAAACTGTAATTATAAGCAATGACTGGTTAAGACATGGTGGTCACTGGGATCACACAATTATATAGCAACAGCATTTGCATGTCATATTAGTTACTTGGGGACCATTGCTCCAAAGACAGTCCAATCCTGGTATAAAATAGCCACTCATGTACTGGAGTCTTTATGTAGTTGGACATTGGAAGTGTGTGATATGATAAATCATTTATAACGCGCCTGTAGACAAGTATTTCTAGGAGCAACAAGGGAGCGAAAACCGAGGGAGGACAAGACAAGCTATCTTACTAGGCAATGTGTCAATCAGATCGTGCAAGTGCGAAAAGTGCAAGAGGAAAGGGACGGGGGAGTGCCAGGGAGAGGGAAGGGGAAAAAGGCAGAATTGCTCTGAGTAATTGCAGCCATTGTGGGTAAGATTTGTGTTTGGAGGGGAGTGGGTTCCTGGTCTCCTGAATGAAACACTTGTGCCATCACTACAATAACCAGAATCCTTTGAGACTGAAATTGAAAAAAGTAATTAGCAACACCTGAAAAGGAACACAGCTAACACAGCCTCCCTGATGAGAGTTTGAGACTTGAAAGTACTTGGAGGAGTAGAACTAACTATTGTGCTTTGGAACTGTAGCAGTTGGGATTTAACCCTGGTAATTTTTTAACATTGTTGGGACTATTTTCATCTGGGATTCAGCCCTGTTATTATTTTTTGAACTGTGTTGGGATTCAACCCTGTTATTACTTACATCAGGATTAAATGACTTGGAACCAGAGTGCGTGCCTGACCTTCTTTTTCTACTTAATGTTACAGGAGACCCGGGCTCCAGAGGCAGCAGCACTGGGCCTATTATGCCCCCACTTTGGAGAGCCATATTCATGGTTTTCCCCCCTCCCCCAATTGTGGGTAAGATTTGTGTTTGGAGGGGAGTTGGTTCCTGGTCTCCTGAATGAAACACTTGTGCCATCACTACAATAACCGGAATCCTTTGAAACTGAAATTGAAAAAAGTAATTAGCAACACCTGAAAAGGAACACAGCTAACACAGCCTCCCTGATGAGAGTTTGAGACTTGAAAGTACTTGGAGGAGTAGCAGTTGGGATTTAACCCTGGTAATTTTTGAACATTGTTGGGACTATTTGCATCTGGGATTCAGCTCTGTTATTTTTTTAACTGTGTTGGGATTCAACCCTGTTATTACTTGCATCAGGATTAAATGACTTGGAGCCAAAGTGCGTGCCTGACCTTCTTTTTCTACTAAAAATTGCAGCCAGGGCAGCGCAGCTCTATGCGGTAAGTGCTAGGAGGCAAAGGGACTGTAGAGGTTACATCCCCTAAGTGTGTGGTAGGCTTGGAGGCAATGCAGGAGTGACTGATCAGGAAAAAGCTTGGTACCCAGGGAGACTCTGAGGGGAGCCAATCAATCAGTTGGTACTGCAGACATGTAGGTCAGCAGGGGAGGGAGAGTGAGAAAGCGGAGGAGAAGAGGAATGTTTTGCGCTGCTTCCTGAACTTCAGGTGGTCCGGCTCAAATTTGAGAGGGGCAGGGAGGCCATTCCAGAGAGAGATCTACCCCCCACTCTCTGCCTGGAGTAGTGGCTGACCCTTTGGGAGAGTTGGAGGTAGCTGAGCGAAGGGCTCTAGAAGGAAGGTATTTTGGAAAAGAGCGTTGGAAGTAGTGCGGGCCCCGGTAAGCCTTGTGGACAATGCAAATGGTCTTGAACATGATCCTTGCATCCACCGGGAGCCAGTGTAGAGATTTCAGGGCTGGAGAGATACGGATTAGTTCTGGATTAGTTGCAGAGGGCAGAGAGTAGAGGAAGGCAGATTGAGAAAGAGGCTGTTGCAGAAGTCCAGCCTAGAGAGAACTAGGGCTCTGGAGGCAGTGAGCTTCTGGGGGAAGGTGAGAAAGGGAAGAGTACCTATGAGGAGGTGCTGCTGGTAGTGGGACTTCTTGGCGACGTCCGAGATGTGAGGAAAGAGAGAGTGGAGTCGAAAATGACACCAAGGTTTTTAGCCTCACAGGAAGGCAAAGGAAGAGGGCCCAAGGAGGGTGGCAAGAGTGAAAGAGGGAAAGTGGGGGGGATAGCCAGCTAAGATTGCAGCACCCCGCCCCGCCTACACCCTCACCAGATGAGATATATATATATATAATAACACATATGTGAAAGAGCCCAAGAACGAAGGATGCCTGCAAATAGCACAGCAAAGATTGAGTGAAGTCTGGTGTGAGGGAGCCGAAGCTGAGCCTGGAGCTCCGCCATCCATGGAACTTCTTCCTCATGCTAGTCAGGTATGCTAGGCTCAGCTTTGCTGGTACTATTGGTAAAAAAAAGACATTATTAGTGATAGTAATACAAGTAGGCTCTAGTGTCAAGAGGTGCTATTGTCATATTTTTTGTATAATATTCACGTTCGTACATCTTGAGTAAAACGACCTGAATTATTTTGTTGGTGTATGTTTTTTGACCATTTTAACTCTTTGTAATGGAAATGTGTGTTTCCATGGGCTCTATAAAGCATTGTTATATCCAATGTCACCTCCTCACACTGTTCTACTACTACCAGCGCCTCACACTGTCCACCAGTGCAGGCATTAGATGCTCACAACCACAACCACTGAGAGCACCTTATACCACCTACCAGTGCACCCGTGTCAGTTCCTGACACTGTCCACACTGCCAGGTCCTCACCTTGTTTGTGGCAGGTGCCCATTACTGTACCTGCATCTTACATACAAATCTCTGCAGGGGTTGCAAGAACACTGCAGGGTCCAATCAGTGCCGGATGAAGATGTCGGGCCAATTTCAAAATGTTTTTTGTGGCCCCCTTGTTTAGCGCTGGGAAAAAAGTCTCAGACACATTTGGGGTGTATGGATTGGTTCTGTGTGATATTTCTGCTTTTAGAAAGCCGCACATCAAAAAGACGGATTGATTTTGGCTGTTTTTGTGCGGCCTTCAAAAACGAAAACATCACACTACTGGGGGCGTTTCACCCCCAAAACCCCTCCCTGGTAAGCTGTTCCCACCCTCTGCCATGCAGTTGTGTTTTCCTATAATTTGGGGGCCCCCGAACTCCCCTTTTCTCCCTCCCAAGCATTCCCACTCAACCGGATTACAAAGAAGAGCTAGAAGAATATATGCATATAGGCAGTTAATAGCTGAAGTGAATGACGTGCATAATATATTGCTTTTATCTTATGTGGATTGTACTATTTCACTGAGTTTTTAGGATCTACGATATGTATTGGTTAAGAATATGACAATATTGTCACTAATTCTCTGGAGGGAAGCTTCTCTTATGTGGCCAGGGAAAGGCAGAAGCTACTCGACTGTGACCCTGGTGGTGGCTATCTGCGGGAGGACCCCATAGGGGAAGACAAACTCCAGAGAAGTAGGACACTAATAGACCATGATATTTTGGTAGTCAAAATTTCACGACACCCATATGTCTTTTCAGCATACCTGCATGGCTTGCTGTTGCGTGGGGGAATAAGTTCCAGGTTTTTCCAACCAATTGCCCCATTTGCCCCCCGTTCCTCCTATATTAGTACTGAGACGAGGAAGAGAGAAAGATGACTAGATGCGGGAAGCCAACACTGCGTTATAGTCTTTGGAGAAGGCTGGTTTATGCCACAAAGTTTTAAACCGCCACATCTGATCCAGAGAGGAGAGTGTGGCAGAGTCTGAAGCTGTTGGCGGCTTGTGCTAATGCCGAACGAGATGCCAAAAATCAGCAGACTACGAGCAGCAGCGTGCAGGCTGAAGCGGACGGTGAGAGGAGAGACCGAACCGTGAGAGGCGCATGGATGTAAAGACGCTAAAGCAAAGGTCGACCAGCTGACCGGATGAACACCTAGTCAACGAACCAGCAGAGAAACCAAAGAGGAAATGCAAGGACAGCTAAAGCTGCCCGGTAAGCCCAAGGAGAATGAATAGGTTACGGGAGCGATTGAAAGCACTTGCAGCATCGCACTGATAACGCACAAGAAACTAATTGAGGATATTGAAGAAACGGATGTGAATGAGAACTTTGTGAAAGAAGGGTTGGTGACTTAGTGTGACAAAGGAGAAAGCAATATACATATGAACAGTGTTAGAAGTGGGGCAGAAGTCCAGTGTTTGAAAGGACGACTTGACAAGCATACAAATAATGCTGAAAGATGGTTAGAGACCCAACCATTGAAAAGATGAAGTGAAATATATATAATGTTGAGAAAGGGTCCAGGACCCAACACTTAAAAATGGAAGACAAGAATGGGTCAGTGACCCAACTTTGGAATACTATTGCAATGTGGATAAGAGAAAGGAAGAAAGAAAAATCCCAGGCAGGTAAGTGCACCAGGCAAACAACATAAGAAGTAAAGTGATATCCTGTCAGGAGAGTAAACCAGGAGTGGGAAGTGAAACAATATCCTTGCAGGAGAGTAAACCAGAAGAGAGAAAGCAAGTCCTATTCTGGCAAGAGAGTAAACCAGAAGTGGAAAGTGATGCAGTATCCTTGCAAGAATGTAAACCAGGAGGAAGAAGTGAAGCAGCATCCTGGCAGGAGAGTAAATCAAGAGTAAGAAGCGAAGCTATATCTTGGCAAGGGAGTAAACAAGGAGTGAGAAGACCAGAAACCTGAAGTTGTGGATCCCAAAGGTGAAGGTTCATACCTCTTTTAACAACCAAACAGAAAGTTGCAAATACCCGGCATAAACGTACACCAGAGGTAGAAAGAGGACAGAATGTGAAAAAGGGAATAAACAAAAAGTGTGTGCATAAAGGGAATTCAAGGGAAAGGTTATACCCTGGACGAAAAGTGATAAGCAAAGGAACTGAAAGAGAAGATTAATTCCCCCAATGTTAAGTGGAATGATGTTAGTGTTGAGTGCCGAAGGGGAAATCTGCAAAGGAAAAGAAGTAATTTCAATGAAACTGTGGAATTGTAAGAAACAGGCAACCTCAAGGGAGAAGTCGTCCACCCACAGCCCTTGAACTATGAAGTGAAATATGGTGAGAGGAAAGATTTGCAGGAGAGGACCAAAACACCTTCACATTTGTATTGAACATTATTTACCTTCATCCAAAAGTACTATCGGAGAAAATATAGGGGAAGCAAGGAGCCCTTTTTCCATCTAGACTTTTATGTTTTCTGTGTTCTGCACCTTGAAACTTTACGTTAATACCTTTTGAAGAAAGCTACAAATATATAGCTTACCAGAACCTCCTTGTACACATTATATTGTGTGTAGAGTGTAAGGATCAAATTAGGATTTTTGGACACAGGACACTCTTTTGTTTAACATCCTGAAACAGACGTTCCTTCGTTTTGTTGAGGCAGGGAACCTCTCATAGACTTAGGGACAGATAGGATTTCTCCCAACCCTTATTATTATTTTCTTATCAATAAAATATCAAAATTGTATCCAAACAGATTACTGTGTCCAACATTTACTCTTGATCCCTTTTAATTGATATATGAAATTACTTGCGTTGTATTTGGTATTTCCGAAAGGTTAGTAATAAACCAAATGCAATAAAAAAAATTAAAAATATAATGCCAACCTCTCTTCCCCACCTTTAGGCAGTAGATTCCCAATAATGCAATGTTTTACTTTCTGCCCCCGAAAGTAATTCTACCCCCAATGCAATCAAATGGGAGAATTCAGTTCTCCGGCGTTCTGTGAAAAAATCTCCCTCAGTCACATGTACCAAAAAAGGTTGGCATGAATGATTTAAAAAAAGAGGCCTCAAGGAAACAGTTTCTGTGGGCAGCACCCCACTTTTCTCTGTGGTCTCCTCCAGGGCAATTCCATCATGAAAGGCCTTGGAGTGCTTTGCAACATCTTCCCATCAATTAAAGGTTTCTAGGGGCCAGAAGCATGCCTCCAAGACAGTGGGCACTTGCGAAGTTAGGCATAGACTCCACCACGTTCCTCGTACCAAAGTTAAGGAATGTGTTGGACCTTTATTCCTCTCACTGGACCTTGGGGAGCAGGAAGGAAAATGGGATATTGTCACATACCTGCCTCCAGTGCTGCTTGGCCCCCTTTTCGTCTTGGGGCAGCTCTCAAGGTCTTTTTCCTTGCCAAATGGGCCTTGAGGATTTCTCAGATTTGTGTGATGAGACTCTATTTATCTGGCAGTCCCCTTTTATTGCCATTTTGCTTTGCTTTGACAGGTGTTTCAACACATTCCAAGTGTATGGTGACAGTTTCCGCAGTCAGATGCGCTGATAGCCCATGGGAAGGTGAAGATCTCCTGGTACTTTTATTTTCCTCCTGCCACCGATTTTTGCTGTGACATGATGGGTCTTCAAGCAATCTTTCTTCTGTTTCCTTTGTCTAAAATGTCACTTCATGAACTTTGAACTGGATGGGTTGCTTTGGGAGACTTTGATGGATTCCTTGCTAGTTGATTTCCTGCTGTGTAGGAATTCGTTGTCATTTTTCAGTCTTTTTTTCTTTACGCCCATCGTTCTCCCACTGGAATCTACCCCCCGAATTGGATTCCTCCCCCACATTTTCAAGCTGAATCCCAGTTGCTGCACAAAGTGTGTCTTTGTAAGAATCAAGACCCGGACCAGGTTTGGGTTGCTGAAATTATACTTTATTCATGTGATTTTAAACTAATGAAAATATAGTCCATGAACTCCTTGAGAGTTACTCCACTCTTAGGCAGTCTTCCAGGTACAGGATTTAAACCCTCCTAAGTCTCCTTGTTGTCCGGATAGGCCCACCAGTTGTTCCTTCTCTCCTCGTCCTCTTCGTATGACTAGGAAAATCAACAACAAACGCTGGATTAGTTCCCGGGCTTTTATATGATGTGAGTGACTTGCTTCCCCCCCAATGGAAAGCTTCCCTGTCAATCAGACTTCTCATTGGCTGGTATTGCCATGTCCCGCCTCCTTTAAAGGCTGCCGTGGTTTCCCAGAGTGGCTGATTCTGCTGCCTGCCAGAAGAGTCCCGCTCCCAGGCAACTCCATCCCGTGAGTCCCTCCCCCCTTTTGAAGTCTCTCCCTCTCGCCATGTGTGTTTGTTTCTGTGGCCGTTCCAGAACGGACCGCAACGCCGAGCAAGCCGTCTCTCCCTTCCTGGTGGGGAGAGACGCTTGGCGGGCCGTGTGGGCCGGCTCTCCGTGACTGCCCGTGTTTCCCGCGGGTTCGCCGTCACCAACCCGTCTCCCGGGCTGCAAGCCGCGGCGTTACCCTTGGCGGGTTCAGGTAAGGCTGGGCGGGAGGGGGCCGCTCTTTTCATGTCGCGGCCCGTTGCCGCGATCTTGTAGAGTCCCGGGGAGAACGGGTGGGACGGGGCTGCGTTTTCTGTCTCGCGGCCCATTGCCGCGATCCCGCGGAGTCCCGCTACCCCTCCCGGCACCCCCTCCACTCCGGGCCCCTTCTCACAGTCTTGCATTTGTCTTTTCTGTTCCCCCATATTTTAGTTGTTTGGTTTGTTATTACCTCAATGTATATTCAAAGGAGCAACAGAAACACCCCCATGCTTGTGCTTGCCCACATTATCTTCCTTCAGCGAGCTCTTTTCAGATTTCATTGGATATTCCTCCTTGTGCTCATCACTCACTTCTAAAATATTGTGTACCTCGGAGCCTTTTCATGGTCTCCAGTTTACTTGGAACTCTGTTTTTTCTCTATCTGACCCCCACCCGAGACACCTCTTTAAAAAGTAGGTAATTACAGAACAACCAATAACTCTAAATAACCTACTCAACAAACCTTGGAGGGTCTTTGCAGAGCACTAGCGTCTCCCAAAGAATCTTCTTTATCCATTCACCAGCACGTTGGAACCCGGCCGTAGCTTCAATGTCACTTGGATGGTCTGTCGCACAGCATGCTAGAGCACATGGCAGACTGTGGCAGTAATAGCCCCTTTAACCCTGCATTCTTCACGTGGCTCACCAAACCCCCAATGGTGAGATGCGCAGTGGCACATTGGAGCATTCCATGACAACTCCACAAAACAGCTGCACACACCAATATACAGATAACATGTAGCTCTACCTCCAAATCTCCTCCATTAACGACAGCAAGAGGCACAATGATATGCACAGTGCTTACCTGAGGCTCATCTCTTCCAAGACCGAATTCCTACTGCTGACCAACAACACTGAACACCCTGACTGAGCTCTCCCCTATGAACTTCAAGGGCTTTGCACCCTATCTAGCCACCTACACCAAGTCCCTTGGGTTCTATTTCAACATATATAAATACACCAACTACGCCGACGACACCCAAGTGGTCTTCGAGCAGTCGGGTGTCTATGAGAGGGACTCTCAGTTTATCAATCGGGTATATAACCTGATCCAAGGATGGATGGATACCAATTTCTTGGCCTTAAACAGCAGTAAGACTGAATTCCTCCTGGTTGGTTCGAGTCAACGTCTAGATAAGCTAGAGAATAGATAAAGCTAATTTGTAGTATCCGGTTTATTTATTTATTTGTACATTTGTAAAGTGCTCAAAGCCCAGAGGCAACTAGGTGCTGAGGCATAAGAAGATGGTTGCATGTTTTTTGAACTTCAAGAAATGCATTTACATAGTCGGAACAAATATCCGTTGCACATTTATAAATTGCATGGTGAATTTCAAAACAGAAACAAGCTGGAGTTACAATGTCAATGTATACTTAGTATTTGTCCTGGTGGCAGTGGAGGAATCGGCATAGATGCTGAGAGGCAGGGTGTCTGTTATGAGAGGTCAGACCTAAACAGTATGGTTTTTCGGTTTTTCCTGAATGACCAGAAGGATATGTCGTTTCTAAGTTGAGTCGGAAGGGCGTTCCAGAGTTTGGGTGCAATCAACAGAAAGCTAGAGCCTCCCGCATTCTGTCTTCTATACCTAGGGGTGATAAGCAGGTTGGTGTAAAAAGACTGAGTGTGTCTGTTAGATTGAGTTTTACTGATTAGGTTGCTAAGGTAGGCTGCTGCATTCTTTGAGATACATTTGTGAGTGAGTATGAATTTTAAATTTGATCCTGTCGTGGATCTAATAGTCGAAATGTGTTCGTTGCTAGGGATATTTAGTGCTGCTGTGATGGCGTTATTTTGTACAGTTTGTAGTTTTTCGATATTTCTGATACTGGTTCCAGCAAATGGGGAGTTACAATAAACCATCCTGGAGAGTCTCAGGGCTCTGGCCAGGTTGATGGTTTGTCCGTGGAAAGGAAGGGTATACTGGCTCTTATCCATTTAGATGTATAGGCTGCAGAGGAGACTATGGTGTTGTCCTGTCTATTTAAGGTGAGGGAACAGTCAATGTAGACACCTATAGTCTACATTTCGTTGGCGACCGTGATAGTGTTGCTGTCTATATTGAATGATTTGTACTCTTGTGGGAGATTGCTTAGTTTAGATTTGTTTCCGATTAGGATCAACTCGGTCTTGTCGTCATTAAGACACAGTTCATTTAGAGCCATCCAGGCCTGGATTGCAAGGTACGTTTTGTTTAGGTTTTTTGAGTCTGTGTCATAACATCCAGTACCTGATCCCCAATTTGTCAAGTTTGACGAATAGGAGCTTAGTGAATGTGTTGTATAGCGTAGGCGACACACAGGATCCTTGCAGTACGCCGCAGGACACAGGAGCAGGGGGGGCTGCTGCAGTATCAGTGAAGACCCTCATGGTCCGATTACAAAAGAAGGATTTGATCAATTTGATGGCTTCCCGAGAAAAGTGGGCCGCAGTTTCAAGGTGTTGGCACAAAATATCGTGATTAACCAAATCAAAAGCTGCCGAGAGGTCTAATAGCAGGAGGATACATAGGTCACCTTTGTCTTTATATTGGTCCATTTGTGTTTTTAAGTCTAATGGGATTGTTTCCGTTCCATGGCCAGGTCTGAAACCTGATTGTCAGAGGCCCCGGAGGTTATTGAATTCCAGGAATTTTTGGATCTGCAGGTAGGCTGCCTGATCAAGGATTTTTAATAAAAAAAGTTACTGGCCCTCATTAGGACCCTGGCGGAGTGGGTTTACGCCAGCGGTATTCGCGGCGGACCCGTCCGCCCTACTACGAGTTCCCGTAGCGCCATGGAGCCGTTTTCCGCCTGGTTTTTCCGGGCGGAGAAATCCATGGCGCTACGGGACCTTGTTGTTAATTACGCCACCGTATTTTACGGTGGCGTAATTAACGCCTTCCACACTCCCATTATACCCTATGGGGCAAAAATGGGAATGGGGAAGGGTAAAATGGGGAATGGGGATTTACCGCCCCGCCAAGGTCGGCATGGGGCGGTAAATCCGCCAACCCCCATGGCGGTATCGGCAGCTTTCCGCCGTGCTCCATGGTGCATATTGCACCACGATCTCCGCCAGGGTCGTAATGAGGGCCACTGTGTTGATGGGGCGGAAATTAGTAGGGATGTTGGGGTCTAATGTGGGTTTTTTCAGTAAAGGTAGAACCCAAGCTTTTTTTTTAGATATTTTGGGACTAAGTTGGTGGCAAATGAACCATTGATAAGGTTGGTAATGAAGGGTGCGAGTTCAGTCGCACATTCTTTTAACATGGTTGCAGGGCATGTGTCACCCTTGCATCTAGAGAGTTTTAGGCCTTTAGTAATATTAATAGTGTCTGACATGGACAGTGGCGTGAAGGCAAATGTATTATCCTTACAGAATTCCGTTGGGGGAGGTGTCATTGGGCGGGTGGAGTTGAAGTTGAGTTTAGATTTTTTTTGTAGTATTTTTTTTTTGTAGTAGTGTCATTTTGTCTGCCAAGGCATTTTGAATATTGGAGCACCATTGTTCATCTTTCATAGTATCGTCTGGGGTGGGTGCTAGTGATTCCAATTCACAGAGGATGGCAAATAGTTATCTGGTATTAGACTGGGCATTCGAGATTCCTTGGTTGTAGACTTCACTCTTTGCTTTAATAATTTCCTTTTTATAATCTTTGGCTAGTGACTGGAAGAAGGTTTTGCTCACCAGTGATGGCGATTTTGGCCAGTTGTTTTCTGCTGCCCTTTTGGCTGCACGCATGGTATGGAGTTCGGGGGTAAACCATGAGTTAATATGTGCGGTAAGTTTGTCATTTTTACTTTTCAAGGGGGCTACTTTTTCAATGGTCGTAAGCATGATTTTATTGTATTGACTGACCAATGTCGATGGGTCGTTGTCATCAGGTCCAATAAAGGTTATGGAGTGGTAGCATTTTATCTCGGTTGATATGTTTCATACTTCTGGATGGGGTCGTAAGTGCTAGTGGGGGATGTAACACAGTTTTAGTAACAAGAGTAGTAGTGAAGATTATAGTGTAATGATCGAACAATGGCGTAAGGGTATTAGAGAGGATGTCAGTGATGCAATTAGTGTCAGCTATCCAGTCTAGGATATGTCCTTTTTCAGGGATAGGGGAGCAGATTCTTTGGGTAAAGCCTTGGGCTTTCATGGAGTTGGCCAGGAGGCCTGCTTGAGTATCCAGTGGATCACACTGGCCTAAGTAGAAGTCACCCATAATGATGGCTTTAGAGTGGGGTTTCATATTGTGTGCTAAGAGTGATGTGATGTCTTCAAATGTGGAGATAGCGCCTTGGGGCCTATAGACGGTATGCAGTGTGAGGGTGCAGGTATGTGTAAGGGAGATTTTTAGAGTGATGATTTCTCCTACAGAGAAGGGGAGTTCAGTAGAGATTCTTATGTTCAAGGCTTTCTTAGCTAGTAAGGGTACTCCACCTCCTTTTGTTGTTAATCGAAGTCTAGTTTGTTCATTTTGATGACATCTGCATTATCCAGGGCATGGGCCGTGATGGATCTAGCGTTGTCGACTGCGCCTTTTAGTAGGGTCTCATTAGCTGGGCAAGGGGTGGTGTTTTTTTTTATTTTACTCGGATTGTTGTCGAGGTGTGGAGCTGGCGCTGCAATTGGATGATTGGGAGTATTAAGCTCTTGTTGGTTATGGATGACTGGCATTTGTGGCTTTTTAAGCCAATGGTGGGTGCGTGATGATAGTCTAAGTCTTCTAGCGAGTCCAACAATAGGACGTGAGAACATGCGTAATGGGGTGGTGGTTTGACAGTCAAATGACAAGGGTCTCTGTGGAGAGTGGCCATGTGGTGAGTGGGCTGTAGAGGCGCAGGCGTGTCTCTGGGTTGTCCGCATAGATAGATGGTGTAATCTTGTTGGTACGTCTTGTGGAAGTGAGGCTAGGGGGCAGGCTTTAGTATGGAGGTATGGCCTTGCCATATCCTTGGTAATGGGCGAATTATTAGATAGAGGGGAGGTGGCCAGGAATGGTGCAGTTATGTTAAGGAAAGGAGTGGGACATGGGATAGGGTGGTGACGGGCACACTATAGATGGGCTAGGCTATTTCCTATCAAGATGTAGGCACCTGCAGTGCAAGGCATGTCCTTTCTGGTTGTCATGATTCCTGCCCCTCATGTCCACAGCCCTCCAAGATGTCAGGCTGGAGCCAGGCCACAATCACCTACATGGCCCTCAAGGGCCTCTCCATCCCTCAAAAGACCCACTGGGAGTCAGACTTGGCGCTTGTGGCACCAGACTCACTCACTCCCATAGGATAATATTGGGGATTGGACTTATAGTGCATTGATGGAGACAAGATGGATGCCCCCACATATTTCGGTTCCCAGAACTGCATGTGCGGTCTAGTCTTTTGGGTGTGGTTCAGCCCAGAGAGACCTGGGAGACTATTTAAGCCACACCCAGGCTGAGAAACATGCTTTGTGTTTTCTGCACCTGCGGCGTTACACTCACCGTGTTCGGATCGGTCTCCAGTAGGCCTGCATCTTTTTTCTGCGCTCAGCTCCTGCAAGAACAAGAACACCGTTAGGAACATCCTTACCTTGCAGCACTTCTGCCCATCATTCATCGCTCCTTCTGTTCTGCGGGCATCTTCGGCGGTGTCATTCCCATCCCGGCACGCCGCTTCCAAGGGAAAAGAAAAGAAAAAAGGCATTAGTAAGCATTCTGCAAAGCTTTGCTTATTTTTAAATACTGTATGAGCTTCAAACGTTTACCTGAATCCCAGCCGCTCAGGGGGAACTCTGTCTCCGAAACTTCTCATCCATCTGCAAGAGGGAAAATATACTCCAGGTTAGCGTGGAAACATCTGGAGGCGCTGCATACCGCGCTTACCCACCAAATTTGTTCTTCATAACCGGCATCCACGCTGAAAACTTCGCAGCACCTAAAAGACATAGAAAAAGAACTCAATTCAATGCAAGTACGAAAGGGGTGCATCGTGCATCGAGCTCTCACTCAACTTCGGCGCTACTCATCTACTTCAGCGCTAGTCATCTCAGCAGCACGCTGCCATCCCCGGATGCCGGCCATCCTCTAAGGAAGGAAAGGAACGAAGTTAGAGAACTGTTCAAAAGACTCATTATACTTACCTGTCGGACTCTTGCCAGCGAAGTAACTAGGCAGCAACGAGCCCGCATCAATCAACGCGCCCCTGCGCTGAAAGCAGGACGGAGAGCACACTATCCAAGAAAACAGGGTGAGCTGTGGATCAAAGGGAAGGGTTGGTCCCCGGGGAAGAAGGGGTTCAAGCACACAGAGACAATAGGGAGTTAAACTCTACCTATCCTGTGTTTCAGGCCCAGTCTCCAGTCGAATAGCCTCCAGGGAAGGGTTTTAGGTCGTAAGAGGTCAGAACAGGCTTAGTGACATCCCCGTGGATACCAGGTGAGCGTTACAGAACGCAAAGCCTCACATCAAAATCCACCTGAGCGTCATGGAAACGTCAGAAACCGACCAGTTAGCCCACATGTTGGTGGCGGATACGTTCTGAAGTTCATGCAGCCAGGCAGGAGACCAACACCCTGAGGAGAGAGCTAATAGTAGCCAAAGAACGCACTGATGATTTAAGCCAGCAACTTCTCCAGTCACAAGCAGGGCATGCACCATTGCAGGGAAGCGTGCCCTCGATGCCAGCGCCATCAGCCAAACCCGTTCAGATAACCCTTCCTGGGGCAGTCCCCTTGGCCCCGCCCAACGATTTATGGGGGATCCCAAGAGGTTTGCAACATTCATGAACCAGTGCCGCCTACACTTCCTTTGTAGGCCGGGGCCTTTCCGAATGACCAATCACGGGTCGCTTTTGTGCTATCCTACATGAGTGGTAGCGCTGCGGACTGGTCTATATACTTTGTGGCCAAAGACGATCCTTTGCTGCATGACTTCAGGGGCTTTCAGCAGGAGATGGAAAAGCTGTTCGCCCGTCGTACTCATGGGCAGGCATTAGACAACGAACTTCTGTCCCTACGCCAAGGGAATCAAGACCTATTAACATACATAGGCACGTTCAATAGACTCGTAGTTGAAGCAGAATGGCCAGTGGAGAAGAGAACCACGTTATTTCATCGGTGTTGCGGGGGGAGCTCAAGGATGTTCTCGCACAAGTAGTGAACCCCCCAAAAGACTGCTCAGAATTCATTGACCTTGTTGTTCAACTGGATCATAGGTTGCAGGACCGAAGAGCAGATCGAACTAGACCGGACCCTCGCCCTATGTATGTGCGTTCAAAGGACAATACTGCCCGAACAACGGAAGGTTCAGGAGAACCAATGCAAATCTGGGGGGGTCAGATCCCCCTTGACTAAAGCGGAAAGGGATAAAAGGAGACAGCAGCAGTTATGTCTGTACTGTGGAAGGTCAGGTCCTTTCCTTAAAGAGTGCCCTGTGAAGCCCCAGAGGAGGACGGTAGGGGCCACGGACAAGGAAGATACCATCAAGGAATCGGAAAACTCCCCAACCCGGCAAGTGTAGCGGTCCACTTGTCGAGCGAAGAAAGTGAACTACAGATCTCCCATTTTGCACTATCTGTGGTCTTGATCAATCACCAACAACCATCTCGGATGCACGGAGTAAAAGCGTACATAGACAGAGGAGCCGTTGGGAATTACATCGACCAGGATCTTGTGGCAAAGATGGGGCTTCCGTTACGCCCTAAATCAACCACCGACACTGTTACCACTGTCGACGGCACGGAAATAGCTTCTGGTCCAGTTTCCCAATGCACTGCAGCTTTAACCCTTCTGTGCCAGGATGGGCACCAAGAATCTATCGTTTTCGACCTCATTAAGGCACCACAGTTCAGGTTGATTTTGGGAATGCCATGGTTGGTAGCTCACAATCCTCAAATCGATTGGCGAGCAAAAGAATTGGCCTTTCCCGAGACTTGCGCCCACAGATGTTATCGCCAAGAAAAACAACCAATAGACACCAGAACCTCCACGCTTGCGACTGTGGCAATCGGCACCCTACCTAGTGAATACCAGGACTTTCAAGATGTCTTTCAAAAAGAAAAGGCTAATACCCTGCCACCGCATAGACCATACGATTGCCAAATCGACCTGATACCTGGCGCACAAATCCCATGTGGGCGAATTTACGCACTCACGGAACCAGAAAACCAGCACCTGAAGGCCTATCTTGACCAATACCTGGCCAACGGGTTCATCCGTCCCTCGAAGTCTCCAGCAGCCAGTCCTCGTACCGAAAAAGGAGGGGGACTTGAGAACGTGAATCGACTATCGCGCACTGAACCAGATTACCGTAAAAAATCGTTACCCCCCTGCCACTGATCCCTGAATTCTTGATCAAGTGAAAGATGCCCAAATCTACACAAACCTAGACCTGAGGGAGGCATATCACCTTGTTAGCGTAAAACAGGGGGACGAATGGAAAACTGCTTTTCGCACCAAATACGGCTTGTACGAATATCAAGTAATGCCCTTTGGCCTTTGCCCTGCTGCATTTCAATACTTCATGAACGATGTCCTATGGGAATTGATTGATGTCTGTGCTCTAGTGTACATCGACAATATCCTAGTATATTCCGCATCAAAGCAGGACCACGTTGAACTCGTCCGATCCGTATTGGAGAAACTCCGTCTACACCAGCTCTACGCCAAGCTCGAAAAGTGCTCATTCCACATCTTTGAGGTGGAATTCCTGGGTTTTATTCTCATCCCAAATGGAATCAGAATGGATGTACATAAGGTAGATGCTATCCTGAAATGGCCATCCCCAAATTCATTCAAGGGGGTTCAAAGTATGCTGGGTTTTGCAAATTTCTACCGCCGGTTCATCCCAGGATTTTCGTAAAATCGTGCATCCCATCACGTCATTGCTAAGGAAAAGCAGCAAAAAGTTCCAGTGGACAACAGAAGCCGAGGAAGCTTTCCAGGAACTCAAAGCAAGATTCACATCTGCCCCAATCTTACGCCACCCTCGCCCTGATCTGCCATACCTGGTGGAAACGGACACCCAAGCATGGCTATGGGAGCCGTCCTCTCACAAAAGGACCCCGAAACGGGCAGTTACACCCTATTGCCTTCTGGTCGCGTAAATTCACACCCCCTGAACTCAATTACGCTATCACAGACAAAGAACTCTTGGCCATTAAGTCAGCCTTTAAGGCATGGCAGCACTACCTCTTGGGCGCCAGACACACAATCACTGTAATAAATGACCACCGGAACCTCCAGTACCTAAAAACGGCAAAGGCCCAATCCTCACGACAACTACGTTGGGCTCTTTTTTTTGCTGAATATGACTACATGATTAAATTTCGACCAGGGTTGAAAAACGGGAAGGCTGATGCCCTTTCCCGTATGGGGGTGGAAGAGCAAGGGTATCAGACCGCGGACCCAATAGCAATCATCCCGAGTGACAAGCTCCTAGGAATCACAGCAACCATAACACAGAAAGAATTACATGAAGAAATCCAAAATCTGATGAGTCCGGAGCAATTACAAGCGTGGAGTGCACAAGGAGAACATTACATGATAAAAGATCAGTTGCCCTACTTCAGGAATCGTTCATTCTTACCAAACCGGGAACTACGAGAACAAGTCATGTCCGGTTATCATGATTCCTTGATCGAGGGCCACCCCGGAATAACTAAAACCCTAGCCAAGGTAAAACGAAATTATTGGTGGCCCACGTGGCATAAAGACATTATCCAATTCATCCTATCTTGTGGAGTGTGTGCTCAAAACAAGTCATCCAAGCAGAAACCGGCTGGGCTATTACAACCATTGGAAATCCCACCAGCACCCTGGCACACGTTGTCCCTCGATTTTATTACTGACTTACCACCCAGTCAAGGGTTTAACACTATTCTTGTGGTCGTGGACCTATTTTCAAAAATGGCACATTTCATTCCTCTTAAGGGGCTCCCAAATGCTTCCACTCTGGCAAAGATATTTCTTGAAGGCATCGTACGGCTCCATGGGTTTCCTTCAGTTTTGGTCTCAGACCGAGGTACTCCATTTGTATCTAACTTCTGGAGAAAATGCTGCTCTATGGCCCAGATCGACATCTGGCTATCCACCAGTCACCATCCCCATACGGATGGTCAAACTGAGAGGACAAATCAGACGCTCGAGCAGTATCTGCGTTGCATGTTACACCAAGCTGAAGGAAGCTGGTTCGACCTATTATGGATAGCTGAATATGCTTATAATAATTCCCTACACACCAGCACTGGGCAGACACCCTTTTATACCATGTATGGCAGGCACCCACGTACTTCTGAGTTGGACGTTCCTACAACCCTGGAAATGCCAGCAGTCAAAACCTTGCTCACGACCATTACTCAAACCTTTAAAAGGGCAGCTGAACACCTACTTCAAGCTAGGAATCGGCAAAAGAAGTTTGCTGATCAACACCGAGCAAAGGCCCCCAACTACCAAGTGGGAGACAAAGTCTGGCTGGCATCTAAACACGTGTCCATTAAAGGAGCCCGACCTTTCAGTCCAGGATACCTGGGTCCATTCACCATCACCTCTGTGATAAATCCTGTGGCAGTCAGACTAGCTTTGCCGTCAAACATGCAGATTCATCCTGTGTTCCACGTGGCTCTCCTTAAACCTGTTCAACCTGGGACCTGGGTAACAACGCCACCGCAGCCAGTAGTAGTCGCCGGAGAGCCAGAATTCGAAGTCAAGGACATCCTAGATTCAAAGTACGTCAGATCCAAATTATACTACTTAGTAGACTGGAAGGGGTATGGTCCACAAGACAGGACATGGGAGCCTTGTGAGTACATCCATGCACCTCGCTTGCTTAGACGATTTAATCAAAACCATCCAACCGAACCAGGACCCGACAGGGGCCTTGGGGGTGGGGGGGAGTGCTGTCATGATTCCTGCCCCTCATGTCCCCAGCCCTCCAAGATGTCAGGCTGGAGCCAGGCCACGATCACCTACATGGCCCTCAAGGGCCTCTCCATCCCTCCAAAGACCCCCTTGGAGTCAAACTTGGCGCTTGTGGCACTAGACTCACTCACTCCGATAACATTGGGGATTGGACTTGTAGTGCATTGATGGGGACAAGATGGATGCCCCCACATATTTCGGTTGCCAGAACTGCATGTGCGGTCTAGTATTTTGGGTCTGGTTCAGCCCAGAGTCAACTGGGATACCCAGAGACTATTTAAGCCACAGCCAGGCTGAGAAACATGCTTTGCATTTTCTGCACCTGCAGCGTGACACTCGCCGTGTTCGGATCGGTCTCCAGTAGGCCTGCATCTTTCTTCTGCGCTCAGCTCCTGCAAGAACAAGAACACCGTTAGGAACAGCCTTACCTTGCAGCGCTTCTGCCCATCATTCATCGCTCCTTCTGTTCTGCGGGCATCTTCGGCAGTGCCATTCCCATCCCGGCACGCCGTTTCCTAAGGAAAAGGGAAAAGAACAGAAAAAAGGCATTAGTAAGCATTCTGCAAATCTTCACTTATTTTTAAATACTGTACGAGCTTCAAACGCTTACCTGAATCCCAGCCGCTCTGGGGGAACTCTGTCTCCGGAACTTCTCATCCATCTGCAAGAGGGAAAAGACACTCCAGGTTAGTGTTGGAAACATCTAGAGGCGCTGCATACCGCGCTTACCCACCACATTTGTTCTTCATAACCGGAATCCACGCTGAAAACGTCGCGGCACCTAAAAGACACCGAAAAAGAACTCAGTTCAATGCAAGTACGAAAGGGGTGCATCGCGCATCGTGCTCTCACTCACCTTCGGCGCTACTCATCTCAGCAGCAGGCCGCCATCCCCGGACGCCGGCCATCATCTAAGGAAGGAAAGGAACGAAGTTAGAAAACTGTTCAAAAGACTCATTATACTTACCTGTCGGACTCTTGCCAGTATAGTAACTAGGCAGCAACAAGCCTGCATCAATCACTGCGTCCCTGCGCTGAAAGCAGGATGGAGAGCACACTGTGGGAGGTTTTTTTCCAGATGGTGGTTAGGGAGGGTTGATAGTCACAATATTAGGAATGTGATCAGCAGTGTGAGTCCAGACATTGCAATAACTCTAGAGAGCATAACATTCAGAGGCTACTGCCATACAACGAACGTGAGCAGCTAATAACTATGTATTAGGAACAGCTGGATACGGAATCAATAAATGCAACAACATTGAATGATAGCTACAGAATGGCACGGGCAGCTAGATAGAGAAGAAGTATGGATAGCATTGGGTATGAGGCAGCTGATACGCCATTTAGTTATTACCTAGACGAGCGAGGGGTAAGCTAATGGCTGCAGCCATATAATTAAATAATCTGTGCATTTGGAATCAGGAGCAGAAGGAGTGGCCACCGCAGTGATCAGCTGAATGCCACAACCGTGAGTACAGCACAAGGTAGAATATATCTAGGTGCGAGAATCAATCGTGCCAAATGGGTAAGCGATACAGCCTTGTAGGAGGAATGAAGCATACATAATATGCGAGAGGGCCCAGGAGAATAAGCAGCGCTGTGCGGGTCAGCATGGTAGGCTATCAATTGCAATGATCAGCTCGCCGTTTAGAAAGCTGGCTGACGTACACTAGGTTAACACATACAGTTAATAATACAATCCAGTGAAGCGCCTATGAGAGCACAGGTATGCAGGCAGTTGATTCCATTCAGTGCAGGTGCTTGTGGTTATGGAGCCGTGATAGAGGAATTAGAGCTCTGTATCCGGCGACGCGCGTCTTAGGTTACTAATGACACATATGGCTAAGACTTCAGTGATTACAGTCATTTGCAGGGGTGAGTGGGGTGGGGGGAACTTGTCATTTGTTGTAAGCACCAAACTTCATGGGGGAAGTAAGAAAGTACTTACGGTGCGAATTGGTGAACTGTGTCCAATGCTGGAGATACGCTCGAAGTAAGCGATGTAGGCGGTAGAGTGAGTGGGCCCTCGGCCGGACAGGCATAGACTGGCAGTGGTTGTGGTTGTGCAATCCCAGTCAGCGTTTGGGTGAAAACAGTCAGGGTCTATCTGGATTGTAATCTTAACATGAAAAAACACGCGAAACAGATTAAAGCCTTGTGTGTTTACAGGACAAAGCACATCAGGCGGATTAAACCCTACCTGTCTTCAAACAAAGGTAGCTAAGGCTCCAGTAAATTCAAGAGCAGACTATTGTAATAGTCTTCTTGCAGGCACCTCAAAACATTATTTGAAAATCTTACAGGTGGCACAAAATGGTGCAGTTAGAGTTGTCTGTTGGCTGGCAAGAAGTGCTTATGTTCCCCATGCTCGGAGATCACGTTCCAGCATCACATGAAATCCAGACATTGACACACAAATTCCTAGCAGGAAAAGCTCCCTCCTATTTATCAAACAGATTGAAGAGGCCCCCTTTTACATGTTCGCTTCGTTCCAATGATCTTGAAATTTTGTTTCACCCAACCCTTCTGGTTCTTTCCTTCCTGCACTGGCAGAGATCAGATCTGCACATAGCCTAGCTTCTGATGCATTGTAGGCCTTCTCAACAAAGTAGACTGGGGACTTGAGGGTGACGTGTATGTGTATGTGTGTGAGAAAGAAAGAGCGAGACAGAGAGAAAGAAAATGCTAAATGGAAAATGAAAAATGGGCTAGATGGAACTCCCTCCCGAAGGGGGAGAACACATCTTCCCAGTACTCCAAAGGGAAATCCCATCGTAGTGATAAACAGTTCCTTTGCCAGCATGGATTGTCTAATTAAAGAGTGTGATTTGGGGCTGGAGGATAGGTTGCTGCTGGAAGTTTAGAAGAGGACATACTTCCAGATTTTTAAATGCATTGCAATGTAATAAACCTGTCCCTTTTATTACTCTTAAAAATTCTATCCTGTGGGATCATTTTCCTCCACACAACGCAACCGATCTAAAGAGCCCAAAGCACTCCAGACCCCTCCACCCCGCTTACAAATCTTCCATACAAACAATGCAGAGAACTAAAGACAAAAAACTACTCATGCAAGGAACCTAGGGCCTCAAGACCCTAAGGTTATTGTACCAAAGTATCCAGGCAACACACCCCTGCATTACACAAATGGCAACTATTGATGGAAGGAAATGTGACGGATCCAGGGAATTTGTCCCTTCTCCCCAAGGGGGAGCCACCCCCTTTAGGACTAGGGAGTTGAGCCTGCTATGCAATAACCTCCCTAGGGGACAAGTAAAGTGTGATCCCATTGAGGAGTGACCCTACCCTCATGCGGACAAGGAATGCACAAGTAAGGATTTAATTTCACTTCTCCTTGTTGCAATGTCCCAAGTGTTGTTGTTTATATGGAAACTGAACAGGCAATTGGGTACAAAAGAAGATGGCTTGGTTTCTGCCCTGTATTTGTTGCCAACTCTTTGTGAAAACCAGGACCAATGAAATCTTCCCTTTGATGCCATGGAGGGACCTAAATACACCTGGATGTCAATAGAGAATCAGCCAGAGAGTGAGAAACACCGGCTTGCACAGCCACACAGGAGGGACAGGAGGGAGTCCCTCTCCCTGCAGGAGGAGCAGAACTGGAGAGTCACGCTGTCTACATGGTGGATGGAGACACAAAGCAGCCTGGGGAAAGCTACTGCTCTGCCAAAGGTGGAAATCCTGATGAGCCTGTGGCCACTGAGAGACGAAGCAAAACCAGACGAAAAGAGACCTACTGGCGTCCTGCTTCTCTGCCGCCGAAGTCCCCAAAAGGAAGAACCGACACAAAGAAGCAGACCGCGTAGACTAGAGCTAGTTGAGAACACAGGTCGATGCTAGAGGGACTGTATCCATACTGAGCACTGCCGCAGGAAAAAAGGTGCACGGAATCAAACAAGAATATCCCATGAGTGGGTGCCAGAACTGATAAGCAAAGCAGAGCTAGAGAAACCTATAGTCCACACAGGGTTGAAAACCCAAAGCCAGAACGGGCAAGCAGGGTTGGAGAAACCCCAAGCACGCCGGGCTGATAATCCAGATATCCCAAGAGTTGGTAAGAGAAACCACAACCAAAGTAGGGCACAGCAGACCCATAGCCAGTGTGGGGCTGATCATCCGAAGACCCCAGGAGCGGGTGAGAGAAACCACAACCAAATCAGGGGCAAGCAGGTCTTTAGCCCACACCAGGCTGATAATTCGAAGACCCCAGGAGGGGATGTGAGAAACAACAATCAAAATGGGGATAAGCAGGTAGGTTGCCTACCTGAGGACTAAAACAGAGATATCCGACTAGGGAGTGTAAGGATATTTGGCATGTTACAGCACAGAGTACAGCACTACTGCACAGGTAGCAATTTTTTTTTTGTTGATGCAGCACCACATGGGTGTGGTGCATTGCTATATGTGTTGCCAGGATAACATGGACATATAAGTAAAGTCAGGCTATTCAGTAAAAAACGATTTTTACATATAAGATGCAAATCTATTTTCACGTGCACATTCAAAAATGCACAATACTTTTCACCTGAAATGCCTATGGTGCAAGAGACACATTTGAAAATTAATAACTAACATTATTAATAAACAACCTGACTAATAAAAATTCATTTAACATAACCCACTAATAAAAATGTGTCTCCACTGCAGAATTAGGCCTATTCTGAAAGTGAACTTTTAAACGCACATTCATTTTTTTTTTCTTTTTCTCTGCTGCTCTGTCCACATAACTCAGGAAGCCAAGGGCGAAGGTACAGGAAATCAGTTGGTTACAAATGGTTACTGTAAAAAGGAGCCATTGTGTAGAGAGGGAGGATGTGGCATGATTCATTTCTGATTGGAGCAGCGTCATAGCAAGTATCATGCTAGAGGCAGTGATGAGGGTTTTGCTGGGGGGAGTTTGAACAGAGAGGGAGAACAGTCGAGATTTGGCAGAGCTGGGAGAAGGACCTGTTTCCTGGCTGAAGCATTCCTATCTGCAAAAGCTGAGAATTCCAGATAATAACCCCAGTTTGAGAACGAAAGGCGCTCGTTTTCACTGGGGTTAATCTTCAAGGGAGCCACATTCAGAAAGAGAACAGCTGAAGAAAACTCGGGCTGAACAGATAAGGTAATTACATAAGTGTGGGGGCTGAGTGTGTACGAGAATATTCAGTCAGTGTAGGAAAGGAGATTCCTGTGATTTAATCACATGTTAATGTTGCAAATCGAGCTCTTTTCTCCGCCACTCTCTTTTCAGTGTATCACAGACAATGCTGTTACTGTGCTATTTTATTTATTTCTGTAAAGAGTGAGATCGTGTTTAAATGCAACTTTTATAATACAGAAAAATATTTTAAAGCAGACGGGTGGCGTGTTTTATATTTACCAATACAGTGCTGATGATGTGGGGAGATTTTTAAACAGTGCAATTGTCATTTTAAGACAGATGTGTGCATGATCATATTCAGTATGGACAGTTGTGAGTGACTGTAGCATAGCTCGTTGGAGGTACATGAGCCAACGGGAAGAGAGACTCTCTGGACATAGTTCCCTACCGTATATAAGGTAGTGGGAATTACCACAAAATTACCACATATAGCTCTCTGTCGTAAATAAGTCAGTGAGATCGCCCATGGTGGCACACTAACACTGAAAATGTGGTATTCCTGAAATGTAGGCCTGAGGTCTCTCTAGTGATTACACGAAAAATCTAAGCAAAGATAAGGGATTCTGGACATTGGGGCCACAAATAAAACAAGGGAATTATGCTCACCAAAATACCACCAACCACGCATACCAACCATGCATACCAAATATGCATGTCTGGGTGCTGAAATAATGCATGTCCACTGTATTATTGTTGTACATGGCCCAATCTGAATACAAGGAGTGATTGTTGCTAAGTTATTTTTCGGCGGTAAGAAAATACCGTCAGGCCCCAAATCTCCACAAAATACCCTACATATTTATGGTGCGTTGCAGGCCGGGAAAGTGATCATAGAGTACCTACTGGGCGTGGCAAGCGTGTCTCACACTGCCATTTGCACATTTAAGGGAACCCATTTCATAATAGCAGTGTGCCACTAAAAACGAATTTCAGAATGTCACAAAGGGAAACCACATTCTCAGATCTAGTGCAATATTTAGAGGCAAAGTTGTTTGCACATGGGAATTGGTCGTTGAATAGCACGTTAGAATGGAGTAACCGCATTCAGGGTGAGGTGCAGAAAGAAAAACTAGACAATATTTTTGCAGAAGGCAGCATAATTCAGGTCTGCCTTACAAGATTATTGAATGCAGCCGATAAAAGTGCAGAGAAAGACTGTTTAATACAGCTATGCGGCAAAATATGGTTTATTTTAAACAAGTCCATGCGAATGCAAGAGAATGATACTCAGCTAATTAACAGGTTAAAGACTGAATTAGATGGGGCAAGTAAAAATCAGGAAATGTTGAGAGCAGAATTGGATGTATGCCAAAAAGACATGCAATTAAAATGCAGAGACTTTGATACTCAGTTATCCAAAAGCAAGAAACAATTTGAAGATAGTGAGCAAGAATTGGCACACTTAAAAGCCTTAGTGGATCACATTAGACAGGATAAAGATGAGGTTGTTTCAGAGATGCAGATTTTACAAAAAGAACATTGTGAAAAAGAATGTGATCTCCAGAGCGCAGAACAAGAAATGATTAAAATGATTCAAGAAAGAGACAAGAGAAATAAAGAGTTCAATGAATGCCAAATGCAAATGTGCGACATGCAGGAGGTGATTAATAAGATGAATGGTGAAAACAACTATTTGCAAGATGAAGCCAACAGACTCCTTAAAAAGTGTAAGGACTTAGAATAGCAAATGTGCATTCCCAGGTCCCAGGAGAGGCGGCAGGGTACCACATTCAATGGAGTGGAGGTGAATTCTAGCTCTGCCCAAAGAGCTAGTGCTCCAGTGACTGGGCCGGTGACTGAACTTGGTTGCAGCGCCCTTGGGGGATTTGATACTCCCATTGGGGGCAGCCACCAATATCATACACCTGAAAACAGGATTGCATCAGAAAATAGTGCAATTCCATGCATTGCAACAAATAGCCCCATACAAATAATGAAACCCATTAAAGCCCTGATCAAACCATTTAAAAAGGGAGGTGAATGCTGCATTGAGGATCACTTAGAAGCGGTGTATGACATTTTTAAAGCACTCCAGATACCTAAGGAACAGTACAGACAATATTTTCATTTAACTTTAGATGCCCCGACGGCCAGCATCATAAGGGGATTAAATGAACAGCAGAATATGACATGGTTGGAGTTTGAAAAAGAAATTAGGCGTCATTTTTCTCCTTTTCAGTCATTGCAGGAGGCAAAGAAAGTCGCTTACACAATTACTGCTGGACCTAATACATCCCCTCGCCAATTTTTACAAGACTTGAAAAGAGCATTTTCTCGCTTTGATGTATCTTTTGACTCAAATTCCAATGAGTTTAAAACTGCATACTTCTATGGGCTACAGAAAGACATCATATCCCAATTGGTCCGTGAATTTGACCGTGACAAGTCCCTTGAATGGATTGTACATCAAAGCACAAAACTATATGAGGTACTCTATTGTCAGGGTAGAGAAAGTGATAAAATGAAAGATACTAGACTTAATCTAAAGAACCCTCGGCCACAGTAATGGAAATCAGGTCAGCCAAAATATCCCTTGAGTCTGCTCAAAGCCAAGGTAAAAATAATGTGACACCTGAACAAAGGGGTAATCAACAAAGATCGCCATTTCCTGGACCAATGTTCCAATCACATGATCCTAGTAATAGAGAGAGCTACATCAGCCCTAGGTATTTAGGATATCGGCCTGATATGGCAGGTATGAACAATAACCAGAGACAAAATCAAGATCAAAGAAATGATGGTCCCTACCAGTCATTGGGGACACAGAGCAGATTTGATCCCAACACCATGATATATGGTAATCAGGATAGGCCCCGATATGTGGATCGATTTACTGATAATGGAAATCAACCTAGGGGCCAGTACCCACAATCTGAGAGACAGGACATGAGGCAAAACGTGAACTACAATCCACGTCAGTACAATGATGCCCCACCAGGGGATTATAATCAAAGGATGGGTGCAACCCGCTCCCCTCCATAAATGAATCAAGAGTTCAGAAACCATCCCAACCAACATCATTCACCTGAGAGGTATCAGAATAGATCCAATCAGGGGGAAAACAACCAATATCGACCTAGACCACAGAAAGAGGATCCTAGAGAGATGGAAAGGTTCCAGTGCCTTGAGGCCCAAGTGAAAATGTTAGCTGAGCAAATAGGAAAGCTCTGTACAGCGCAAAAACAACCTTCCAAAGAGGGGGCTGATGGCCATAGCAATGACCGGGGGGCTTCCGAAAAGTGACTCAGTACTCATGATAACTGCAGTGCCAAAATGACAGATTGCTCTGATATAATTTTGCATAACGACTCTGAGATGCCTAATGGATTAAATGTGAAAGTGCCAGTAAATGAACTTGTGACAGAAAGTGCAAATAATTCTAAAAAAGAGGTACGGTTTAATCTAGAGCTAAATAAAACAGTAAAGATTTGTACAAATGAAAAAAAAACATTAGGAATTCCAAAAGAAAAAAGGGACAGACTTAAGAAAAATGACTCGTGCATGGGGAATACCAGTGGACAGGGAGTAAGTGGGGATGCTATAGCTCCTTCCCTGGGCAAGCAAAACAATGACCAAACACAGACAGAAAAAGGAAATACTCACAAGGAGGGTACAAGTTTCATTTTGGAAAAAGTAAACAGAAAAATTCTAAATTTCTAGCAGCCTGGCAGGGGCCATTTCGAATTATAGATAAGGTCTCTCCTGTAGTTTATAAAATTTTGAAAAATGAAGGTGAAACGGCAATAGAGCAGTTTGTCCATGTAAATCAAATCAAACCATGCCATCCCAGACATGAGATCAGGCAGCTTGAGCATGTAGAAACAGATAAAGTCCCTTGAACACAAAAAGAGAAAATAAATGGGTACAATCAGGAGGCAGTGACAAAGAAGTTAAAAAGTTGATTGTTATAATGGCACATAAACACTGTAATATATGTAAAAATATATAATATAAAATAAATAAATAAATAAATAAAAATATATAATGGAAGCTCATGGTTGGTGTGCGGAGAGAAAAAGTATTAAATATTGAATGCTGTTTTATATGTGCTTGTTTTCTTTTAACTTGTGTTTAATTTCAGAAAAAAAAACGAAATATTTTTACCAAGCATGTTTTATTTATGGCAAAAGGGTGAAGTTAGTATTGTGCTATGTACTTAATTTGTTTATTTTCTATTTGATTTAGAAAATTAACATTATTTGGTCGGAGGTTCCGGGATCAGAGCCCACGGGAGACGATGGAGTCCTGGAGTCCCCTGGATGAAGACCAAAAGATGCCTGCCTCCAGGTGGAAGTGAAGACAAGATAACCAGAATGCTAAAAAAGATGACTCCTATGGATCTAAGATTGCCAAGATGAAAGTGTACTCGAATGAACCAAATAACATCGCTGCTCGGGACATATCAGAGGCAGACAAGAGTCCTGACATATGGAGTTACACGTATTTATTATTTTAATTATTTATTTTAATTTGTTATATTAATTATTTGTTTTGGTTAGTTGTTTTATTTCATTGTTTTTAATTGACTTGTAAAATCTAAACTTAGAGTAATGCCACTTCCACTGAGAAGGCAAATGTAGAACATTTTGTAAACTAATGAACTCAGATGAATACTGTGTTGATTGCAACTTTTTCATTGATGCACATGAATATTCATTTTGTTGGATTGCTATATTGTGAAAAGAAGAAAAAGAACAAGTTGTTTTTAGGAATTGGCTTGGATCGTAGCCAAATTCTAAAAACAAAAGGAGGGTATGTAAGGATATTTGGCATGTTACAGCACAGAGTACAGCACTACTGCACAGGTAGCATTTTTTTTTGATGCAGCACCACATGGGTGTGGTGCATTGCTATATGTGTTGCCAGGATAACATGGACATATAAGTAAAGTCAGGCTATTCAATCAAAAACGATTTTTACATATAAGATGCAAATCTATTTTCACGTGCACATTCAAAAATGCACAATACTTTTCACCTGAAATGCCTATGGTGCAAGAGACACATTTGAAAATTAATAACTAACATTATTAATAAACAACCTGACTAATAAAAATTCATTTAACATAACCCACTAATAAAAATGTGTCTCCACTGCAGAATTAGGCCTATTCTGAAAGTGAACTTTTAAACGCACATTCATTTTTTTTTTCTTTTTCTCTGCTGCTCTGTCCACATAACTCAGGAAGCCAAGGGCGAAGGTACAGGAAATCAGTTGGTTACAAATGGTTACTGTAAAAAGGAGCCATTGTGTAGAGAGGGAGGATGTGGCATGATTAATTTCTGATTGGAGCAGCATCATAGCAAGTATCATGCTAGAGGCAGTGATGAGGGTTTTGCTGGGGGGAGTTTGAAGAGAGAGGGAGAACAGTCGGGATTTGGTAGAGCTGGGAGAAGGACCTGTTTCCTGGCTGAATCATTCCTATCTGCAAAAGCTGAGAATTCCAGATAATAACCCCGGTTTGAGAACGAAAGGCGTTAGTTTTCACTGGGGTTAATCTTCAAGGGAGCCACATTCAGAAAGAGAACAGCTGAAGAAAACTCGGGCTGAACAGATAAGGTAATTACATAAGTGTTGGGGCTGAGTGTGTACGAGAATATTCAGTCAGTGTAGGAAAGGAGATTCCTGTGATTTAACCACATGTTAATGTTGCAAATCGAGTTCTTTTCTCCGCCACTCTCTTTTCAGTGTATCACAGACAATGCTGTTACTATGCTATTTTATTTATTTCTGTAAAGAGTGAGATCGTGTTTAAATGCAACTTTTATAATACAGAAAAATATTTTAAAGCAGACGGGTGGTGTGTTTTATATTTACCAATACAGTGCTGATGATGTGGGGAGATTTTTAAACAGTGCAATTGTCATTTTAAGACAGATGTGTGCATGATCATATTCAGTATGGACAGTTGTGAGTGACTGTTTGTAGCATAGCTCATTGGAGGTACATGAGCCAACGGGAAGAGAGACTCTCTGGACATAGTTCCCTACCGTATATAAGGTAGTGGGAATTACCACAAAATTACCACATACAGCTCTCTGTCGTAAATAAGTCAGTGAGATCGCCCATGGTGGCACACTAACACTAACACTAACACTGAAAATGTGGTATTCCTGAAATGTAGGCCTGATGTCTCTCTAGTGATTACACGAAAAATCTAAGCAAAGATAAGGGATTCTGGACATTGGGGCCACAAATAAAACAATGGAATTATGCTCACCAAAATACCACCAAACACGCATACCAACCACGCATACCAAATATGCATGTCTGGGTGCTGAAATAATGCATGTCCACTGTATTATTGTTGTACATGGCCCAATCTGAATACAAGGAGTGATTGTTGCTAAGTTATTTTTCGGCGGTAAGAAAATAACGTCAGGCCCCAAATCTCCACAAAATACCCTACAGGAGAAAGAGAAAGTTATGTTTTTGCGAATATCGACCTATACGGATCAGTGTACCGGTTATGTTTAATTTGTTGTTTTATTGTGCTTTGGTTGGATTACGTAAACTGTCTACATTATTTCACGATACAATTCATTAGTTAAAAAAACATACTGAATACCATACATCTTCCATATTACGACCATTACCATTCCCACATAAACAGAGGCGACATTTACAAAAGGATGAAAAAAACACTAATTACATATACATTTTGCAGTAATCTCCCAATAACATTTCACACACCATTCAAGATAGTTTATCATTCGTGTACATTTAAAATATCTCAAAATGTTAATTGTAAGTGAAATGCTACATCTCCAAAATATTTGAGTATTGTTACATATGTTCTCATTAACAAATTTGCCAAGATATATTGTACAAATCACTCTTAGGGCGGGGCTTTCTACCAGTCAGTGTTTTAAAGTGTCTTTTGTTTCTATATTTTTACAAAAATGACAACTGGGATCACAAACTTCAGCCATTTTCCAGGCGTATACAATTTCTTTTGTGTATATTACATTAAACCTTATCTTCATAAATTGATTTATGAGCTTATAATTAGGAACTTTTTCCAAATACATTCGCAGTTTTCCCCACTTTTTGCTTTTGCTCAATAGATCCATGAGCAGCTCATATTTAGGGAAGAGTGCCACACGTTTTTGCCACGTCTGCATCCCAAACCCGCCTTTTAACTGTGTCCACATTTTCCACATAGAGTCTGGATGTACAGTTCAAGTCAGTCAAAAGCTCATCATAAGTACAGCCGAAGAAGACAAATATTCACACTCGTTTCTTACTAGCAATGACTTTAAGTCCAAAAATAAGGCCCCTTCAGGGGGAGTTATGATTTTCCTTAATAACAAGAACGCACTCTGCATAACTCAACTGTTCAATGACAACAGCCCCAGTTCGTAGCGAATTGCTGCAATCAGCAGACTATTAGGTGTAGAGGAAAAATAAGTAATGAGGTATACTCAATTATGTACCCCCCTGTATCATGTCACTGTGCACCATTATATTCTGTTTGCCACTCGCCATGTTTATACCACTGTCTCTAGCTTGCCTGAGGCGAGATGGTGGAACATGCTGCGCATGTCCCAGGTAGAAAAGCACTTTGCCCTTTGTGAAGGCATCATGGATGTTGGGGAAGTGGGGCCCTAGGGGGCCTCTGCGGCTGGATCCACCAAGTGAAGGCTAGTAAGACCTGGAGGTGTTGTGTGCTGGGCCCCTAGACTGCTTTAGAACCACATTTCCCAGCAGGCCAGGGTGCGTGTGGCTACATGCAGCCGGCACACAATCACTCAAGACCGGGAATAGGATCACCAGCCCTGCTCGTGCCAGGTGCTGGTAATTCCATTTGATGAGGCACGGCAGGACGGCGGTTGGCAGGACGGCGGTTTGCAGGACCGGCGGTGGCGGTGGTGAGCTTCTCTAAGGACTTCAGCTACATGCACGGTTAGCGCATGGTAACCTATGTCCTTGTTGGAAGCTGAGACAAATGAACGCTTCTCAGCAGCTGCCGCACCACTTCACGGCTTTCAAACAACTGCTTCGGGGGTTTAGTAGGCACTCAGAGCTTGAGATAAGTGCATTGTATATGTGTTTGTGGGATTCTGATATTATGGACCTTTTCTCACAAAGTATCCCTGTTCCTGTGGGGTAACAGGGTCTTGGAACGCTAACAGTTTCTGCATGGACATTGAGGGGCATGAATGCTTCTACGTTTATGTTGGGTTTGGCACTGCAGCATGGGAAGTGAAGCTAGTGCATGAGATTATACGCGGAGTCCCTCGCACCAAGGCCCTAGTGGAGGAAGAACTGTCCAACGTGTTTTATGTGGCTCATGCGCTTTTAATTTGTGGCTGTTTCAACAGCAATTCATGAATTCATTTCCATGTGCTTATGTTTTGATCCTCATTTCATCATTACATGTGGTTGTGTTACATGTTACACGCTATGTTATGTATTCAGGAGGAATTTAGTAAGTCAGGCAGGAGGTAGCCCTGTAGGGGCTATTAGGTTGTGCAAGGAGTAGTCCAGGTGTATGGTACAGTGTATGTTGTATCATTCCCTAATTCCCCCTACCTAGACACTCAAGTATCCTTACCCTCTTTCCAGTTTCCCTAACTTCCACTTCCCTATCCACAACTTCTCCCTAACCCTCTTCCCCCCAGTGGCTGCTTAAATCCAAAATCAGGCACCGTGCCAACCACAGTGAATGGGTTGTACTCCATTCGGCTTCTGTGGTTAGGGAGGAGTTGTGTATCCTCCTACCAGCTTGACAATGAAGACACAGACAGATTGAGGCAGCCGAGGTGAGACCATAGCAGGAGCCAAGGTCGCCAGCAGGGACCCAAGGGAACTTGTGTGGCCCAAGACAAGTGGGCCATATCGTGGACACCGGTGTGGGAGCCTCCAGCACAGAGCGCAAGAAGGAGGAGCTGCTGGCGCATCCAGGATCCTGTGTCGGAAGAGAAAACTCTCTGATTGCCGGCGTGCAGAGAAGACTGCCCAGCAGCAGAGCAGGGCTCGCATCAGAAGGCCCGTCGGCTTCGCAAGCAGAGAGGAAGCTGCAGGGGCTGTTGGAGGGAGCTGCAATCAGCCAGTGAGTGTCAGGGAGAAAAAAACGCAGGCACCGGGTCGCTCCTAATAGACCGGAATAAGTAACAGTCTTTGAAAACAAGTGCAACAAATGCCTTTCTAGTACTGAACCAAACAGAAACTGGAAACTACATATGATGAATGCATTATAAATACCGAACTGCATGAAAATGTACAATTGAGCATAACAAATGCATCGTAATTACCAAACTGAATGGAAATTTAAAACTAAGCCTAATTAATGCATTTTAAACACTGAACTAAATGAAAAGGTGAAATTAAAGATAACAGAAGTATATTGAATACCGAACTGAATGAAGCCTTGAAGTTAAATATATTGTATACTGAATACACCGCAAAAATGTATGGGCAAAGCAAATCCCAAAGGACAAATAAAGTGCCCATGTGAAAATAAACTACTGAAAAAGGAATTAGTGTGAAAGAGTGCCAGAGTAAGGGGGAGGAGGGTTTGAATGAAACTGCACAAAGGTGAACTTTTATGAGTGAATGCAATGAGGCAAGGCCACAGACTGGAAAGAGGTGTGTGACACATGATGGCAGAATCAAGAGGCTGATAAGGAGAAGCCAAATAAGTGTAAACTTGTACATGCAGCCAAGAGGCCAAAAAAGTGGAATTGAGTGAAAGTGACTTGGTCCACAGAGGCAGGGGCTGAAGAACCTTTGTGACCTCAGAACCTATGGATCCTGGTTGTGCGACCCATGATGGGTGGACCGTGTGGTCTGAGAAATGTGCCTAGACCAGTGTGCCCTGAATGAGGAAAAGTCAAAGACTTAGGGCCTCATCATGAGTTGGGCGCTAACCAGGGTGGTATTACCGCCAGGGCTATTAGCCCTACAGCCAAATCCCCAGTGCTATTAGCACCAGATCACGGGTTTGGCAGAACGGTAAGTCTCCATTCCACATTGGGCCATTCAGGAATTTCCCATAGAATGTTCAGCTCTATTACCGCCGGGGCTATTACCGCCGGCGGCAATAGTGCCAAAAATCAGCAAAATTACAGTGGATTTGCCCCTAGCTCAGAGCTAGGGGCAAATCTGCCAAGCCTTTGATTTGGCAGACCCTTAAATGCGGCAGTAACAGCATTACCACCGCATTTAAGGGTTACCATCAAACTCCTGGTAAGGCAGTTAGTAAAACAAACCAAGAAGAAGCATTATGAGTGAACTGGTGAGGCAAACCAGAAAGAGGGTCAGGTTGACCTCGAGTTATGTTCTAATTTTGGAAAAGACTGAAACTGGAGTTAAAGTCTTGGGCAAAGGGTACCCCGAGACTTGAGGAACTGCTTGTGTTGTCTTGAGGGCAAAGCCTCAGGACCCCTTTGCTATTTGAACTGTGTTGCTTGGAGCTTGGGGAAGGGAATCGAGGACTATTTGGAACAGTTGTGTCTTGACGTGAGAAAGGTGATCTTGAGACTTTTTATGAAACTTTTGTGCACTTGGGGAAGCAGAGCTGAAAGAAAGCTGAGAGCTGGAAGAAGCCCAGATTTTGAGTTAAGCACTTTTTATTTTGTTAGCAACATCCCTACATATTGGTCAGCTTCAGTTGTGTGGGCAAGAATAGGTTTTGGACGCAGACAGACTTTTAAGTTGAACTCTTTGACTCAGACTTTCCTTTGGTTTAGGTAGAGAAATCCCACCTTAGTATAGGGCAAGTTAGGCCTTCAACCATCCTGACATTTGAAGGAATAGTGCGCTCAAAAATATTATTCTCCCGAGGGTTCGGGCATGTGTTTTTAAGCATACGTTGATCAATCGTACAAACATTTCCTATGCACCTTACCGTAGTTTTCCTCATTTTTACACATGTGAAATCAGACAGCAGGGCGTGGCCATCTTGTGCTAATCCTATCCGGTGCTGCATTGTCATAAGGTGAACTGCCCTGGCGGCACTAAATCGTATCCCCCGCCCCTGAGGCTGACATCACCATACCTAGTGATATTCTCTGCCTTTCTCCATGACGTTACTGGGCAGCGTAGTCAAACGCGCCAGGTCATCACCTACGTGCTAACGTCAGTTGATGCAGAACCAGGAATATTAACACACATCATCTCACAACAGAGTGTGTCCCAATTTTGAATATAAAACTATACTTTTAAAGGAAATAGCAAAAATCTACAATTTGTAATGTACTTTTATTTCACACTAAACGCTCCGAGAACATCCAACGATTGCCATATTCAAGCAAATGGGTAATTGTTTTATTTGTTCTCAATCCACAATGTTTATCGTGAGTCACACGGTGTTCCTTTTGGGTATAAGAAGCGCATTGGACGCACCGTGAATCAGAAGGCTTCGGCATCAGCTTTGCACTAGGCCACCGTAAACGATGTCAGGTTGCTCCTTATCGCTGGTACCGTGTAAGGGCATATCGGCCTGCGGCAATCGTCCCAAAACAGCGTCATTGTAATCCAGCCATTTAAGTGTATCTGTAACTGCCTGTTAAAGAAGCCATCAATTGGTATCTGAATTCGATGACAATAGCAGAATCGCCATGTTTATATAACATCTTCATGGCCCCTTTCTTTGCACACCTTGAACAGGAAGGGGTTCTATTTTCCAACTATGCGGATGACACGCAATGTGTCATCTCGCTTTCAGGGCACCATGGCCAGGATGAAATAGAATTGAACAGAATATTTTCTATCATTGAGCGTTGGATGATGCAGAACAACCTGGCGCTCAACCTTGGCAAAATGGAACATATGGTCGTTGGGTCAGCTGGCATACTTGCCAAACTGGACCCAGCATATAAACACTTTCAGTGGCGAGATGTGGAAATCTCCACACTCCCTAAGGTTAAAATCTTAGGACCGGTTCTTGACCAGACATTGAATATGAAAGCCTACGTAGGTTGAATCGTCGCATCAGCAACATATTACATCAAGCTGCTTGCTCATTTGAGACATATATATATCTCAAGAGAATATGCAAGCAATTGCGCGAGCAATAGGCTCAAAAATTGATTACTGTTGTAGCCTCCTGACGGGAGCCAGTAAAGCAACTATTAACAGACTCCAAGTGGCCCAAAATGGAGCAGTGAGAGTGTTAACAAGACTCTCCTCTCGCTCTCATGTAACAAAGTTGCGATGGGCACTTCACTTGCTCCTAGTGGAGGCTCAAATTACTTTCAGGTTACTGGTCTTTACCTTTAGCTTGTCCAATGGTGACCATGCCGTCCTATCTACAAAAGTATATTATGGAAAAACCTAGTTACAGAAGTTTGAGATCAAGCCACCAAAACTTCTTATTTTTGCCAAGATGCAAAACAAAGAAAGTTCAGGGAGGAGCATTCTTTGGCATTGCTCCTACATTATAGAACGCTTTGCCAGCATTGTTGAGAAGCTCCCCGTCCCTGAGGCTGTTCAAAAAAGAGCTTAAGACCTGGTTGTTCTGATAGATTTCATCTGCCCCCCTCTGCTTGGAGTTTGACTTGGGGGGGTTGACCTCCCTCCGCCTCTCTTTCATCTAGACCTTATGTTTTCTGTCTTGTCCGCGCCCTCTCACCTAGGGGTTTATGGATGCGCATTACAAATGGAATAAAGTAAAGTAAAGGATGTTGCTGTTTGGAAAATATAACAGAAATGTGTCCCAGTAGCCGTTCCTTATTATAATTGATCAATTTACCCATTAATTCTGCACCGTGTGAAAACTAATGATGAACACAAACGTGAAACAATGGGAACACAGAGAAAACATTGTGGAAAGTAGTCTACAATTCGCTTGAGAGGTTAGTGCTATGGAGTATGTTTAGCACGCAATGGGATGCAGAGCTGACGCTACAATTCGAAGAACACATAGACGGCATTTTAACTAAATATTAGCGCAGAATTTGGCGTTTGTAGAACCTGGGGGAACCCGGATGTGAACTACATGTATTTCGATGCTGGACTGCCCATTTGCCCGGGAGAAAGACAAGTACACACAGGTTGTTTTGGCGTGTCGTTGCAATATGCCACAAACAACAACCCATTACAATGTAAGCCAGCAATAATGGCCGGATAATGAAACCTTGACTCATTCGTCTATAAAATCGCCTACAGTAAAACTTACATAATATTCAGCATTTCCATTCTCTCGGCGTAATGCAGAGACTCCGTTCAGATCAACGAATTTTCATAAAATGCAATTACATGTTCCTTTGTCCAGTTTTGGAATGGTGAACCTTATCATATTTGACGGTATTACACCCCTCCCTTCATTCATTCCTTTCAAAATCCTCCCTTTCTGCCAAGGTAAAAAAACAATTGAACCTTATACTGTGTACGATGCGTGGGTTTGCTCAGCTCACAAGCAAAATTCAAAGGCGCTGGCCTTCACACCGAATGGGAGCGAATAGCCCTTCAGACCATAATGGCATTAGAAATATTTTTGAAAAACAAATGAATTGTTTGCTGCCATCCACCAATGCCACGCAAAATTTCTAGCGATTTACTTTTTTTAAGAAAACTGTTACAGTTAGTTTACTTCCAAATGCCTTATTTATAATGTTCCTCTGGAGAACTTCGCACTCTCCCAGCGACACCCACAGCCAGCCCACACCACCTGTCAGCTCAGCCCGTCTCCTGTTCACACGGCAAATCACGTAATTTTTCGCAAGGAGTGAGTATCCAGCCTGACAAAATGTGCTTGTACGAGAATGTCAGAGCAAGCTCTGCTGCAACCCCCTCCTGCCAGGCCGCAGTCCCCTGAACCCATGACCCTAGTTCCCTTTGAACGCATCTGGTCGCCAGACCCTAACCCCGCACCACCTCAACCTCTCCTCCCATATACCTATTCTGGACTGGTCATATATTCTGGTAACGCTGACACCTACCCCCACTGCGTTTGAAGTCGTAAGACTCTTGGGGCAGCAAATAAAAGATCGGCCCCTGTGATAAGGCATCCGATAGTGAAGGCGCTCACTCCTCACATCACCAATAAAACTCAGAATAAAGGACACATCCCAGTAGGGAATGATACCAAGAGATTGGTATGGAGATTCTGCCAAGGTTTTATATAAGATTCAGCTTACAGAGAACTCTGCTGCCTTGAGAGCGTTCTGGCAAAAAATACAGAAATAATAGGTTTTAAAGGGTTACAGTATCATCAGTGACGAGTTCTACACAGTCTTCAAGTTACAGTTCCCTTGGTTGGGGAGGGGGTGCTCATATAGTTCTGTAAGTGCCATTTCCACAGGATTGGTTGATGACTTGGCAGGAGGTTGGACATCACGTGGTTCAGCTGGGCCGGTCCGTACGAGGTGATGGTTAGGTCAGGTGGCTGGTTCTGGCTAAATTGATCTATACACTTATCCTAGACATGCATTAAATAATGAACATCACTAAACCTTTTAAGTATATATTAGAGGCTTGTAAATTGCACACGTGTGTTTGTACTATCCCACTTTGGGTCACTAGCGAGGTGAAGGGTGTGGGGGTCTTGCCCCTCAGGTAACCTGCGGGAGTCGGGATTGATAACTGTCAGGTCTGGCACATCAGAGCCAGAAGGAGGTGGAGTGACAACATGTTAGTTTAGGACGGAATATACTGTGAACGGGGTCTGGTTTTATTGGGGGCACTCTGGGGTGGTCAGCAAGGAGGGTCATACTTCTGGTACATCAAAAGAATAGCTTTGGAGGGGCACAAGGTTGAACAAGCAGTAATTTTCCAACAGCGGTGGTGAGAGGTGCAAGAGCAGGTTTGTTGAGATGGATGAACTACAAGTCATGGTTCGGCCCGGACACACACAGGACAGTGATCTCAGAGGAAGAATAAAATTAGTATATTGTGTGATTGCAACATCTTGTCTCAGCGCATCGCATCCATGAGAAAGGGACTTGGAAGGCACAGGTGCAGGAGGAAAAAGGTGGGGGCTGTCAGTGCTCTCTGTGTGCTGCGCTGCTGAAGGGAGGGGAGACTTTGCAATGCCAGAATGTGGCCTAGTCCAAAGATGGAGTCGAGGGTACACAAAATGGAGTCCAAGTGTGTCTTGCAATAGCCCCACCTCTGCTTATTTCAGGGCCTTATTCCCAATGGCTGCATAAGGGCAAAGGAGGCGTCACCCACTAGTGTAAGAGCAAGTGGTCGCTTTTGCCTAGAATGTATGGGGGGGCTCAACCGACCCCCTCCTTCCTTACATTAGCAACAACCCCTAACACCTACCCCCATAAAAATATAGGTCAGAATGCAACTATTTCTCACCAACAACCCCCTTTGAGGTGCTGTTTTGCTTAGTCAGTAGTTCTTGCGTGCCAAATATCTTATCTAGCCTAGGTCTCATTCCTTTTATGGGATGTGCAGTTATTCAGCTATTTGGCAAGTGTTTGGTAAGGCAACTACAGAACCCCCAAGTTGCTTTCATGCTGTTATCCATCTGACCCTCCCCCGATCAGTGAAGGACCCACAAGAGCTTGACGAAACCGGGAAGTGGGAAAGCACAGTGTTACACTGTATGGCATTCTTCAAAAGGCACTTCTTGCAAAAGAAATTGACAAAGAGGATCCATTTCAAAAGACAAATTGGACGCTTTATTTGGACACTTTATATATAAAAATTGTTGAACAAATAAATAGCTGCTAATCATTTATACCGGGAAGTGAACTGTTCTACGAGGTCTGCTTTCGGTGGACAGGGCACGTTTGCAATGTTTAGTGGCAATACATGTATCCTCGGAACAAAATCATTTGCGATTCCATGAGTATGTATGTCCAACACAGTCAAAATTCAAAATTAGATCTTTCACAAAATCGAATTCCATTTCGTAGTATATTGGCTTGCCCACCCATTTTCTCCTTCTTTTCGTAAAGGCCATTGTGTAACTAAGCATCCCAAAGTTTCCTGCCGTCCTCGATTGTTCACACCCACGTTCTCGTTATGCTCTAATACCGCTAGTAATGTCCTATATTTCATCCCGTCTATGCCGAAATGCAATCTCTTGGACCTGTACTTTAGGCACATATTGTGGAACACCTCCAAATCTCCTGTGTGACAGAATTCTTTGAGTCCCTTCAGATCTCTTGATGGAGTTTTATCAAACACAATGGGCCTCATTACACGGACGGCGGTAAGGGTTAACGGTCACCGTTAATGGCAACGGTGACCGTTAACCCTTACCGCCGTACTACGAGGTCCCTTAGCGGGTTGGAGTTTTAACGCCTGCTTTTTGCAGGCGTTAAATACCAACCCGCTAAGGGACCTCGGAGCTAATTACGGCACCGCAAAATTGCGGTGCGGTAATTAGCGCCTTCCCCAGTCCCATAGAGCCCTATGGGGCAGAAATGGGAATGGGGAAGGGCAATGGCGGAAAGGGGATTTACCGCCCCTCCAACCTTGGAATGGGGCGGTAAATCCCCTTTCCGCCAAGGCGGTGCCGGTATTTTACCGGCATGGTCCAGGGTGCTAATAGCACCCTGGACCACCGCCTTCCGTGTAATGAGGCCCAATGTTCTCAAGAGCTTTGTGTGGAGGTAAAGATGGAATCAACCACTTCTTCTTGTGTTCCTGCTCCTCTGACAAAGGTCCATGTGCACATTGGTGAAAATGTTGTTTTTCTGTCCAAGATTGAACATTGGAACAGTGGTGCATTAGTGAGCTCCATTTTTCGAGTAGAATTTCCACAGACCCACCACAAGTTTTGGAGCTCCACAAAAGATGGTTGCTGAAAGACTGTAAAATATTTTCAGAACCATTTTTTTTTCCAGCAGTTGAGATTTTTTTATTGATTGATTTGGCAACATGCCATACATCAAATTGATGGCGAATATTTGGAAACTGCTCTCTCATGGGCTTGGCTATTGAAACATGTCTGTCGGTGGCTATGAGGTCTATTGGCATTCCCCTCGATTTGAGATCTTCCAGGGATTTGATAAAACCATGTTTCTCCATGGCCACTGAGGATTTACATTCGGACACCTGCACGACCACCAAACTCACAATTATTTTTTTTAGTTTCCATTTCCTGAAAGTGGTATGTGCAGTACTTTGCTGACACACTGCCCATCGCCAGCTAGCCTGAACCGTTTGTCAGAGAATGTCCTTTCAATTGACATTTGTTCAATTTTCCAGGCTTCACTAATAGCGGGGAATAAAAATTCTCTTTGATATTTATATTACTGCGTTTTAGCAAGGAACTGAAGTCCCACAAATTGACAGAAACTGGACAACCTACTAAAAGTAGATTTTCTGAAAAGTAAAGCAGATGCACACAGTAGATTTCCAGCTGGCACTTTCCCCAGCATTGGTTGAGCGGACCATGAACGTTTTGCATGGAGCAGATCACAGGTGGCTTGTATTTTCAGGTTAGTGCATTGTGATACACAAGTCGCATTCAACAATGGCTTCCCGCATACTTCCCCCCTCACTGGATGGACACATTTCAGCATCAGTATAATCTCTTCCAGGCAGCTGTCGAATACAATGTATTTGGGCTCCTTTATTAGACTATCGTCCTGCATGAATGTGGATTGTGACTCAACTGTGGTGGGCATATCGGCCGAACAGGACAAACTGTAGTCGAGATCTTTGGCTAGTTCCTCGGTCAATTGTGTTGAGGCTTCAGTCCCTGTTATTTCAGCTTGTGTTATTTGAACACGAATCAGAGAAACCGTCAATGTCGATTGTTTGTTGGTGGCCCTTTTTTTGCGGGTGTCGATTGTGTCAAGTGGTCTGTGAGTAATTCAAAAGCATCTTCACTATATTCAGTTTCATCTTCATCTTGTGGAGTTCTCGCATTGTTGCAATAGTGCAACAACACTTTGCTGGCTTCACCGGTCACATTCAATTCATTTTCTGGCCATTGGGCATAAGCATTTCGAGTCTGCTTATTGATTTGAACACGCTACGCCTAAAATAATAGTTGCTCCATGGTGAAATCAGTTCGGCAAGCAGCATCTCTGGTTTCAGTAGCTGTCCGTGTCTTCATAGTTCGTTTACTTCTGGGCCTCTAGGAGATGGGTTGCAAAAACATGTTCAATGTAAAACCAACATACAGTATATAGCACTTTAGATTTTTTTTTAAAGCATGTTATGAAGACACCAGCCCAAAACAGTTTTTGTAATTGAAATTATTTGTTAATTACCCTTGCTTTCTTGATTTTCTGTGAAACTGTGTTCTTCACTGTAACGACGGCACCAGCAAGCTGGTCCGCCACCTCGGATCCACGTGCCTCCTTAGAATAGAATATTCATTAAAAAAAAGTCAATCGTATTTGAAATCAAATTCTTTCCTTGCACACATGGCTTACATAGATACCCGTGTACGTCATTTTGTCAAAATATACATTTTGAATTTCACCTGATTGACGGCTAATGTACTCGATCAGAGATAACTGTGCGAAACCCACTGATAGTAATGTTGCACTCAAGCATTTTGCAAAAGATACTCGTTTGCAATAATGTCACTGTCTAATAGTATCAGATGTAGGATATACTTTCTTTCATTCAAGGGAACTGTCAGTTTGCATACCTTAGACTCTGGATCAGCTCCAAAGGATGATGTAATTGTAGTCAAAGTACCAGCATCATCCTGTAACACAGTACTTGTTTTAGTATGGATGAAAAAAGTGAAATTGAAGACACACAATGGGATGCAGACAATGGTACATATCAATAAAAACCCATAAATGAAACATTATGTAAACAAACGACAGGATACGTAAACTTTTTCATATTATCTATAATTCCATGCATAATACATTTCCGGAATTGAATAGCGAAATAAAACTACCTGATACGTGCTCGAAGTTGTTGTTGACTCTGAGAAAAAAATGGATGCAGCATCTTGCTCCTTCAATTTCAGTGCATTGTCATGGAGTTGAAAAGGGAAAATTAGATTTGAATTAGAAATGTGGGAAGATCCAACTCTGAACACTATGAACTTAAAGCAAGTCTGTATGGGTCACCATTGTAATACTGGACGTGTCGGTGATGTCGTCACTACCGATAGTCTGTGCTTCAGTCAACATGCTAACCTAAACAAATTGACATGTAAAGCGACCAACTACCAAAAGATTATGCTTATTTCCAAGGGCACTATAGCATAGTTTACAGTGTCCATAAATAGTTTTCTATGATGCTCCTAAAACCAGGGACAGATGTATAGCAAAATGGGGTGTAGCTATAAAGCAATACAATCTTGTCAATATGCAAAGTATTATAAGGAACATTTAAACCAAAAACACCAATTCATCCATGTACTTACCTGTTCACTACCCCAAGGCCTACAGCTAAATCATGAACCGTGACTCACCTGAGGCAGCCTGTGCATGAATAGAGTTGGAATTGCATTTGGAAGCAATTTATGAGACGTTCTGAGTCGATTCTTCTTTGTGTACTGCGGTTGGTCGTACATATTCGTGGTAAAATCGATCACCCCTGAAGTCCCCAAAGACATCATGGGCTCTACTTTCACGCTCTGCCGGCGCAATCCTCAATATCTGACCCATTCTCTTGTTAGATCTATATTCCTCTGGAATATATGCATTATTGTGCCTTTCGGTTTGGTATGGGTCTTAGAACAGCTGTTACGCTCACCTGGCTCCCACAGAGGCGTCGATCTGAACTGGACAGCTGCGGTCTCCACCAATGTGACGTGTATGGCCGAGATGACGGACTGGACTGGCCCACCTAGCTTCGTTTGCTTGGCCCGTAGGAATATTCTTCTGCAAATGGAGAAAGGAAATTAACCACCCGTGGAGTTGAGTGTAAATCCCGCCACCCCCGCTGTTCTCCCCACAGATCACCTTTGATGTCCCCTCTTATAGTCTCACCTGATGGTTCGAAAAGATTAGCTCTCCACCCTGCATTGAGCGCAGGGGTGCGTTGATAACCAGTTGCTTCACTGGCTTGAAGGAATTGGTGAGTTCCAGAACAATATTGACTCCGAAAAATATGTAGTTTGTAAGAGTTCAAAAGCCTGACTTTCACTCTTGTCCAATTCCTTGCAGATTGCAGCTTGACCCTAGTGAAGAGTTCCTCGTGGCAACCGGTAATATTCTGGTCAGGATTTGTATTTCCAAAGCAGTTCGATAAATAATGTCAATATGTAACCTGTTGCTTTCTCCCTTATTCAGGCGCTGTGAGAAAGTATGAAGTCTCGGGGAATAATACCTCCGGCGGTAAAATCGGGTAAGTCTATTGTGGTGAGGAGGGTTCCCCTTGATAGTCCCTTTGTTTCACCTTGCTGTCCTTTTGTTTCCCCTTAGGGGCTGGGGTTCGGCGAAGATGCAGTGGAAGCTGCGCCGACCCGTGAAGTGGACTAGTACCCCCGGTGGTAAAATCAGGTAAGTCTATGGGGGGTAACTAATATTCCTCTGTGTATTCCCTTGGCTCACCTTGCTGTTCTTGTCTACTCCTTAGGTGCCGGAATGCGGAGGGAACATGCAGGAGGATGCGGTGGAATGTGAAGATGCTGCGAAGGCCGGTGAGTTCAGCGTGGCGCTGCAGCAGGCGAGGCGGTGCGCATAAAATAACTTCTTTCTTCCAGCTCGAAGGCGCAATGAATCGGGAATTCAGGTAAGGATCAAAGGTATTGCTCTTGTTCTAACCTCTTCTCTTGCTTTCTCCCTTTTTCTAGGAGCTCCAAATTCGAGGTAGGCGTGGCAGAAGACTGGATACAGGCTTACAGGCACGGTGAGCGTTATGCTGCTGGATGCAGAATAATGCAAAGCGTGTGCTGCTCTTTGGCCGTGGTTTAAATAGCCTCCAAAGTAGTCCCAGGTAGGTATTCCTCCCCAGCCCCGCCCGAGTAAGAAATAGTCCCTAGGTAAAATAGTCCCTTCCAAGCTTCTTGGAAGGGACTATTTTACCTAGGGACTATTTCTTACTATTTCTTGGCTTGGAGCTCTTGCAGCATGGTCTGCATCAGGTAAGCTTGCAACATGGTCTGCATCAGGTAAGTTATACTCTATGAGCCTGGCGCCTATGGCGCCAGGACTGACTCTCCATATGAGCCTGGCGCCATAGGCGCCAGGACCGCACCCAAACAGCCCCTAGCAGGGGTTTTTGGGCTTGCTCAAAATAACTTGATGCCTGCTTCCGGGGTTGCTGGACCTGGTCTGGGTCCCCGGGGGTAGGCATCATGACATCACTCCCCCCCTCCCCCAAGGCCCCTCCTAAAGTAGTTCTTCCCCTTGGTTTTGGTTTGTCTGGGAAATTTCGGTGGAATCTTTTCACCAATCGAGGTGCATGCACGTGGTCACTAGGTTCCCAAGACCTTTCCTGTGGTCCGTAACCTTTCCAGTCGATTAAATAAAAAAGTTTTGAATTCACCATCTTGGAGTCCAGGATGTTTTTAACCGCAAATTCGGGTTCCCTGTCTATAAGGATGGGGTCTGGTGGCTTGGTTAGTCTTGTCCCTGGTTGCACTGGCTTCAAAAGTGACACATGAAAGACTGGGTGAATTTGCATATTAGCAGGTAAGTCCAACTTGACGGCCACCGGGTTGATAATGGCCTTAATAGAGTAAGGTCCCAAATATCTAGGGTTAAAGGTCCATGTTCCCTTTAGAGGTATATGTTTTGTGGCTAACCATACTTGGTCCCCTATCTGGTATTGTGGAGTATCACTTCTATGCCGATCAGCATCTTTATTGTATTTTTCTTTCGCTTGTTTCAAATGTGTAGTTGCTTCCGTAAAAGCTTGTGTAATCGTAGCGTGCAGATGGTCCACTGCTGGCATTTCTAAGTGTTGGGGTGAGTCAAGGTCTGAGGTTCGAGGGTGGTGCCCATATAAGGTGTAAAAGGGGCTTTGTCCAGTTCCAGAATGTACTGAATTATTGTATGCATATTTGGCGATCCAAAGAATGTCCTTCCAATTACTCTCAGTCTGATGTAACATACAACGCAGGTATTGTTCAAGAGTCTGGTTGGTCCTCTCCGTTTGACCATCGGTCTGGGGGTGGTGACTGGTCGATAATCTCACGTCGATTTGCGACAATTGACAACATTTCTTCCAAAAATGTGAAATGAATTGACTGCCCCGGTCAGAGACCAACACAGACGCAAATCCATGTATGCGAACAATGTTTTCGAGGAATTCTTTGGCCAGGATTGAGGCTGAAGGTAATCCTTTTAAAGGAATAAAGTGGGCCAACTTGGAAAAAAGATCCACAATAACTAGAATGGTGTTAAATCCATTACAAGGAGGTAGATCAGTAATAAAGTCTAACGATAAGGTGTGCCATGGTGTAGGCGGAATGTCTAAAGGTTGTAAGAGTCCAGCTCATTTTTTTTTTTACTTTTGTTTTGGGGCGCAAATGCCACAAGACATCACAAATGATTTAATATCCTTTCGCCAGGTGGGCCACCAGAATTGTCTTTTAATTTTAGCTTCAGTTTTTGCAATACCTGGGTGCCCCTCCATTAGGGTATCATCATAACGGGAAATGACTAGCTCTTGTAGGTCCTTGTGTGGCAGAAATAGCCGCCCTCAGTAATAAGGCAGCTCATTGGTGACAGAGTAGTCCGGGCCTTTCTTTACCCAGTCCTGCAGGGCTGTAGGATCAAAGAGTTGCTGGATCTTTACCTGAATGTCCTCTAGTGTCTGTAGAGTAGTCATGCCAAGAATCCTTTGTTCAGAAATTATAGGTACTGGTTCTGGGTTCACTTCTGCCTCTCCCATCCCTATTTGGGATAAGGCGTCTGCTTTACCATTCTTACAACCTGGTCGATAGGTTATCACGAAATCGAACTCGGCAAAGAACAATGCCCATCGGAGTTGACGTGACGATTGGGCCTTGGCTGTTTTTAAATACTGTAAATTCCGGTGATCGGTGATCACAGTAATGGTATGCCTGGCACCGAGAAGATAGTGCCGCCAAGCCTTGAAGGCAGATTTAATGGCTAATAACTCCTTGTCGGTAACCGCATAGTTTAACTCGGGTGCCGAGAACTTTCCGTACCAAAATGCTACTGGGTGAAGCTGGCCAGTTTCACGGTCCTTTTGAGACAGGACAGCTCCCATGGCTAGACTGGATGCATCAGTTTCCACTATGTATGGAAGGTCAAGGCACTGGTGCTATAATACAGGTGCAGACGTGAATTTCGCTTTCAGCTCTTGGAAGGCATTTTCAGCTTCTTCAGTCCACACAAAGCGTTTATTTTTTCGCAAGAGTGCTGTGATGGGATGTACGACATGTGAAAAATCTGGGATGAATCTGCAGTAGAAATTGGCAAAGCCGAGCATGATTTGTACTCCTTTAACTGAACTTGGTGATGGCCACTTAAGGATTGCGTCCACCTTTCGTGAGTCCATTCGGACTCCATTTGGGGTCAGGATAAACTCAAGGAATTCAACTTCTGTGGCATGAGAAACGCATTTTTCTAGTTTTGCATATAGTTTGTGCTGACGCAATTTCTCAAGGACTGCTCGGACGTGCTTCACATGGTCAGATTCTGAAGAGGAGTATACTAGAATATCATCGGTATATACGACAACACAAACATCAATGAGTTCACAAAGGACATCGTTCATGAAGTATTGGAAGGCTGCTGGTGCATTGCACAACCCGAAATACATCACCTGGTATTCGAATAATCCATACTTAGTGCGAAAAGCAGTTGTCCATTTGTCGCCCTCTTTTACACGTACCAGATGGTATGCCCCCCGGAGATCTAATTTAGTGTATATACAAGTGTCCTTCACTTGGTCTAGTAGTTCAGGGATCAGAGGCAATGGGTATCGGTTCTTAACAGTTATCTGGTTCAATGCGCGGTAGTCTATGCACGTTCTGAGGTCACCTTCCTTTTTGGGCACGAAGAACAAAGCTGAAGATGCAGGGGACTTGGATGGGCGAATAAAGCCATTGGCAAGGTACTGGTCTAAGTATTGTCGTAGGTGAAGGTTCTCAGGTTCCGTAAGGGCATAGATCCTGCTACAAGGGGGTTGTGCACCGGGTATGAAATCGATTTGACAATCGTACAATCTGTGAGGAGGTAAGGTGTTTGCCTGTTCTTTTTGGAAGACATCCTGGAATTCTTGGTATTCTGGAGGTAGTTGCATGGCTGCTGTGGTTACTGTGGCCAGGCCTGCGTTCTGATTTTCCTTTCGGTAACAGGTTTGTGCACAATCCGGGAAGGTTATTCTCTTCTCTCGCCAATCAATACAAGGATTATGTGTTTCCAACCGAGGTATCCCCAGTATTATTTGGAACTGTGGGGCTTTGAATAGATCAAACACAATAGTCTCTCGATGCCCATCCTGACCCAATAGTGTCATCTCTGCGGTGGAATGAGTCAGAGGCCCAGAGCAATTTCATTTCCATTGACTGAGGTGATAACATCTGAGGTGGTTTTTCGGCAGAGAGGTAGATTCATCCTGGAAGCCAATTCATAGTCCACATAGTTTCCTATGGCCCCGCTATCAATCTACGCCCTTACTGCGTGCATACGCGATGGCTGACCTGGATCTACGAGGACCATTGGTAAGATGAAATGCGAGGTCTGAGTATCCTTCTTCAAGCTCGGCAAGCGGACCTCTACACTTGTCGGGCGTGGTCGTTTCCCGAGTCTGACTCCATATGGTTTTTATCAGCAGCTCCTACCACCTTCTTGGGTGGCTTTACAGGGCAATCCCGTAGAAAATGCCCAGAAGTTCCACAATATAGACACAATTGCATTTGCCGTCTCCTTTCTCTTTCCTTCTAGGTTAAGGCTCCTTTAACCCCTCCGATTTGCATGGGGTCTGAAGCATCTGCTCCTTTGGGGTTAGCGTGGGTTTTGACCAACACCCGATTCTCAAACTTGGCTCGATCAGCCTTTCTGTTCTGAAGTCTGTGATCTAACTGGACCACTAAGTCTATATATTCAGCGCAGTCTTGAGGTGGGTTCACGACATGAGCCAAGACATCCTTGAGTTCTCCTCAAAGCCCTCGATGAAATAACGTGATTCGTTTTACCTCAGGCCATCCAGTTTCCCCTATCAACCTATTAAAGGTTGCGATGTAGGATGGAAGGTCCTGGTTACCCTGTCGTAGGGACAAAAGTTTGTTATCCAGGGCCTGTCCTTGGGAGTGCCGGGCAAATAGTCTTTCCATGCTCGTTTGAAAGCCCTGAAAATCCCGAAGAATTGGGTCATCCTGAGTAACTAGTGGAATTGGCCAATCAGCTGCACTGTCACTGAGATATGACAATACAAAGGCTACCTTGGCTTGATGGTTTGGGAAGGCTCCAGGTCTGCATAAAAAGTGCAAGCGGCATTGGTTCATAAACACGGCGAACCTTTTGGGATCTCCGGCAAAGGGCTCGGGTGGAGCTATTGGAATATTTCCTGGTAGGCTTATTTGCACAGGGTTACTCGATAACACAGGAGCTGGATTTCCCCCGGAACCAGGTAGGGGTGCTTGTCCAGCCTGGCTTTGCAATAGTTGCCTAGCAAGGTCATCAGTTCGCTCCTTTGATAAAATCAGTTCTCTCCTAAGAGCATTGGTTTCTTGACAGGCGGAATGCACTTCAGCCCTCAGTTCCCCTAGTAATTGGGCCAGTTGGTCAGTCTCTGAGGTATCCATAACGCCCGGGTGGGAATTTGTGGGTTGGCTTCGCGTTCTGTTATGCTCACCTGGCTCCCACAGAGGCGTCGATCTGAACATGACAGCTGCGGTCTCCACCAATGTGACGTGTAGGGCCGAGATGACGGACTGGACTGGCCCACCTAGCTTCATTTGCTTGGCCCGTAGGAATATTCTTCTGCAAATGGAGAAAGGGAATTAACTACCCATGGAGTTGAGTGTAAACCCCTCCCCCCCGCAGGTCTCCCCACAGATCACCTCAGATGTCCCCTCTTATAGTCTCACCTGATAGTTTGAAAAGCTGAGCTCTCCATCCTGCATTGAGCGCAGGGGCGCGTTGATAACCAGTTGCTTCACTGGCTTGAAGGAATTGGTGAGTTCCAGAACAATATTGACTCTGAAAAGTATGTAGTTCGTAAGAGTTCAAATGCCTGACTTTCACTATTGTCCGATTCCTTGCAGATTGCAGCTTGACCCTAGTGAAGAGTTCCTCGTGGCAACCGGTAATATTCTGGTAAGGATTTGTATTTCCAAAACAGTTCGATAAATGATGTCAATATGTAACCTGTTGCTTTCTCCCTTATTCAGGCGCTGTGAGAAAGTATGAAGTCTCGGGGAATAATACCTCTGGTGGTAAAATCAGGTAAGTCTATTGTGGTGAGGAGGGTTCCCCTTGATAGTCACTTTGTTTCACCTTGCTTTCCTTTTGTTTCCCCTTAGGGGCCGGGGTTCGGCGAAGATGCAGTGGAAGCTGCGCCGACCCGTGAAGAGGAATAGTACCCCCGGTGGTAAAATCAGGTAAGTCTCTGGGGGGGTAACTAATATTCCTCTGTGTATTCCCTTGGCTCACCTTGCTGTTCTTGTCTACTCCTTAGGTGCCGGAATGCGACGGGAACATGCAGGAGGATGCAGTGGAATGTGAAGATGCTCTTGCTTTCTCCCTTTTACTAGGAGCTCCAAACTCGAGGCGGGCGTGGCAGAAGACTGGATGCAGGCTTGCAGGCACGGTGAGCGTTACGCTGCTGGATGTAGAATAACGCGAAGCGTGTGCTGCTCTTCGGGCGTGGTTTAAATAGCCTCCAAAGTAGTCCCAGGTAGGTATTCCTCCCCAGCCCCGCCCAAGTAAGAAATAGTCCGTAGGTAAAATGGTGCCTTCCAAGCCTCATTTGGCTTGGAGCTCTTAGAGCATGGTCTGCATCAGGTAAGCTTGATGCATGGTCTGCATCAGGTAAGTTCTACTCTATGAGCCTGGCGCCTATGGCACCAGGACTGGCTCTCCATATGAGCCTGGCGCCATAGACGCCACGACCGCACCCAAACAGCCCCTAGCAGGGGTTTTTGGGCTTGCTCAAAATAACTTGATGCCTGCTTCCGGGGTTGCTGGACGTGGTCTGGGTCCCCGGGGGTAGGCATCATGACACAGCAACCGTAAACCATACAAGCAGGCATTGTTGCAAATTCTGTTAAAAGGTCCACATCGTTAAAAAACTATTTTGTATGAATGAGTGAGAAAGTTGGAATTATATCATACATTTTTCTATGCAATGTATGTTTTGGTCACAGGAGCAAAACCTGTGTAGCGTAGCCGACTGTATTCTAGGATAACTTTCATACACAATTGATTGATGTGACGCAAATTGTAACATGTTATTCGTCCCTTGAATGTACTATCATGCATCAAAAGGAAACATGCCTATAGACACGGTCCGCGAAGGATGCAATTCTATCCCAATTGACACTGATGACAATTGCTATATATCGAGACCAGAACAAATTAAACCCAAGTCAGCGGTAATGACAATGAGATGAATGAAAATTACACTCCTGTCTACATTTGTTCAAAATAGCTAGAAATGTACAGATCAAGAAGATATGATTAGCTGACCTGCCCTTACCGTGACCAAAGAAAAGTTACATTCAGCAAACAGGGTAGTTAGTAGCAGGAGAACAGGGAGATGTTCATAGGTAGCACAATGACGAGCTGACTTTCAATGGTCACAGATGTTCTCAGGTAGCACGTTCACGAGTTGACTTGCAGTGCTCACAGATTTTCTCATGATAAATATCAATGGGATATAAAGAATTAGAAAAGTGGGTGTGTATGTGAATGAGTGACGTGTATATGGCGTGGTCTTATGTGGATAGCAGGGGCGCGGCCTGCTTCAGGTGAGCCTGCCTGGAGACACTGGGTCTGGGGAGGCCATGTGAACAATGGCCCCTGCTCGTAAAGAAATACCTTTGAAGTGTAGTGTACATGGTGTTTGGCACCTTGGCCGTTCCCACCCCTGCCTGCCCCCTTTGGCAGCGCACATCCACTGGTGCGAACTGTTGTTGATAATGGAGGGGGGATGGATGGGAATGAGGCATTCAGAAAAGGGCTGGAACACTGCTGAATGGATGGTTGTACATGAAATAAACATAAGATGAGCACTATGATTTCCCCAAATTGCGAGTGATGTATAGAATTGCAAGACTAGATTCATTTGGCAGTGATAGATCAAAGTTATGACAATATAGGAGACAACCATGAAATGTTAGTGGCCTAAGTTACATCACATCTAGAGTACACTTACTTGTTACTTGGATTACGATGGCGAACTGTTGCGCGAAGTTCGTGCATAAGCACCATCATAATCCTCAACACGGACCGTGTGAGGCAGGATGCCCTGAAGTCATGCAGCTTGGTAACGCATTGCGGCCGTGTCCCGTCTTCCGATATGTAGGCGAAGCATCCAGAGTTTTCTCAGCAGCAGCAGTTCTCCTCCTCGGTTGGCATTACCGCGCACCAATTGCAGGTACTCTTGATCTGGTGATTCGTCCTCCCAACTGTCATCCGAAGCCCCACCCTTTCCGCATCTTTCTCTTTCGAGTAATTCTGCCTTGGAATACTCCGGCTCGTACTAGTAGGGCTGTATTGTTGCCATTATGCGACAAAATAAAAATAGATAGTAATGATAGTACTACTATCTGTTCGCAAGGACTACGAGCAATGAAGGTAGCTAAACAGAGCAGAAACGAGGCACAGGATACACAAAAAAAGACAGTGAAACGATTGTAAAGCAAATCTGATGTTGTCTGATGAGAAGTGGTATGTTTATACTTATTGAGGAAAGAGGCATCCTCCATTTCCATGGGGACACGTCATTAGCTGAAGCGCAGAGAATGTTGATACAAGACATGTATTGGCGTTGTGAAATGGGCGGTACGCATCTAGTGATGTCAGCCTCCGGGGCGGGGGATATGATTTAGTGCCGCCAGGGCAGTTCACCTTAGGGCGACGTGGCAACAGATAAGATTAGCACAAGATGGCCACGCCCTGCTGCCTGATTTCACATGTGTAAAAATGAGAACAAATGCAGTAAGGTGCATAGGAAATGTTTGTACGATCGATCAACGTATGCTTAAAAACACATGCCCGAACCCTCGGGGCAATAATATTTTTGAACGCAGTATTCCTTTAAGTTAATAAACATCTTTTGTTTGAACTTTGTCTGTTGTCTGTGTCTTGCTTCATGATGCCTTCATACTACCGAAAGAAAACTAAGGATGGCCTGTGTCAGGATGTCCAAATCAAATCTCTCTCTGTGTCCAACACCTATACTTGCCCTCAAAACTAACTGTATACAAAGTGTAGGGATGTCAGCATCAGAATAGTGTTCAAAAGAAGGCTCAGAGCTCCTTCCAGCTCTTGGCCTAGGATCAGCTTCCCCTCCCCCAAGTTCAACACATTTCACAAAGTCTTAAGGTTCCCTTACACAAGAGTTCAAATCTTTCACCTTTCAAAGAAAACAAGACCGGTTCAAATCTTCCAGGTTTTCCAAAATAATACAGTTCATTGGGACACTTCGCATATCCTTTGTCATCAATGCTTTTCACTGGTTCACATAGATTGTTCTGTTTCTTCAGTTCAAAATCACTCAAGCAATTGTTGCAAAACATAAGGTTCTTTATTTCTTTATATTTAATTTCTTTGGCTCTTTCCAAGAAGGGCACCCGGTCCACCCATTACATGCAACCGATACCCCCTTCTTACTGTTTCCATCAACAATTGGCTACTGTTTCCACTTAATATTGATGTTTAGGTGATTGTTCAGTGTCACCCTCTTCAGACACTGTACCGTGACTTGCTTAGCTCATATGCATTATGTTATACTTTTCTGTAGTCCTCAGGCTCTAGTCAACACAAGTTACTTTTAGCCTGCAAATCATGGGCCCCTTCTAGGCCTTGGGACAATACTTGAGTTCTTCTTTTGATACCCTTCTTGGTATTTTCTTGACTTTGCCAATATTTATTTCATGGGCCCCTGTAAACTTTGGGCCAATACTTGGTTTCTCACTTTCATAACCTTCTTAGTATTCTCTTGACTTTGACAAAACTTGTTTCATACAAAGCATTCCTTGGTTTCTGGCTCATGTAATACTTGGCTTTCACTCCACTGATGAGTATTCAATGTGCTTTGTATTTTGTGCAGCATTCAAAAGTGCTTTCAATCAGTTTCAGTTCACTCAGTGGGCCTCATTACAACCTTGGTGCTAAGTGCACCAACTTTACCACCATGGTGTAAACTCCGTTTACACCATGGTGGATGGCGGATTTACCGCCCCATTCCAAGATGAGTGGGGCGGTAAATCCCCATTTCCCATTTTCCCTTCCCCATTCCCATTTTTGCCCCATAGGGCATAATGGGAGTGGGGAAGGCGCTAATTACGCCACCGTAAATTACGGCGGCTTAATTAGCACCATGGCAGGTTAGCGCCATGGATTTTAACGCCTGCTAAAAGCAGGCGTTAAAATCAGAATCAGGCGTTAAGGGTTAATGGTGGTGTTAACCCTTAACGCCTGAGTTGTAATGAGGCCCAGTATCTTAAAAGTACTTGTTCTTGCATGCAAAACTACTTTTAGTTCCTTTCAGTTCGTTCGATATTTGCAAAGGACTTTCCTGCGCGTTAAAGGAGCGCTCCGGTATGAGTGTGTAACTGCTTTATACTTACTGGTTGTACATGGCAGCGTCCTTCTCTTTGTCTTCCTTTGGAACTGGCTTCTCAAGTCCTCTTCAGCTTCCCCAGACTCTGCCTCTCCTTCGCTGCCTCTGAAGAGAGCACTGCTCGCTCTCCTGGCTTCCCGTGATGGCGGCGAGGGTCAATGGGAGTTCCACAGCTTCCATGAAGTAGAGCCGCTGCGCGGGGTAACAGGACCTCTGGACCCTCGCACAGCCGACCACGGCTCCGGCGTGCTTCTACTGCACAAAACTGCTCCCGGCTCCTGCCTTCAGCTTCCTTTTCTCCAGCCCGTTTCCTCTCTCCCAAAGCGGCAGGCATTTTTATATCCATCAGGTTGCTAATTGACCCCAGGTGTCGCTGGAGGGAGACATTGGGCCTCATTATAAGTATGGCGGGAAGACAACAACGGTGCCGGTAGCGCTACTGGCACCGGTACTACTGTACCACCATACTACGAGTTGTGCTCGCGGGTCTTGCTCTGTCCGCCAGGTCGCACCTGGCGGGTAGTGCACGACCAGCGAGCACAACTCGTGGATGCACCGGCACCGTTACGAATGGTGCCGGTGCATCCTAGCTCCCCGTTCCTATTCAGCACTATGGGGCCAAATGGGGATTGGGAGTCCCTTATTACCGGCACCTGAGAATGGGCAATTACTGGGTCCGCCAAATTCAGCATGACCTGGTAATTGCCCATTCGCTGGTGCCGGTAAAATCATGGGATTGGAGGAAGCCGTGCCTGTGTTACAGGCACGGCTGCGCCAAATCCGTAATGAGGCCCATTGACAGGTGGAGTGTCGATGCTTGGCGAGGGAGCCGGTTCTCCAAGGAGCCAGATTGCGAGAAGGAAGGGAGCCGTTGAGAGTGGTCGCCCCCTTCACCATGCTTAACAAGTGCTTTTTCTCCTGGGAGGAAACGTCGGCCAGGGGTCTCTGAGGGGCAGGCGTTAAGACCCTGATATCAAGACGCTGTTGAACAGATAATAGAATGCGGCAGTCAGTGAGTTTCATAGAACCGTATTGAAACCTGGGGCGCGTATAAAAGCAAAGAAAATTAAAGGTACTACATTGTATCGGAGGGGTCGCGTGCTGCCAGCACGTTGTGGAAAGCCTCTGATGGAACTCAAATGAAAAGGCTTGAAATTCTGAACGTTACTATAGTTAAAGAAACAAGGTTGCTGGGAAACAGAATGCGAGTAGAGTAAACGGGCAGCCGAGGGGATCTAGTGAAATAGGAGCAAATTGCAGAAGAAGCTCCTTTTAACGTTCTTAGACGAAACTAGCAGAGGGAAAAATGTTGTAGACCGCCAAGGAAGAATACTAGAGGAACAGAAAAGCCCAAAAGGTACTAAACAACTAACAGCCCTCAATTCTTTATGCCACATCAGGAGTCTGGCAGTATCTCAGCGGTAATACTGCTGGGATACCGCCAGCGCAAATAGCGTTACTGCTACTTGGTCTGGCGCTATGAGTGCCAGATCATGAGTAGTGGTTGGCTGGCTATTGCCCATTCCCAAATTCCAATGGGGTTGGAGGGTGCTATTACCGCCGGTGGTAATTGTGCCAGCAGTAATAGTGCCGAAAATGGCCAAAAAAGGCAGTAAGCGGAAATATTTTACCTCCAGCTTCTTGCTGGAGGTAAAACTCCAAATTACCACCCAACTCGAGATTTGGCCAGCCCTTAGATTCAGCGGTAATAGCATGACTGCCATATGTAAGGGCTACCACCCAATTTGTGATGAGGCCCTTTGAATTACTGTGAATTTGTGAGCCTGAAAGAATCGCTGAGGTGGCAAACCACACTGGTTGCATGACCTGTAATGGGTGGGCCGTGCATCCCGTTACCTACGCCTAAGCCAGATGAAGAAGTTCCAGCTCATCCAGATGAAGGCTGGCAGCTTGGAGAAGGGAGCCCCTAAGCTACCTTGATACATTTATTTTTGTGTGAATTAAAACTGGAAGTTTGGGGAAGGGAACCCCTTAGCTCTTTTGAACTAGTGCCTCATAATTTACGAATTGAAGCCTGGGGAGGAACATTTGTGCTTGTGTACTATGGTTTGAAGCTTGGGGAAGATCTCCGAGTCCCTTTGGAATTTTGTTGGTTATGCATCAGAATTTACAGCTTGGGGAAGGAACCCTGGGCTCATTCCTTAAAGACATTGTTTGTTGGAAATGTTGTGTGTGGCGAACCTAGACTTGAGGCTGGGAGAAAGGGAGTCCAAGCCTGTAAATAACATTATCCTTTGGAACTGTATCCTGAACTTGGGAGTGGGAGTAGAGACTGCGCCAAACGTTTACTTTGAACACAATTTTGAGTTGGCATATCCCTACTACACTACATTGAAGTATTAAATGTGAGGGCAAGCATAGGTTTTGTCACAGACAGACTTTTGTTTTGGAATTTTGGACATAGTTAGTTAGTTTCTTTAGGTAGGGTAATTCCCACCATAGTAATAGGGCAAGTAAGGCGTTACACCCATCCTGATATTTTAATACACTGAAACATTTGAAACACTTGTGTATAGGCACGCTATAAATGCCATATCATATCATATAATTGAAACTGTTAGATTTGGTGTCTGTGTCATATCTTGATACCATGCCTTTCTCACACTACCCACGCCTCTAAAGAACTAAATACTGTTCTGCGTGGTGGGAAGAATAATGGGGGATATAGGCTGTGAAACAGCAGTCATCTGAATCTGACCAACACCTGCAGGTGTCTCTAAGGTTTTCAGTACAGACGGGTGGGGGGACGGGGCTTGGGAGAAATGCCCGAGCAGCGAAATAGACATGGCAGAGCAGTTAAGTACTCAATAGTGTCCTGCTGCAGATGGCGTTGGGAACGGACCTGCATCTGAAATAAGCCATACCTTGGCTTACCCCTGAGCGAATGGGTTCCGGGCATTCTAGACAAGTGCCACTCCCTCCTAAAGGCAGTCCAGCACATTTAATGTTTGCTCACTACTCGTCAAAAGCATGCAAGTATCTGGAACAATGGCACGTATATACACAAACTGAGTCACCTAGACTTTTTCCCCAGGAACTGTGGAAAACCTGAAGGTGTCTCACCCGCTGGGCCCTGGGAATCTATCATCCAGGTGGCCAGGACATGGCCATCGCTTTTGGAGAACAGAAAGACTGAAGAGAACTGGAGGGAAGTACCCTTGACCTTTTCACTGAAATACTGTATCTTTCATGAGCCTTCAAGAATAGGAAATGTAAGACCTGGAATTAAAGCTAATGAATCCTGCATTGTGTGTCGCAGGCACGCGGGGCTCTCCCACGTCGATAGTCAAAACGAGGAGAAGCGTTTGCTGCAATGGTACTGACCTTGGCCCCTACAACAAAGCACCACCAGTGAACTCAGCACAGCCGATGAGTTGGGGAGACTGATACCAGACTGGACTGATACCAGACTGGTCTGTGTGGAAACCAAGGTTGCAAGCGTCAACATTGTAAAAAGAAGATTATTAAGAGAGCAGATGAGTGAATGAACTTTGAAGCTAAAATACGATACCGTAGACAGAGTGGTCCGGCATCACGTGGATGCTCATTCGAATTCTCTGTTTGGTATCCAACCGAAAGGGTGCGAACATTAAAAGAAAGAGAATTGTGAAATCAAAGTGGTCCTGCATCGGGGTCAAGCCAAACCCTGTGCACATTCGAAAGTATTCGATACTTCATGTAAAATTGACATTGGTTCGAGCCTGGATGGGGGAGACTAATTGTGTTGACAGGATATGAGCCCGGCTGAAGGGGATCCGGGGTTGATAGTGACTCACCCGATGTGAACTTTTGTGAAAATCTAGAAGGTAAAATAACGTGTTGCTTATTTGGTTGCCTCAGGCCCTTTGAGGAGCAAGGAGACTTACGCTCTGAAGGCCCTGATAAGTGAACTGTAACCTCATGCTAAAGAAGCCAGAGACTGTGCTACGCTCAAGTGAATCGCCTTATCCCATGCTGAAAACGTGGGGAAGGCAAGACCTGGCAAGAATGGCCTGAAAACCTGACATCATTTTTGAACACTTCTTTCTTTTTCATATAATTATTTCCCACACTATTTGTATTTAGAGGTAAGGATTGGCAATCGTTTTTTTTAGTATAGGACCTTTTATTTTGACAAGCTTGCTCCCATCTGTAGATTTAGGTTTACATAGACCTTTATCATACCCTTTTTAAAGTTCAATAAACACCCTTGAGCTGTGGTCACTTGTGTCTGTCTTACTGTTGATGCCATGCCTTCCTTACAAAAGGCACATTTGATCTAGACAGGATAACGAATGTATGAAAGGCAAGGCACCCCCTGTACACCAACGCCAATGGGATGGCTACCGCAATTGGTTTGCCAAAGCCACTAAGAGACAGACCGAATCTAAGACATAGGCACAAAAAGTCTCTCAAGAAAAGCTCCAGGAGCAAGTAAAATCCTTGAAAAAAGAGAACACAAACCTGCTGGTCCCGACCCACGAAACGGGGTACAAACGGTTATATCCCGTCCTCCAAAGAGAACCCCTGTTATGATATAATAGTTTATTTATATAGCGCCTATACACAATGTGTTTCAAAGCGCTTCAAGGCAAGGGAGGGAACAAGGGAAAATACAATGACATTCTTACAGGCGATGAACAGTAGGGATGTGAAATTAACTATTGTACTTACCAATAGCTAAGACATAGATAAGGAAGGGAGGGGGAGAGTGGGAAGGAAATGAAAACAAACAGGCGACTACCATATGATATGGCATACTAGGCCTGACGACATTTCTGGTAAAGCCGGAGAAAACAAAAGGTGAGGGAGAGGGGTGCAGAAAGGGAGGAGAAGAACAAAACAAGCGACTATCGTACTAGGCCTGACCACATTTCAGATAGTGCTGGAGGGGGGGGAACAAGTAGTCCACCAGGTTGTCTCCGCCGGATCGGTATAATACGGTATAATACCTTGATATCGAACGGTTTTAGCTGGAGCATCCAGAGTTCAATCCTCGCCGGCGGGTGTGGAGCTGACCCCTTGAAGATCGGCACAAGCGGCTTATGATCTGTATAGATTATGGCATGATGTCCCAGGAGATACACTTGAAAATGTCGGCACCCCCACAACATGGCAAGGGCCTCACGCTCAATGTGCCCAACGGACTGGCATCCACCAGTCATTCTGTTTTCCAGGCAGTATTGAAGAACAACATTTGGGTATTGGTCGTGGGCGAGTTTTTTTATTTGCTGAAATGCGGCAACATGCTCTTTTCCCCCCATGTACACAGCTTATCTTTCCTGGCAAGATATCGTAGTGGTGCTGTGACCATCACTAGGTCTGGCATGAACTGGCTGCAGTATGTGGCATACCCAAAGAATTGCGGACTTCTGTTGCGGTGGTCGCAACTTTGGTCGAGTCAGGGGATACACTGTTTGCGTTAAAGACATGTCTGAAAAATGCCAATGCCCTTTTTCCGAATTCATATTATTCGGCATGTAGTGTCAATCTGACTCTTCTAGCAGCTGCAGTATGGTTACCAGCCGTGAGTTATGCGCTTCCTCCAATGTACAGTATACTAAAATATCATCACTGACATTCGTGGTGCCGAGCAGGTCCTGTAATAACTTGCGGATCTCGTTTTGGAAGACCTCAGCCACCGACGAAATGCTGAAGTTGATTCAACAGTACCTCGGAACCCCAGGTGCGAGGAGAAGGTTGTGATGTACCTCGCCTCCCTGGCCAACAGCCGAACCGGAGATCCAGTTTGCTGAAGACAGTGACTCCTGTTAAGTCAATAATCAGTTGATCTATTGTGGGAATGATGTACCGTTCACATCCAATTGCGATGTTGGGGAGCCTCATTTCGATACATATGATTGTTTTTGTTTCTTGGTGACAACCATCGAGGACACGCACGGGGTGGGCCTTGACGTCTTCTCGATAATGTTCAAGTCTTGCAACTTCTTTAGCTCTGCTTCAATGGCCGCATGCCGTGGTCTATGTGGATGTCACGATTCCTGCCCCCAGGCCTCCGGCATATCAGGCTGGAGCCAGGTCACGGCCACCTAGTCGGCCCCTAAGGGCCTCTCCATCTCCCCAGATACCTACTTGGACTCAGACTTGGCGCCTTTGGCACCAAGCTCACACACAGTCCTGAGATCCACTTAGTATTGGACTTGCAATGTATTATGGGGCAATGGATGCCCCCATGTAATTCAGTTCCTTGAACTGGATGAGCGGTCTAGTCTTTCGGGTGTGGCTCAGCCCTGGGATACCTGGGATACCTACAGACTATTTAAACCACACCTGGCCTGAGAAACATGCTTTGCGTTTCTCTGCACCTGCAGCGTGACACTCACCATGCTCGGATCTCCTGAAGAGGCCCACTTCTTTCTTCAGTGTCAGCGCAACTGCAAGAATAAGAACTTCATTGCCAATACTCACCTCGAAGAGCATCCAACTTCTGTCCAACTCTTCCCATTCTTGCGGATTCCTACGGCAGAGTCATCTCCATCTCGGCACGCCGCGCCCTACCAAAGGGGAGAAGAATAGAAGAAAAGGCGTTAGTAAGCATTCTGCAATACTTAGCTCTCTCGAATTTGCAAATAGAGTTTAATCCTTACCTGAACTCCCGTCGATCGGACAACTTCTGCTCCAGAGCATCCCGCCGATCTGAAAAAAGGGAAAAGACACATCAGGTTAGCGTAAAACATTTCAGACCCGACTCTCGCCCTATTTATGTGCGTTCAAGGGACAATGTTTCTCGATCAACAGAAGGCTCAGGGGAACCAATGTAGATTGCAGGCGTCAGGTCACCCTTGATTAAGGCGGAAAGAGATAGGAGGAGGCAACAGCAATTATGTTTGTACTGTGGAAAATCAGGTCACTTTCTAAAGGAGTGCCCAGTGAAGCCACCGAGAAGGATAGTAGGAGCTACGGACAAGGAAGACCCCACCAAAGAGTCGGAAAACTGCCCAGCCGGGCAAGTGTAGGGGTCCACTTGTCAAGCGAAGAAAGTGAACTACAGACCTCCCATTTTGCACCACCTGTGATCCTGATCGATCACCAACAACCATTGCGGATGCACGCAGCAAAAGCATACATAGACAGTGGAGCTGTTGGGAACAGCAAAGATGGGACTTCCTTTATGTCCAAAGTTAACCACAGACACTGTAACCACAGTCGATGGCACGAAAATACCCTCCGGTCCAGTATCCCAATGCACTGCAACATTAACCCTTCTGTGCCAGGATGGGAATCAAGAATCTATCGCTTTGGACCTCATCAAGGCACTTCAGTTTCGACTGATCTTAGGGATGCCCTGGTTGGTAGCTCATAATCCTCGAATAGATTGGCGAGCAAAGGAGCTGGCCTTCTCCGAGACCTGTGCTCAAACGTGTTATCGTCAAGAGAAACAATCAATCGACGCCAGAACCTCTACGCTGGGAACAGTGGCGGCCGGGACCCTACCAAGAGAGTACCAGGATTTTCAAGATGTGTTTCAGAAGGAACAAGCTAATACCCTAACTCCACACAAACCATACGATTGCCAGATTGACCTGATACCCAGCGCCCAGATCCCTTGTGGACGAATCTACGCACTCACAGAACCAGAAAACCAGCACCTGAAGTCCTATCTCGACCAATACCTGGCAAACGGGTTCATCCGTCCCTCCAAGTCCCCGGTGGCCAGTCCTCTGTTCTTCGTACCGAAAAAAGAAGGGGACCTAAGAACGTGCATCAACTATCGCGCATTGAACCATATTACCATCAGAAACCGTTACGCCCTGCCATTGATTCCTGAACTGCTTGACCAAGTCAAAGATGCCTAAATCTACACAAAACTAGATCTAAGAGGAGCATATCACTTTGTCCGAGTTAAAAAGGGCGACGAATGGAAAACCGCATTTCGTACCAAGTATGGCCTGTACGAATATCAACTAATGCCCTTTGGCCTTTGCAACGCACCATCTGCATTTCAATATTTCATGAACGATGTTTTAAGGGAATTAATTGATGTCTGTGCTTTAGTATACATTGACGACATCCTAGTGTACTCCGCATCAAAACAAGACCACGTCAACCACGTTCGATCCGTACTGGCAAAACTCCGCCAGCATCAGCTCTATGCCAAGCTTGAAAAGTGTTCATTCCATGTTTCCGAGGTGGAGTTCCTTGGTTTCATTCTTAGTTCGAAGGGTATCCGTATCGCTTTGATGCGATCCTAAACTGGCCATCACCAAACTCGTTCAAGGGAGTACAGAGCATGTTAGGTTTTGCAAACTTCTACCGCCGGTTCATCTCGGAATTCTCACAGATAGTACATCCCATCACATCGTTACTAAAAAAGAGCAATAAAAAATTTCAATCGACAGAGGAAGTAGAAAGAGCTTTCCAGGAACTTAAGATTCACTTCGGCAGCAATTCTTCGCCATCCTCTCCCAGAACTCCCATACGTGGTGGAAACAGACACATCAAACATGGCCATGGGAGCCGTCCTCTCACAAAAGGATCCTGAAACGGGTCAGTTACACCCGGTTGCCTTCTGGTCATGTAAATTTACACCCCCCCGAGCTCAATTACACCATCACAGATAAAGAGCTCCTAGCCATCAAGTCTGCCTTTAAGGCCTGGTGCCATTACCTTCTGGGTGCAAGACACACCATCACTGTCATAACAGATCATTGAAATCTCCAGTATCTAAAAACTGCTAAAGCGCAATCTTCACGACAGTTACGTTGGGCCCTATTCTTCGCTGAATATGACTACGTGATTACATTTTGACCTGGAGTCAAAAACGGGAAGGCCGATGCCCTTTCCCGTATGGGTATTGAAGAACAGGGCGGCAAACCACCGGACCCGATACCTATTATCCCATGTGATAAACTCCTGGGAATTACAGCAACCATCACTCAGAAAGAACTGCACAAAAAAATCCAAAACTTGATGAGTCCTAAGCAATCACAAGAGTGGTGCACACAAGGGGAACATTACACGATAAGGGACCAGTTGCCCTACTTCAGAAACCGCGTGTTCTTACCAAATCAGGAACTACGAGAACAAGTCATGTCCAGCTATCATGATTCCTTAATGGAAGGCCACCCGGGGATCGCAAAAACTTTAGCCAAAGTACAACGGATTATTGGTGGCCCACGTTGCGTAAAGACATTGTTCAATTTTTCCAATCTTGTGGAATATGCGCTCAAAACAAATCATCCAAACAGAAACCGGCAGGACTCTTGCAACCGTTGGATATCCCACCAGCACCCTGGCACACGTTATCCCTCGACTTTATTGCTGACCTATCATCCAGTCAGGGATTCAACACCATTCTAGTAGTTGTGGACCTGTTTTCAAAAATGGCACACTTCATCCCTCTAAACGGGCTCCCAAACGCTTCCACTCTAGCAAAAGTATTTCTGGAATGCATCGTATGGCTCCATGGTTTCCCCTCGGTACTGGTTTCGGATCGTGGTACTCCGTTTGTGTCCATTTTCTGGAGGAAGTGCTGCTCTTTGGCTCACATTGACATCCGACTATTCACCAGTCACCATCCCCAAACGGATGGTCAAACTGAGCGAACGAATCAGACGCTCGAACAGTATCTACGCTGTATGCTCCATACAGCTGAGGAGAGCTGGTCAGATATATTATGGATTGCTGAATATGCCTATAACGACTCCCTACACACCAGTACTGGGCAAACACCCTTCTATACCATATATGGTCGACACCCACGCACTTCCGAGTTGGACACCCCTACGACCTTAGAAATGCCAGCAATTAAAACCTTACATACAACCATTTCACAAACCTTCAAAAGGGCAGCAGAACACCTACTCCGAGCTAAGGATCGTCAGAAGAAATTTGCAGACCAACACTGAATCAAAGCCCCTAACTACCAAGTGGGAGACAAGGTCTGGCTGGCATCCAAGCATGTACCCATTAAAGGGACCCGAACCTTCCGTCCAAGATACCTAGGCCCATACACTATCACCTCCGTGATAACTCCAGTAGCTGTCAAACTAGCCTTACCAGCTAATATGCTAATTCATCCTATGTTCCACGTGTCTCTCTTAAAGCCTGTTCAACCTGGGACCTGTGTGACACCAGCACCGAAGCCAATAGAGATTGCAGGAGAGCCAGAATTCGAGGTCAAGGACATCCTGGATTCCAAGTATGTCAGATCCAAACTATACTATCCAGTGGACTGGAAAGGGTACGGTCCCCAGGACAGAACATGGGAACCCTGTGAATACATCCACGCACCTCGTCTGCTTAGGAAGTTCCAACAAAACCACCCAAACAAGCCGGGACCTGAGGGAAATGCCACCTTGAGAGGGGCCTTGGGGGGGAGTGCAGTCACGATTCCTGCCCCCAGCCCTCCAGCATATCAGGCTGGAGCCAGGTCACGGCCACCTAGTCACCCCCTAAGGGCCTCTCCCAGACGCCTACTTGGACTCAGACTTGGCACCTTTGGCACCAAGCTCACACACAGTCCTGAGATCCACTTAGTATTGGACTTGCAATGTATTATGGGGCAATGGATGCCCCCATGTAATTCAGTTCCTTGAACTGGATGAGCGGTCTAGTCTTTCGGGTATGGCTCAGCCCAGGGGTACCTGGGATACCTACAGACTGTTTAAACCACACCCGGCTTGAGAAACATGCTTTGCGTTTCTCTGCACCTGCAGCGTGACACTCACCATGATCGGATCTCCTGAAGAGGCCCACTTCTTTCTTCAGTGCCAGCGCACCTGCAAGAATAAGAACTTTGTTGCCAATACTCACCTCGAAGAGCATCCAACTTCTGTCCAGCTCTTCCCATTCTTGCGGATTCCTACAGCAGAGTCATCTCCATCTCCGCACACCGCGCCCTACCAAAGGGGAGAAGAATAGAAGAAAAGACGTTAGTAAGCATTCTGCAATACTTAGCTCTCTCGAATTTGCAAATAGAGTTTAATCCTTACCTGAACTCCCGTCGATCGGACAACTTCTGCTCCAGAGCATCCCGCCGATCTGAAAAAGGGGAAAAGACACATCAGGTTAATGCAAAACATTTAAGAGGCGCAGCACATCGTGCTTTCTCACCGCAGCTCATCTCCTCAGCTCGCTTCCATGCTGGGTTACTGTGGCACCTAAAAGGACACGGAAAAGATGAACATTGGTTAGTGCTAAGGAAGCCAATAAGGTTCCGCATTCCTACGTACTTCAGCAGCGCATCACCGTCCTCAAGACCTTCATCACCTAAGGAAAGAAAGACACAGTATTAAAGGGACTAGAGCCATCAGAACTTTTGTAAGACTCATTCCAATTACCGGTCGGGCTGAAGCTGCAGCAAGCCCCGTCCGCCGGGCCCGTGCCAGTGAAGCAACTAGGCACCCTCCAGCCTGCATCACCCAATGCACCCCTGCATCGAAGGCAGGACGGAGAGCGCCCCACATCAAAAAACAAGGCCCAGTGCTTGGTTGAGCAAGTCCAGGGAAGGGTTCGAAGTGGTCGGAAGTCCGGACCGGCTGAGTGGCGTCCCGGTGGATATCAGGTGAGCGTCACAGTGGAGCGTAACAGTCTGGTTTTTCAGACAGCCGATCCCTTTAAACAGTTTCACATATTTTTCCAGCAACCTGTCAATTTTTGCAAGTGAAAAGCGTAGTGAATGAGTTTAAATTGTCCTGCTATTCTGCAGCTTAGCAGTGTCTCTATGCCTGCGTCACCGACATATATCCTGATGCGGCATGCTTCTCCATTATAGGCCACCTCAGCTTTGAAAGACCCCTTTGCAAGGAGAGGCTTTTTGCTGCCATATGCGTAGAGCCTAACCGTTTTGTGGTGTAGTTGGGGACTTTCTGTTATTGTCTTGAACTTGTTCAGAGGCAAAATGTTTACGGTAGCCCCGGTGTCGATGAGCATTCTTGTTGGCATGCTGTTTACTAGTACTTGTTCTTCTGGTGCTCTTGGGTGATCCCACTGCTGATATGAGGTGCACCCTCTCGCTCTGTCTCTTCTGGTGTTTTGTGCATTGCTCAGGAGAGGATCCTCCCTCCGACTGTTCACTGTTTTCACTGTCGCCGTCACTCAGACTTTGATATCTCTTCATCGTCCTTGCTTTTCTTTCGTGATTCTTTTGGTAGCCTATTTTTGATGACCGGGTGTCTCTCGAGTGTGACCTGCGAGGCTCTCGCCAGAACTTGGAGCTGAGGTAGACAAGGGCTAAATTATTTATTTTCCTGCACTTGCAGCTTGTTTCTCCAAACGCCAAAGCGCGGCTGGTCTTTGTGCCAGGCTACTCCACACCATATGCTCAACTGCTGTGCCCGTAGAGGGCGCTTTGGTAAAGTGGGGGCTCTGGCTTTACCCCTGAAGTCAATTGCGGCAATGCTTGTGGCTTGTCTGTATCAATAGGAAAACGACTCATGGCCGCCTCCATAGCCGCTACCTGAGAGTCCATCCTTTCTCTGTAGTCCTGTCTCCAGAATTCATTCAAGGGATAGGTCGCTCTCCGATATGATGGCTCTCAGTTTTTCAGACGAGATACCATGTATGCTTTGTTGTGGCACAGAGAGCTCTTTGTCAGTGAATTTGCATCCTGCTGCCAATTCGTGTATTCTTGGCGGAGGTGACTGCTGCTCATCCGACATGCTGCCTTCGGGCTGCGATGCACCTTTTGGATGTGGGTCACTGGTGCTCCAGTGTGCGCCCTTGCTGGAGGTTGCTGGTGGTCTGTGCCTCCTGCATTTTCCCCCTGTGCTTATGGCTTTGCATGGTCAGAACTGCACAGATATTGGTGGAGGCTACCTTCTGGCTTACTGAGCCTCGGGCCCAGATCGGGGAAGCCTCTGTTGCAGTATTTGTAGGGGTACAGGATGGGCACACCCACTTCGATAGTCACAGTCTTTTGTTGTGGCCATAGGGGTTTCCTGTTGCCCCCTGCCGCAGGGAGGTTTCTACGTGGACGAGTCTAGTGTTGGCACGCACGTGCAGGCGTGACCTGTGTCATGCTGTTAATGGGCAAGACATTTGTGCTGGCAGGTTATATTCTCCGACACCACCACGCTGAGGGACAGTTTAATTTACTGTTAATTCGTTCCCCTCTGCTCCGGCGATGGGGTGCAGCACCCAACTACACGTGGTGTGGGAGGGGCTGTGTACAGACTCACCCACTCTGCGCCGGGTGGGTTGCCTAAGCCGTGGCGCTCTGGATGTTTTGTATGTTTTTTCCTTCTTGGCGAGGTGTATGTCTCGATAGTGCGTGGCAGTGATCACCAGTGCCAGAGTTGATAGTCTGTCGCCGCCTCTCTCACCGCCAGGGCCACGGGTCCGACTAATCCATTAAACGCAGCAGATGTTGGCTGGGCTGTGCGTGTTTTGGGTAGGCATGGGCTACACAACTGCCTTGTTGCCGGTGTGATGTGGTAGCGGGCCGGGTCTCAGCAGGGTCGGCTACCCTACAGAATAAAGACACACACGCAGATCAACTGTGTTACTGGTACCTTTTGGCAGGCCGTGCCTCTTTTATCCAAATAACCGCGGAATAACACCTCTTTACCCTTTCCTCTACAACACATTCAGCATGGTGCGCCTGAATACTAAATTAGTGTGCCTGTGACATATGATTACTTATTTATATAGAGCTTTCATCAACATGTTACTCTATCTGTCCAGGCTGAAGGTGATATACAAAGGAAGTGCAATATTTCTGGAAACGCCAGCAGCCGCCACCATGTGGATGGAGCACAACAACCTAGCGGAAGGAAAAGAGGCGACCTCCCAAGAGGCTAGGGGCTGAAATCATGGCAGACGGAAGGACCACAACCACTCCTTCTCCCTTAGCCCCATCGACGAAGCACCACACCAAAACGAAAGGAACACCGTATTGACACGAGACAGCTAAATGGTTATGGAACTCACTCGGCCTCCCCAACCGAGCACACAGCACTAACCCACAGACAGATCAGTGCGGGCCTGTGGCCGGCACGACTGTACTTGCACTTGAAACCCAGGATGGGACCAGACAGCGCGAGGGCGTCTGAGCACTGCAGAGGAAATGCAGATGCTGGGCGCAATGGTTTACTTTATGTTTTATGTTACATTTGTTATACTGTCTTCATGCTACAAATAACTGGTTGGATAATGGACACAAGCTCCGTAAGTAACAGAGCTAAGAAGGGGAACAGCTCAGAAGGAGGGGGTCACACACTGGAAACAGAGGCCACACAAGGGAGACAGCCGAGGTCAGACTAGAGGAGTGCCCAAAGAAGACCATGACTGCACAATTTAGAATATTGACATGGAACGTGAGAGCGATGGGCTCATACTTACGGAGAAACTGGATCAAATCCTTCTTATGAAGAAAGAAAGTTTTGATAGCCCTACTCCAAGAAACCCACCTCACGGCGGAAGCCACGACCAAACTAAAAGAATGCTGCGGGGGTGGGGGACAAGGGCAGGGAGCATCCTACTCCAATTACGCAAGAGGTGCCATTCCATCTGCTTGGAGTGGAAGCCGACAAGGAGGGCAGATACTTAATAATGTGGGGCATAATTGAGCACATCAAGATATGCATAATAAATTCCTACTTTCTACTTCCCCAACCATGGCATACCCACGCACCTAAAACAATTATGTGCCAAAATATTGCATCACAGAGATGGATCCTTTATATCGGGGGGGATTTCTATTGTGTCAAGAATGGGGCTATGGACAGGTCTGACCCACCACAACAACCAATAAACGCAACCTTGCAGGCATTAAACGCCCTGGTGGAACACTTAGATCTGGCCAACGTCTGGAGAGAATTACACCCTATGGAAAGATGCTATTCTCACTACTCATCCCCCCACAGCTTATACACTAGGATAGATTATCTTTTCATCGATAGAGAACAACTAACGCAAGCAGAATCAGCACAATACCTAGGCAGATCGATATCAGACCACTCTCCCTTACTCATGCAATGGAAGCTCAGAGCACCCAGACCCCCCCATCCCGATGTGGCGAATGTCCACCAGGGCTCTTACGGACCGAGCGTTCAAAGAAGACTTTGGGGACAAAGTGGAGGAATTTGTGAGAATCAACAAGGGCATGGTAGACAGATGGGGCACGCTATGGGAAACCATGAAAGTGGTGACACGGGGAGAAAACGATAGCATGGACCAGGAGATGTCCGAAAACAACTGAAAAGGGAACTAGAGAACAAAGAGGAGGAAATTAAGCAACTGGAAACTAACACCCAAATCACCAAAGTGGATGAGAAAAAACTGAAGGAGATTAGAAACAGCTGCCAACTAGCTTGGGAGAGGCTATCCAAATTCGATTATTTTTATTTTTTTTATTTTTTTATTAAGTGTATTTGGTTTATTACAAACCTTTCACCATCAATAAAACATTTCATTTTACAAAGAGATCTGTCATAGCCAGTCAACATCAAGCAGTTAAAAAAAAATTGGATTAATTCACAATACAATGTTCAATAAAATATTTACAACACTGCACGGTGAGTCCTTTTAGCCATTTCAGTTCAGTTTTTGTGATGCGTTTCCTTCATCAATAAGGTCTAGCCTTTTTAGTGTGTTTTCCAGAAATGTGACTGTTATGAAATTTATTTTTGAAGATTGGCAGGCATAGATTTTGCTCCACCATTTTTCTGCATCTAGTCCGCATAAGTCAGTGATGTTACTGGTTAAGTATAAATTTCGCAGTTCTCTCAGTTCTGTGCAAAATAGCACTAAGTGATGTAGTGATTCTTCACCTTTGTTGCACAGTCTGCACTTTGTACATATTTTTTCTCTAGTATATCTTGCCTTTGTTGTTTTGTTTCGCAAGGTATTTAACTTGAAGCGTAATAACAGATCTCTTTGTTTGGGGTTCGGAAACTTTCTCAGATAATCTGGTATGATAGTCATCGCCCCACAGTTAGATTTCAGGAGTGTGTGCGTTTTTGACCGAGCTCTTTCCATTTCAGTTTTCGACCAGTCCTCAGCCCAAAGTGCTCTCTTTATAGCTATCGGGTTTTCTGCTAAAGTTTGGGCTTTGAGGTTAAATTCTGTCAGAGTTTGTTCATTTTCTCGTTTCCAATCTTCTACCACTTTTTCTTCATAGTTGTTAAATTTTGTAAATAATTCGAATTGGGGTGGCATTGTATTATTCGTTATCTTTCTATACAACATTATTTTATTGTAACAAATGTGTATATATAACGATGTTAGTCCCAGTTCGTGTCTAATTACCGTCATTGGAGTAGCTTTTGGTATCGGTAAGATTTTTTTCCAGAACAAACCTTCTAGCGTGGTCCAAAACTTCTCTGGGATATTCATACAGGTTTCTGCTCCGTATATCAATGTCGGAATTACTTTCAATCTGTAAAACGTGATCACTGGTCGAAGGGAGAATTTTCCATATCTTTTATTGATAATGGTCGCTTGAGCTGTTAGCTGTTTTGTCTTTGCCTTTAACATCCTTTTCCAGGGCTCTTCGTTTTTTATTCCACTTATTTGTGCTCCCAGATATCTCATTTCGTCACATGGTTTTATCCAGGTTTCGTTTACTTTCCATTCTTCGTTTTTTGTCTTTTTCCATCTTTTATCACCGAATATTAGTATTTCGTTTTTTTCTGCGTTTATTTCTAGGTCATTGTTTTCTATATATTTTTCGACCTGATTTAAAGCTCTCTGCAGACCAATTTGTGTATGATCTAAAATGATCAGGTCGTCTGCATAGAGAAGATGGTTGATTGGTCTGCAATTCAATTTCGGTGGAAAAGTCCTGCTATTTCCAAAGCAGTGTTGTAGGTCTTCAATGTAAAAGCAAAACAAAGTAGCTGCTAACGGGCATCCTTGTTTAAGGCCTTTTGTTGTTTTTATCTCCTTAGATAGATTACCGTCTTGATCTAATTTGACTCTCATTGAGGTTTTAGCGTACAGTTCTTTGATGGCTTTCAGGAGATCTGTCGGGCAGCCTTTCGAGGCCAATTTTTCCCAGAGGCGGCTTCTTTTCACACTGTCAAATGCTTGCCTTAAATCAATACTGGCTGTGTACAGTTTTTGTTTATTTGTATAGGCTCTTCTTTTCATCAGTCCTAGAATTAGCAGATGTAAGTTGCATCCCACGTTCTCAACAAAACCTGATTGTCTTTTATCATATATATTAGAATCCTTAATCCACGTTTTCAATTGTTTTAACAGGAGGGTGGCAAAGATTTTCCCAACACAATCTAATAGGGCAATTGGCCGATAGTTTATATAATATGCACCACCAGGGCACATAAAGAAGCAGATAAACCAAGCAGGTTGCTGGCTTGGCTGTGTAAACGGGAACACCCACTAGACACCTACCACCTGAGATTAAAGACGAAAATGGGCTAACACACAGGACACAACTGTCGATCAACAACACTTTCACCGAGTTCTATTCCAAGCTCTATGCCCATGACACTCAGGTACCGAAAGACGACATCAAGAACACGCTAGAAGAGATAGGAATCCCCAAGTTAACCAGTGCGCAGAGAGAGGCGCTAGATGAAGCAATCACCACGGAAGACGTAACAGAGGCAATGAGATCTCTCGCCACATGTAAGACCCCAGGGAGCGATGGCCTCCCACCGGAGTTCTACAAGGCCTGCGAATCAACCCTGCTGCATGGCTACACAAAGTATTTATGGAAGCGTATGAGATAGAGGACCGACCAGGAAGCATGAGAGAAACACTTGTAATCCCGATGCTCAAACCAAACAAACCCACAAACGATTGCGACTCTTACCGCCCACTGGCGATGCTAAACTACGATAGTAAGATTCTGACCACTATAATAGCCAAAAGGCTTGCAAGAGTGGTGGGGTCCCTCATCCATGAAGACCAAAATGGATGTGTAGCAGCCCGCAACACAACAGCCAACTTATGACGATTCTAACACGTCATGGCACAAACCCTAGGGAGTGGGGAACTCATGGCAATATTATCACTGGATTCCATAAAGCCGTTTGACTCTTTATTCTGGGAATGGCTAATTGAGGTCCTGAGAGAATTTGGGTTTTGGAGAAGGCTTCGTGAGATGGGTTAAGGTAATATACAATGCCCCTATGGCAAGAGTGAAGACGGGGAACACAGTGTCAAAGGCCTGGGCAATCCAGTGGGGCACCAGATAAGGCTGCCCGCTATCACCCATGTTATATATCCTGGGACTCGAGCCAATAGCCATCTACTTTAGGAAGCAGATCTCTGATGCAGGGATAAATGTGGGTGGGAAATATAATATTATCTCACTCTATGCTGACGATGTTCTCCTATACTTGAGAGACCCGCACATTAATGCCCGGATAACAATAGATATATTGGACAACTACGCACGCTACTCAGAGATACAATTCAGCAAACAAAAATCATGCGCATTTCCACTTGCCGGGCCAAGAGGGGTAAAGGAGGTAGACCTACCCATGGTGGGACTCAAATGGCAGCCAGAAATGTTTAGATACCAGGTGGTCAACGTAAAACACACACCAATGCAATGCGGAGGCTGTAATGAGGGGCCTACGCAATTCCATGAAGTTCTGGTCCAAGTTACCACTATCAATGATGGGTAGGGCAGCAATCACTAAAATGATAATCCTCCCCAGATTCTTGTACTACTTCATACATGTATGCTACTATATAAGACCACCCTTTTTCAGAAGACTAGAAGTACTGCTCAGAGAATTCTTATGGGGAGTGACCCGGCACAAAATACCTCTGAACATACTGACACTGCTGAACAAAGAAGGAGGGATACAACTACCTGACCTCGAGAAATATTACTTGGCGGCACAGCTTAGCCACGTAATGAGATGGCTTTCAGATGAACCAACAGCTGAAACCAGCCTCTTGCAACAATTGATTACCCCGGCATACCCCAAAGAAATACTATGGAACCCACCAATCGAACTCACGCATACACCCATCATAGTAAAACTAGGCAGACAATTGTGGAACAAGACTAGCTCGGTGCTACACTTACTACACCCCTACTCACCCGAAATCCCGATACTGGCAAACGTATGTAAAAGTATAGCAAAATATTTCTATTTTTCACTACTCCCGCCTGAAATAATTCTAGCCCCAATGCATGCCTATGGGGAAATTAATTTCTCCCGAATCCTCTCGTGAAATCTCCCTCCTAGGCGCCTCAGAATGTTGGCATGTATGACCGACTGATCTACCCACGATGAGAAGCTGGGAAAAGGTGGGACTGTACACTTGGGGGTACATGTTTGATGAAGGAACCTTCAGGGACTTCGATTCACTGCACGCACATGAGGGACTGGCAAAAGGTCAGTTTTTAAGGTACCAACGAGTCAAACACACTGCAAAAAAGAAATGGGGCATATGGCCAGAAGAGCCAACACCAAACCCCTTGCTGCAGGAAATGTATAATTTAAGCGACGGTTGGAAACCTGTAGCCAGACTATACAGCCAAATAATGGACAGGCCCAATCCCCGCAGTGCATCATTAAAAGAGAAATGGGACAAAGAATGGGAAAGGGTACTACTCTAACCTAAAGATGTGTCCAGAAAAGCCATGTTTAGTCTAATTCAGTTTAACATCCTATACAAACTTAGATGACCCCTAACAGGGTCGCCAGCTTTAACAAACAAGCCCGGCCGCAATGCCCCTGGTGTAGCAGCGAGGACGCCAACATGATGCACATGTTCCGGACCTGTCGCAGAGTGCGAGGCTTCTGGTTCAGAATCGAACAAACAGGTACGAATGGACTCCGAAAGCGTGCTTACTAGGTACATATCCCAGATTGAGCAAGCATAAACACATTGTGGAACTAATGGACATGGTGTGCATCCTAGCAAAGATAGCGGTTGCAATGGCGTGGAAATCGCTTGGGGGCCCGAGATACGGACATGGACTAAAGAGATGGAGGGGTGGAAAACTGAGGAAACCAACGCCTGGAACACAGGGATCATTGGGACTGAGGGTGACACAAGTGCCACGTTTGAATCATGGAAAGCCTTAATAAAAGACATGCTCTCCTCAACAGACGACAAGCCCCCCTGAACATGCACAAAAAGCTCTACATAAGCACTATGAATCACAAACAAGACACTAAATACCCACCCCAAACGGGCTCCCCCAAACCAGTAACATCAACTCCCAGAACACCTCACCACCCGGAGGGTGAAATATTGACACCATTGCACCACAGCAGGAAAACAGACACTGTTGGTTGTTGTTTAATGTTTGACTTTTGTTAGATATGATTGCTACGAACAGTATCCTAAAATATGACCGAACAAATGTGCAAATCTAACATTGTATGTTTGTTTACAAATGCAAATAAAAAAGTTTAAAAAATAAAATAAAAATAGAGCTTTCGTCAAAGCACTGTACAGAGAACATATTTACATACAATTACCACACAACCAAAGTTGGTACTCAATTTTTGACACTGGAAGGTTGCAAGGCTGAGTTGGCCATAATGGGATTCAAATCTGCAACCTGCTGATCACATTCAGATCACAGCAGCAAGTGATCAACCTGCTGAGTTATCTAACCAGCAGGAGATTTCTTCCCTAATATTAACTGATATTAAACACAGAAATGCTAATTTTGTTTAAAAGAATCCAACTTTCACGTGCCAAAAGAGGCTGCTTCTTAGACTCCACCAAAAATTACATTTTAAATAACTGCAACTAGCAAAATGCTCATTCCTTTAATAAAGATAAGCTTTTAGTGGAAAAAACGATCAACTTTACCTTTTACTGTCTGGAAACCTGCAGCTTAAATGATTGCAAGCAAAAACGGGACAGAAACCGCATTACTTGATCTAAAGAATCAGATGGACGATGCCAAAGACCTAGGCAAACCATCTCTACTCCTACTCCTCAACCTCTCCGTAGCATTTGACCTTGTAGACCACCATGTCCTATGTCATCACCTTTCAACTACAGCCAGATTCTCCCCCGATGCCACAACCTGGATCACCTCTTTCCTACAAGACAGAACCATGAAAGTATTCTCTGACTTAGCCTCCGCCTCACCCACCATCATGATCTGTGGAGTTCCTCAAGGCTCCTGCCTCTCCCCCACCCTCTACAACATCTTTACTCGCCCCCACCCTCTACAACATCTTTACTCGCCCACTCTTTCTCATCCTCGACGCTATAGGTATCTCCTACACAAACTACGCGGGCGATACGCAGATCCTCCTCACCCTCACGGGCAACTATGACAAGGACTCTGCTATGCTTAACGACATTTAGAACATCATCCAGGCCTGGATGGCAGCAAACGGACTGTGCCTTAACTCTGACAAGACAGAACTCCTCCTGGTTGGTTTGCCTGACACATTAAAAAACCTCGACTCACAATTCAGCCACTTCACTATTGACGCCATCAAAATTCTTGTATCAGACTCAGTCAAAACCCTTGGAGTCTACTTAGACTCCAATCTATCCATGTGTAAACAAGTTAGTGCTATCGCCTCTTCGGCAGCCTACCACGCCAAACTAATCAACGCAGCTAGGCCATTGCTCTCTTAAGAGAACTGCACCAACATAGCCAGAGCCATCATGGGCTCAAAGCTAGACTACTGCGCACGTCCTCTTCCTTGGAACCTCCACCAAAAACCTGGACATACTACAAGTCATCCAGAACAACACACTCCGCGCAGCTCAAAGCATCGCGAAAAGAGAGCATATTACTGCCGCCAGGAAAGCAGCCCACTGTCTTCCAATAAAAGAGAATCTTATTCAAAACCCTGACACTGACCCATAAGTGCATCTACCACTCTGCACCCGATTACCTCTCACAAAGGATTCACTCCTGCTCCTCCACAAGGCCAATTAGGACACCCTACGCCAACATGTTCTGTGTGTCGATGGTAAGAAGAATTAAAGCAGGTGGCTCAAGCTTACCCTACCTAGCACCATCACATTGGAATGCCCTACCCCCCTCTTTACGAGGCGAGGCCTCCCTCATGACCTTTCGCAAAGCCATGAAAACAGTGCTCTTCACCTGAAACACGCCACTATCTCCAGCCATAATCTACCCGTTCACCACATAAATGTGATTCCACATAGATGTTACTCACCTATGTTCATATGTATATTATACGTATCCTAATGTATAATTGCTCTTTTTGCTCCATGTACAACTGCTTCTCCCAACGTGCCCTCTCCCTGTTACTAAGCTCTCCACAAGTAACAGTGCCTCAATGCCCAAGGGCTGCAGTGCGCTATACAAATGTAATAAATAAATAAATAAATACACTACAAAACAAAATGCCATTGTCTCAAGCAACATGTTGCTTTCCCCAGGGGCGCCGAGTGCGGGTGGGGGGTTTGGGGCCTGGGCCCACCCCCGGCAGAATGAAGTCGGGGTTGAGCCCCCCCCCCGGGCCAGAGAGAAGAGACGCAGTATGGATGGGCCTTTGTTCCATCCATACTGTGTCTCTCTCTGGCTGCCAGGGTAAAAGCCGGGGTAAAATGATGTTTAGAAATTGTGGGACAGATACAAAGCAAGAGGCTCTTGCTTTGCATCTGTCCCTCAATTTCTAAAAATCGTTTTGGGTTGGGTGTACCTCTACATCTGTGCACCGGGGTGCACAGTTGTAGAGGTACACCCAATATACATGGGGTCACTGAGATGACCAAGAGTGAAACTGTACATTCAGTTGTGAGATTACCAGCAACAGTTGATACTATGCTCCAAGGAGCGAGGGCCCCACTCAATATATCACACCACACTGTTTATAGGTGTGAGACCCATCCTGAATGCTTGCCCAAAGAGCCTTGGCCAGAGTTTCACACTGAAGAAGTGAGCATGTGATCCGGAGTCTGCAGCCCCCAACACGCAGGGGATTCCCATGCTCCCACTTGCGGGATTTGCACCAAATTAGTGAGATTGTGCTCCAAGGTAGGAGGCACACGCAGTCTTTGCTCTGACGTTTGACACACTCACAGGATCGGACGGCATTTCGTTCTCTCATCCTAGTTGTGTTGCTCTGCCTTTTGAGGGCTACTACAACCTGGGTTATTATAGAGGGGTGGAGTAGGGGCACTGATGGCCTACTGGAATGCAACTCGAAGGCTTAAATCTCCTTCTTACTTGACTTTAGTATGTGCAGTACATGCTAGCCAAAGTTACCACTGTTCTGTACTGCGCGCGCCTCCACCCACCACCCCCCGCCGCGCCTTTGCACCAAGTTGGCGAATACATGCAAATTTGCGGTCCTATCTGCCAGTGATGTTGCTTCCTGTATTTGCCCCCCCTCCCCATTGGTGGAAATGGAAAAAATGTGGTGGGGGATCCCACAACACAAGTGCTGGGGGGGGCGATGCCAGAGGGAGCATGGTCTAGAGGGGGCGGGGCTCGTAGTGTACATCCAGCAATGCTGGGATAACTAAATAACAGAGAAAAAAAACGCCCGCGACGGCAGCATTGCCTTTTACCGCGGCTTTGGCACTGGTGTGTAATGCACAATGCTCGCTACATGTGCAACTGATTCCTTTCAGTTGTACATGTTGCAAGCATTGTGCATTACACACCAATACCAAAGCGGCGGTAAAAGGCAATGCTGCCGTCGCGGGTGCTTTTTTTTGTTAAGTATTCCAGCGCGATTTATGGGCTTGGGCGGCTGACTCTGGCCGGATCCCGAGATCCGGCTCCGTATCCGGATCCGCCGAGAGCCGGCCCACTGACCAGCACTGCCCCTGCCCGGAAATTCATAATTCGGCTCCCCTGGCTTTCACGTGTAAAACACAAATAGTCGCTCCTTTGCTGCCCTGCAAAAACTGCATGGAAAGAAACGGGGGACACGACAACTAAATAAATAAATCAAAGTTAATGTTTTCAAATGCAGCTTTAATGCACATGAGCAACTTCTCCTTTACCCCATTCATCTCTCCTTTCCCCCAATCACTGCGCCGAAACAAAGAGACTGGCGCTTCGGCTCAAACCGATGTCCCACGTTTAAACATCCCGCCTGACATAACATGTCAGTTCTGGTACTTTGCACTCGCCCATTGCTACGTCACTTCCATGCCGGCTATCAGTGCAACAGAGAATAGGAAGGCTTGAATGGGAGCTTGGTGGCGCAGTTGAGAGCAAACAAATACACGAGCCTGTCACTGAAGCAGGGAGTTTCTGCGTGCAGTTGTGATCACACTTTTATTATTCTATTCACAAACAGTACGAGCGAATGCTGACCAATGGGAACATTGCAGTTAGTGACCAATCAGCATTCAGTTTGCATCTGAAAGCCAGGAATTGCTTCACACAGTACAGAAAGCACAGACCTCGTAACATGCTCTGCTAGGAATCCATGCGCCCTCTTGCTCTTTCCTTGCTTCCATTTCTGTTATTTTCTTTCGGTGTCCCCTGCCGTTTGTGCTGTTAGCATCCCGCTAACAGCTGATCTCAGTAAGAAGAAATTACTAGTAAGATCATCTCGGGTGAGTTTTCTAATTTACATGTTTTTTTTTATTATAGCACTTACCAAACTAGTTTGATTGGAGCTTTTCTGCATATTAAAATAAAAATAATAAATCGAAATCTGAATCGAAACCTACTATCACTAGCAACACAAGTAATGGGGTCCTGAACAAATGTTTTAATCTGTCCTATCAAGTGTTAAAGAATCAGTGAAAGAGTATATCAACGTAAAACCTTTCATGATGACGTTTACAATATACACAGTTGAAATGGAACAAAACTGCAAATAATGTATTTCAACCACATATATATTCAATTGTACAAGAGAGGTAAGGAGGATTGGCCTGTGTCCTCATTGTCCTCGCAGGTCTTGGGATCTTTAACAAATGCTAAACGGACAAAAAGTCACCTTTGCTACTCATTAGATTAATGCATACTTGAGCACTGCAGACAGGGCTCATTTATGCTGAGCGCATTCTATGTCAAGACCCGGAGGCTCGGATTATGCTCATCGCAACTCTTTACTGCTCGAGCAGCAAAAACCAATTACCCATAGCTCTCAACTCACAAGCTTTTGGCGGGTGTCAGCCGCCTTGTAAAGAGCTGACTCACCCGCCAAGCCTCCTGCATGCCCATTCATTTCAATGGTCCCTCACCCGCCAAAAACAAAATCGAGTGTTTTCATACGCCTGAAGATTTTAGGCAGGGCTGGTAGAGGCAGGGGCTGCACGGCTAGCCGGTATACATACTACAGGCCCTCTGGGAGCAGGGCCCAATGGAGGGAGCAGGATGACCGGTGAGCCAACCCCTTCTTTCCATCCAGAGGAAGGATCAGAGGCGGAGGCTGGAGAGCCAGAGGCAAGCAAGAACAAAGCAACTCAGATAAGAGAACGCTCACCACAAGTTTGTACGCTGAACGCAAACATCCCGCCAGTAGCACAGCATATACACAGCTGGTGAGAGATATATTCAGACTCCTGGGTTTTGCAGATGGTAGATTAGTAGAGGGGTTCTTCTTAGAATTTTTACAAGACCTGGTGCAGGTATACCCACAGAGAGCGATCATGGTCAGCAGTGAAAAGGCAATATTGCTAGACAGCGAGATAGAAATGTTGCAGCTAAAGAAGGCCATCAGACCAGCGGTCAGAGAGCAGCATGTTCTTGGTAAAGGGCAGACGCAAGTTCTGGCTGGTGATTAACCTCAGAGCAGTGAATGCTTTTCTGGTATCCAGACACTTCAAGATGGAGGGAATCCATCTTCTGAGGAACATACTTCAGAAGGGAGACTGGCTGGTACAAATATACCTCAGGGACGCTTATCTGGCGGTACTCATACACCAGAGTCAACGGCAGCTGCTGCGATTTCTCTGGAGAGGTCAGAGATGGGAGTTTGTAGGTCTCCCATTCAGGCTTGCATTAGCGGCGCAGTGCTTTACCAGTCTGATCAAACCAGTAGTCCGGCACCGCAGAGAGCAGGGCTTCAGATTGATTATATACCTGGATGATATATGCATAATGTGCCTGGGCAGGGATCTGCTCTCGGAAGAGGTGAAGGTCACAACCGTCTTATTGCAACAATTAGGGTTTCTGATCAACTGGGAGAAATCAGTTCTGACCCCGACCCAGTCAATGGAATTTCTGGGTTTCATTCTAGACACAGTATAGGGAATCCTCAAGCTACACTTTGAGAAAGTAAACTCTAGCAAGGAGATAAAGACCATGATGTTGAAAGATGCAATATCTTTGAGGGGACTGGCCAAGCTAGTAGGCCGTCTATCATCTTGAATTCAGTCCATTTTTCCAGGCCCCCTTCATTATCAGACGTTACAACGCCTAAAGGTAAAGTGTATCAAATAGGGCTTGCCGTGTGAGCAAAGAGTCCCTATGTCATAGGAGATGAGGACGGAACTAGAATAGTGGTACCATTACATGGAAGCCTGGAATGACAGGGTGATATTTGGTTCCTCCCCGGACCTTATTATAGAGTAGGACACCCGCTGATGGGGCTGTGTAGCCTGTAGTGGCAATGTGACGACCGGCGGGAGGTGGTCTGAGGAGGAGCTAGTCCTTCACATCAACTGCCTCGACTTGCTAGCAGGATCCTTTGCAGTACAATGCTGGACACAGGAAGGGGCAAGGTGTTCCATTCTTCTCAAGATGGACAATGTGTCCGCAGTCAGGTACATCAACCGCCTGGGCGGGACAAGATACAAGATGCTAGCAGAGCTAGCAAAGGACTTTTGGCATGGGAATCAGTGTGACGGCGGAACATCTGCCGGGTGTCCAGAACCAGGTAGTGGACTGGAATTTGAGACACCTGAGGGACTCCAGCAATTGACAACTGAAGGAGTCAGTCTTCCAGGAAATCATGAGTCGGAGCGGGTCATGTCAGATCGATCTGTTTGCCTAGAGAATGAGCAGGAAGCTGTCACGATTTTTCAGTTGGAGACCGGATCCTGAAACTTCGGCGACGGATGCCTTTCTGCAGGTCTGGGGACCAGCAACAGAATAACCATTCCCTCCGTTCGCCATGATACGACGAACGCTTGCACAGGTCAGGAGATGGGGAGCGAGAGTGGTATTCGTGACTCCCAACTGGAGAGGTCAGGCTTGGTTTCTGGACCTTCTGGAGATGTTGTACGATATTATGATCTTGCTGCCTCAGAGAGAGGATATCGTGTCAGATGGGGAAGTCAACCCACTGGTTGAGACAGTGAATCAGAGTCTGGTAGCGTGGGCGATTTTAGGAGATCCTGGGCCAAGCCAGGCCTTTTGGGTGAGGCTAAGGAATTCATCAGAGAACCCTGGGCTTCGGGTACCAAGAAGGCCTACAGAGGAGCATGGCATAGATGAAGTAATTGGTGCATGGAGAGTGAGGTCCATACCGCTTGAATGGATGTAGTCCATGTGGTGAACTTTCTAGTGAACCCGGCGGGCCAGGGTAAAGCATACTGAACCATTAACATGTATCTTTCAGCTGTCAAAGGTGGCCCTGTAGGCGAAAATCCACTGATATGTAGATTATTAAAAGGTATAAAGAGTATGAGACCACCAGCTCCAAAATATTCTCGTCTTTGGAAAGTGAGGGTAGTGTTGAGAATGTTTGAGACATGGCCTGATAACAAGCAGCTATCCAGGAGGGCCCTACGGCCGAAACTAGCTACCTTGCTCTGCTTAATTTCATGCAAGAGAGTTTCAGATGTCAAAGCTTTGGAGGTGAACAGGAAGTCCTTTTCGCCTACTGGTGTAACCTTTCATCTAGCGAAAAGAACTAATACAGAAATCGGGACAATTGATTTTGCAGCTTTTCCGAGACCTACCCAGATTATATCTGGTCAGATTTCTGAAGGTTTATGAAAGTATTGCAGCACAATTAAGGCCCGCAGGTGAATCGCAATTATTAATAGCGGTAAGGAAACCGTTTAGGGCAGTAGCATCAGCTACCCTGGCAAGATGGGTAAAATAGTGCATGAGCCAAGCAGGCATTTTTGTAGGACATTTTGGAGCACATTCGGTTAGGGGTGCCATGGCATCCGCAGCATTCAAGATGGGAACGTGCCTGGAGGACATTTTTGACCAGGTGTCTACATTGGTAGTGGGTAATATGACCATAATGATGAAAGAGAGATTGCATCACTGGTGAATTCACTGATGATCACTGATGACATCACTAAATACATCATATATGAAATCACTGATGGCATTCGACATAACATCTTATATGACTTAGCTAATGAAAGCTTTTATTATATAAATAACATTTTGAAATTTTAGGACTATTTTATTACACATAAAATACATATAAATATTGCCAAGGTACATTATTTTCAACTGTAATTATAAGGCACATTTTAGCTGAAATGCTGTGATTGTAGTGTATGCTCTGCAGCTTGAAGTATGTACAAAACTGAATATATAAAAAAGGACAGTATTTAGAGATTCTTCTACTTGTGCAGTGTATCTGTTTTACTTTAATACTAAGTTATAATTAATTTAGAGAAGAAAAACTGAAAATAATACAAATGTAAAAATTGCAAAATTGCACTTGTTGACTTTATTTCTTATGTGTGTGTGTGTGTATATATATATATATATATATATATATATATAAATATTGGCTGCTGATGCTTTTCCAGGTATTACTAGTAACCTTTATGATTTATTCTAGAAATTGACAGATACGGGTATTTTAGATCTAGACACTGCGAAAAAATAATTTCCTCCAGTCCGGTTATTCCAATTATCTATTTTTTACCAAAGATACACATGTCTATGACTAAGCCTCCTGGTTGGCCCATTGTTACTCTCTGTGGTTCTCTGTTGGAGAATATAGCCAAATTTGTTGATGATACAACCCATTTGTGTACACTTTAACATCTTTTGTGCGTGATATCACTGATTTTCTGAAACAAATTAATGAGATCTCCTGGGAGACATATGTTGCTAACCACTCTTGATGTGGTGTCTCCATACACCACTAGAGATCACAAGTTTGATTTGGAGGCTTGTAAATTCTTTTTGAACACCAGATCTCTCATCTATTTGTGCTATACATCCATGATTTTGGAAATTATTTTTGTTTGACTCACAATGATTTTCTATTCAATGATTCCTTCTACCACCATGCGACGGGAATTGCTATGGGGGCAACTTTTGCCCCCCATATCTGAACCTCGCCAGGGGGATGTGGGAGCGGAACATTGTGGGGTCACCTCAGAATGATTGTGGTATGCTGGCTACATTTTATTGATGATTGTTCATCATTTGAAAGGGCACAGAGTGTGAATGGCTTGACTTTGTGAAGGTTTTAAATTGTAACAACTTGAATTTGAGCTTCATAGAGACCTGTAGCAAGGCAGAAGTAGTTTATCTGGATGTCCAAGAATGTATGACTAAAGATGGCATTAACACATCAGTACTTCACAAGCTGTCATGGCCACTTGGCCAGGATCACAGGAGTGGCACCATCAAGTGGAGGGAGCAGTGGGCATCATGAGTCACGCACGTCCCTTTGGGACGTTTATACATGGGGGGGGCTGGTTGGACACAGTCCTGGCGCCTTTGGCGCCAGGCTCATGGAAGAACTTAAAAAAGACATTTTCATTATGGGCAGAAGTGCTTAGAATGGAACAGGAACATTATGGGCAGGAATACTCTCAAGAACTCTCGTTTGTGTTTCACTCATCCGGGTGTGGTCTCCATCTGCATTTGCACGTGCAACTTCTAGGAGTGGCAGGGTGTGGCATGCAGGACTGTGCTAGGGGGCATGGCCTTAAGAGCTCAACTATAAAAGCCAGCCTAACCCCAAGGCGCACGCTTTGCGTTATTCTGCACCTCAGTGCAGTGTAACGCTCACCGTCGCCTGGGATTCATTTTACCTGGAGAGATCCTGCCATCTTCATTCGTACGTACCATTGGAGAATCCTGCTCTCACCTGTACGCTTCCTCTTGGCATCGCGGCTCACCTGCAAACATCTCGGAGCGTAGACATCTTCTTCTTGGCATCGTGGCCCACCTGCAAACATCTCAGAGCGCAGACATCTTCTTCCTGGCAACGCAGCTCACCAGCAAACACCTTGGAACGCATACAGCACTATCTAGGCACCGTGGAACGACGCACTCCATCCGAACTCGCAGCACCTGCAAAAGACAAGGTTAGAAACTTAACAGACATTACGTTAAGGGCACGCTGCCATTAAAACCTTGCTCCTTCCCTAAAGCCATCACTCACCTGCTGCTGGACATCGCGGTCACATCCATTTTCCACACAGCCACGTTCCGCGCCTCCACAGTTGTTGTTAGGTCGCATTTCCACCTATTTGGGAGAAAACAGAGAGGAACGTTATTCAGTGCAAAGCAACAGCATTGAGAGCAATAACATCAAGACATTGAGAGGAAAAGAAAGAGGGAAAAGACAAAAGACATTGAGAGAAAGCACAAAGAGGAATTAGTCACAGCCGGACTGGACTATTACTCAGGAATCAGTGAAGGAACTAGATTACATCAACAAGAGCCCCTGCCAGAAGTAGCAGGACAGAGAGCTCATCATTCACATTTACCACGTGAGCCTTATGGGCCGGTATGTGCCCACAGAAATTGCACCTTCGGTCGAAGGGGTTGGGAGACCACAGTCACCTATCAGTGCATTCCCGTTTTCCCATATCCACGCAGGAGCAGTGTCACCAATTGTCGCCGCCCATAGCTGATCCGCAGGGGACGAAACCAGAAGGGGGAGATCTAACTCCAGCGAGGGCTGCAACCGTGCCCCAATGCCTCTGCAGAGACCAGGTGAGCGTAACACAAGCCCACTGGTTCTAATGCTCCTTTGGTGGCCTCTTGTAACCATCCGGCCACTTGTATTAACAGCATCCGCTATGGTGAATTTATTAATTGAAGACGTAATGGTTCTGATCTAACTAAATTTAAGGAGGCATGCTCCATTACTGCCTCTAATTTTATTTCAAGAGGTTATTCAAAAAAAGTTATTGAACAGGCTATTAATAATATACTTTGTTAATTAATGTGAGAAAAAAGGAAAATGTTGAATATAACCAGGTAAGGAGACTCATTCTAACATATTGTCCTGACTTGCGTAATGTGCAGGATATTATTTTCAGACACTGGCATGTCCTCAAAATTGGTAAGGATCTGTTCAAATTGCTACCAACGCATCCAAGTATTACACATAGGAGATCCCCTCCTTTAAGAGATAAACTTGTGTGAACCTATCTGTCCCCAGTGGAGGCTCCGAAACTAAATTGGTTATCTAGAAATCGTGCGGGTTATTTTAAATGTCAGGTGTAAGGTGCAAGGTGTGCCAATATGCAGTGCCACAATTGAAATGTTTACATCCTGTGATACAGACTACTTATACCATTCTTTTAACATCACATCATTCTTTTAACATCACATGCAAAACTGACTACATAGTATATGTTTTAAGGTGTCTGTGTAAAAACTGTGTAAAAGGTGGCATGTGGGCAGCACTACCTGCAAGTAAAAAATCAGGATCTTGCAGCACAAGCATGCTATCAAGCACGCTGACTTTTCTTACCCAATAGCAAAGCAATTTCACGAGCACCAGGGTGGTATGTTAAAAGGCTTTTCCTTTTTCAGAGTGAATTATGTACTTAAACACCCTAGAGGTGGGGCAGAACCTTAAAATTACGTCAATTAGAAATGAAATGAATCATTTTACTTTCCATCTGTGCAGTCATTTAGTTTTATATGCTTTAGAGGTCCTTTCTGCATAATTCAAATTTAGGTGTACTTTCCATCTGTGCAGCTATTTAGTGTTGGATGCTTTAGAGTGCTGTCTGCATAATTTGAATTTAGGTACGTTTAAAAACTTGTCATTGACCTGTAAATCTGGGCACCTCCAGTGCACCTATTGTTTTTTGTCTGCTTGGCTGCCTGGTGCGATCCTATTGTTGCATAGTGCCTCTGACCCTCTCCCCACTATCCTCTGACCTTGACCTTTCACCCCCTCTTTGTTCCCTTCCCCCATGATGTTCCCCGTCTCCCCTATCATTTCAAATTGTTTCTCCATCATCCAGCCCTCCCTCTCTCACAAAGTCTGGGAGGAAGAAACAAAAAAAGCAACTCCTAAGATCCAACCCTGGTCTGCCCATCATAGACACCTACATCAATGCGTCCTCCAAACAGACTATCACTGACATCCTCTTTGCTGTTCCATCAATTAATCTATGGACCGCCCCCATATGGTCTCTATCCTTTCCCCTTTCTCCTCCTGGCGGCACTAGATGGGAAGTGCTCTTGGCCCAATTCACATCTTCCAACTGCACCATAACTGTCTATCACAATGGCACTATCATGGCCCAGGGCTCCCAGCTCAACCTTCTCCTTCTGGACAGGCGTCTTCCTTCCCTCTTCAACTTCCCACTTTCTCCTTCCACCCCTTCCTCCCTCATCACCCCATTTCCCCCTAAGGGGTAGCACCGCACCCCTGTACCCACCCTCGCAAATCTTTTAAAGGGGGTAACCAGCTTCACTTATCTACCCTCAATTCTCACTCTTCCATTAAACAATCCTCTGACATCTGTCACCTCCCTGAAGACCTTGACGTCCTCGCCCTCACTGAGATATGGTTCAAGGCCAGCTCCGTCACTGCGTTTGACACTCTATCCAACCCCAGACCATCCCGATGTGGAGGTGGAGTGGCTCGGATCTTCCCTGAGTAGGTTCCTGCCTCCATCATCCCCACTCAATCATACTCTTCCGTTGAAAGCCTAGTCTGCAAGGTGTCTGTCCCCCTTCTGTCTGTTACTCTCACTACTAGCTACAGATCCCCCGGTCCTTCCTCCCGCTTCCTCTCGGAATGGGCCGACCTCGCCTCCTCTCTCCTCTCCTCTAAAAAAGCCATCTGCTGACCTCTCTTGCCCAGCTAATTATCGACCTATCTCTATCACCCCTTTCTTGGCCAAACTCATGGAGAAGCTGGTCATCCCCCAACTGACCCTCCACACCGAAATGGCTGGCTACCTCCATGACCACCAGTCTGGTCTCAGAGCAGCCAGAGGCACCGAAACTGCTTTTCTGAACACCGGAGAAGACCTACTGTCTAATGTGGACTCTAAAACTCCTTCTGTTCTGATCTTCCTAGATCTTTCCTCTGCTTTTGACACTGTCAACCACTCCATCCTCATAAACAGTCTCTGTGATACCCTAGGCATCACAGACAGGGCACTGGTGTGGCTTACCTCTTTCCTTGCTAACAGACCCTTCCAAGTGCAAATGGGTCCTTTTCTCTCCTCCACTTCACCCTCTACCTCTGGTGTCCTCCAGGGATCTTTCCCATCACCATGGCTCTTCAACATCTACCTGGCCTCTCCTGCCCACCTGATCGCCACCTACACCCCACATTTCCAGTGTTACGTAGATGACACACAGCTCTCTTTCCGTCTGCCTTCCCCTACCTCCTCCTCCACCCCGCTTATACCTGACTGCCTGACTGCTATTCAGGCATGGTGCTCTGCAAATGATCTCTGCCTCAATGCTAGCAAGACCGAGATCCTTCTCATTGGGACGCCTGCTCCTAGTTTCCCCCTCACTCTCTGGCCAGACTCCTTCGGTCTCCTCCCCTCACCCACTTGACCATCTTTGACTCCTCTCTTTCTCTCCTCACATCACAGACCTTGCCAACAAGTCAATTTTCCAGCTCCATCTTCTCAATGTCTCCAGAGCACTGGCTCTCTCTAGGCTTAACTACTGCAACAGCCTCTTCATCAGCGTTCCTCCCTTCGCCCCCTCCAACTAATCCAGACTAGGACTGCAAGACCTATCCTTGGCCTCAAGCCCAGGGACTGCATCGCTACATCCCTAAAATCTCTCCACTGGCTCCTGGTAACTGCAAGGATCAAACCTTTTGCATCATCCACAAGGCTGTCTGGGGCCTGGAGCCTCTCTACATCCAGCTCTCCTTCCCGAAATATCTCCCAGCCAGAATCCTTCGGTCTTCTGGCTTCAACTCTCTGCAGGTCAAACGTTACTCCAGTCAGAGAGTGGGAGATAGATCCCTTTCCTCGGCTGGCGCCTCCCTCTAGAACAGCCCCCCGCCCTCAGATTTGAGCCGGATCTTCTTAAGTTCCCGAAACTTCTCAAGATTTCCCTTTTCTCACCTTCCTTCCCTCTCCTCCTCCTTTGTTAAACTCGCCACCTGCTGCTGCGACTGGGGCCTGGTCCCTTCAGAGTCATACAGGGACCAGACCACCCACCCACCAGTCCCTCACAGCATCCATTGCCAGCACTAGCCCTGGGGCTCCCTTTCCAGGACTATCCCAACTTAGTCCTCCCTGTCCACTACACTCCCTCCCCCCCTCTTTCCTCTGGCACTTGCCCCCTTGGCCTGACCGGCACTTGCCTGTACTCACCCTTGTGGGTACCCCATTCTGCACTTCTCCCTCTGACCCCCACCCCCTTGCACTTATCACATTGTTATGCACTTGCATGGTAGGATTGTCACAAGGCCAATATAACCGTTTCTTTGTTGTTTTGTTAGGATTTCCCATGTCTCTCCCTCCCCCCTCCAAACCCTGTCATGTTGTCTTGTGGGGTCTGGAAACACATGTATATAGGCGCCATACAAATGTCCAATAAATAAATACATTGGGCCTCATTACGAGTCAACGGTATGGAAATAACGGTGGCGTTAAACACGCTGCCACCGTTGTTTCCATACTGGGTGATCTTGAGTCCTGCAGGCGGAGGTGTCATTCCGGCCAGGTCTGACCCGGCGGGTTCACAGCGCATGCCTGCAGGCGGACGTGGAAACACCGGCACCATCACGAGAGGGTGCCGGTGTTTCCATGGTCCCCATTCCCTATGGGACTCAATGGGAATGGGGTTTTACCGTATTCCGCCTGTGGAATTCCCGGGTCACCAGGGTTGTAATGCCCCAGTAATTCCCGGAATCACGGAGGCGGAATGGTAATACGAGTACGGCGGTAACCAAGCTGGAAAAACCGGCAGGTTACCGCCGGACTCGTAATGAGGACCATTGATTTTGAAACTAAAACCCCTTGAGGGCACAATTGATGAAGAACCTTTTACTTTATTGGAGTCGAGCTGTGTAAAACTGGATATTTGACTGTGATTATGATGATCTTTAAATCTTAAATAACTATTGTTTTCTTGATACTATTGTTTTCTTGAATATCAAAGGGGGAACATTTTCTGACCTTTTTGATTTGCTTGCACTGTATGTATCAGTATGAGTTATGTCAACCTATTCTTGCTTATTTGCAATTTTCTCTGTACTGCATAATCATCAGCTTTTCGTCTTGCACATTGCGCTTTAGTAGTAAATGTCAATAACAGTTACTAAACAAATCCCTATATGTCATTGAAACAAGTATAGCAACTACACATATTATTTTGTATATCCTTGTATAATTGGATATTTGCATATACCCTAATGTGATAAAAAAAAACCTTTTTCTGCAAACTAATTTGTGTAATACGTTGAGGCACTATACACTATATCCTATGCGTTGTTGCACAGTTGCAGATTTGCACAGATCATAATGTGACGTTTACTATTATATAGTAATTTGTGTACATCATTATGCACTATGTACTTTAATGTCCAAATGGTTTTCGTTATTTTTTGCATTGCATTGCATAATGATTTGTGTACAATTTTATGTGCTATGCATTCCAGTGGGTAAATTGATCATTTGCACAATGCACTTTATTCTATGAATTATTGCCGATTTGCACAGACTCTGTTAAAAATATATATTATTGTTTAATAACTATGCAGTATGCACATTAATGGTGAATTGGGTATTACTGTTACAATAGTAAGAGCTTACATGTACTCATGGTATTATGTTAAGTTTATACTGTGCAATATTGCCCTTAGCAGTGACCTCGCACTGTGCACTTTACTGTATGCATTTTTTGGATTTGTGCTCATCAGCACTAACTTTACTTTGAATCCAGGATTGTTCTTAACACCCTCATATATTGGCGTTTATTCGTGCAAGTTCACTGTTTTTATATGGAGAGTCAGTGTTTATCTAATACATTTGTGTTTATGTATATACATATATATATTTGTTTTGGGCAATTATATCATTTGAGCAATGGAAAATACCCCTTTTTTAAAGATACATGTGTCAAATAATCTTAGGTTAAGATGTTTTCTTCGAGTGTATATTTTTGCAGCCTTTCAGTATTTGGAAGGTAAATCTAATGCTTTCTAACAAATGCGAATACTAGATAAAGATGGGCGTCAGATTTCACATACCCTAGAGTGGCAAATGAAGCATGTTCTGGCCATTTAAATGTGCACTGGAGTTGCTTTTAGTGTGAACAAGAGCTCGGTAGGCCGTGAAACACAGTACGTGTTTGTCTCCTGTCTTGTTGCCAGGGCTTTTTAAATTGTTCAAGAATATATTTTTTACCTTTTTTATTGTACATTTGAGTGTCAAGCATTATTTTTTATGGTATAGGAGAGTGCGACCTGTTGTTTTGATTATTATTTATAGTGCGCGCCGAACCCGGAGGTACCTGGGCGCATTTACAAGGTTGTGCAGTTGCTTAGTTACACACAGTGTAGCATATACAGTGGGCAGTACCGATATATACAAATACAGATATACAGTACAGGGAATGCTATTACAATAAATATTTGGTGTACAGTCCAGAGATATACAGTGCATGGGAATACCGTTTATAATAATTACAGGGGCAAGATTTATTTATACAGTCGGCTGGTAGAGTTAGAATTATGCATTGAGGTCTTGTCGGTAGTGAACATTATGCAGAAGTATAATTCAGCGAATTTGTGCCGTGACTAGTACGTAGTATTGTTGGAAATTATCCAGTTTTTCATATCTTTTCTAAATGTAAAGAATGACTGGTTGTTTCTACGTGAAGTGGTTAGGGAGTTCCAGAGTTGGGCAGCCATAAATGGGAAAGTACTGCCGCCAGCCTTTTATACCTAGGCACTTGCAGACGGCCTGAGTAAGAAGATCCTGTAAGTCGAGTTGTTGTATTTTTGGTACATTTTTCAACTAGGTCCTTAGGGGCTATGTTATTGAGACATTTAAAGGTCAGTGAAGCTGTTTTCAATTGTAGTCTCTCTTTAATAGAGACCCACTTAATGTCGGCGATGTATGCTTAATGTAGTTCGTAGTGCATTGTCCTGCAGGATCTGGAGTTTTCTGATAGTATATTTGCTTGCCCCTAGATACAGTGCGTTGTAATAATCGATTTTAGATAATATTAGTGCTCTGGCTAGCGTTGTTTTTGGAGAGAAAAGGTTTGCAAGCATGGATAAGTTTGCAGGTATATGCTGTTGCCGAAGCTACGGCATTGGTGTGTTTGTGCATATTCAAGGAGGAGTCAAGATAGAATCCCAGAGTTTTTGTCTCTTTGGAGACCTTCATATTGTTTCCCTCAATATTGAAAGCTTGGTATTGATCGCTCAATTTTTGAAAGTGAGTAGGGTTTGCTAAGAGGAGTAGTTTGGTCTTTTCATCATTCAGGCAGAGGCTGTATGCGGCCCTCCAGGCCTGAATGATAAGGTAAATTGTGTTTAGAAGAGCTAAGTCTTCGTTGTAATTGCCTGACGGAGGGATGAGCATCTGGGTGTCCTCTGCATAATTAGTGTAGGTGACACCCAGATTATCTAGATCATCAAACAATGGTTTGGTAAACACATTGTACATGGTAGGTGATACACTTGAACCTTGTGGGGCTCCACACGAGATGGGAATAGGGTCGGCTGCGGCTGACACTGAAAAGACTCTCATGGTCCTATTGTTTAATAAGGATTGTATCCATGCTGTTGCTTCTGTTGAAAAGTATGCCGCTGTGGAGAGGTGCTTGCACAGACCCTTGTGATCAACCAGATCAAAAGCGGCAGACAGATCCAACAGGAGCAAGAGGGTGAATTTCCCATTATGTTTTAGGTCGTCAATCTGAATCTTTAGATCAATCAGGGCTGTTTCTGTGTCAACAATCAAGTACACAATAATGGGGGAAGGTGTTTTGACACTATCCCCCGAACCACAGAAGCCGAATGAAGTCGACCCCTCCACCCGTGGTTGGCACAGATACCTGATATACAAACACAGGATACCACGTGGCAGCCAGTGGGGGGAAGAGGTTTAGGGAGAGGTTGTGGACGGGATGGGGGATGTTAGGAACACCGGATAGAGGGTTAGGAAGTGCCTAGTTTGGATAGGACCGGGGAAGGAACGGAAAAAACCCTACTGTGTCTAATATCTTGTGAAATACCATAGACCATAACACAAACTCAGGACATCAGTAGTGCCCCTTAATAAAGGCCACTGATGCACCTTCCTTGAACACTTGTACCCCCTATACCTCTTGATACAGGCACAGGTAGTCATACAGGTACATTAACCACATACATGCAAGCAGAATGAAACAGACTCATGGAATGTTTTCCCAACATGAAGAACATAACACATGGCCCTATGGGCAAGCATTAGCAACACTTACAAACTTAAAACATATACTGCCATAGACTTGGACCAAACACAAACATTGTGCTGTGTTACTGAACACACTCGGAGTAATCTATTTAACAGCACTGAGACTTGGGGGCAGCCGGTATTTCCTTCCAGTGCTAGTACCACAGGCATTGAAGTACCAGTACTCTGCAACCCAATATGGCCAGCACCACGTTTTCTCTCCGGTCACTATTGTAATCAATGAGTTCTGAGCCCATAAGCAATGCGCATCAAAAGTTACTGCCCCTGTTCAATAGAGAATACAATAAACATAGCACCAGCCTGAGCCCGTGTAATCATGTGAATTCATAAACCCATCCCGCACTTATCTTTCGTCTGGGAAGCTCGCAGCCTTCCCGGACGTAATCTTGTGTAGCCCGTAGCAGATGCGCGGGTCCTTCTTCAGCCGCTGCAAGCTCCAAGTGATTGCTCAGGGAAAATAAAGTACTGGCATGGAAACCGCACGTGTCCTTTTTTCGCTGCTGTCCGCTCACATGGCCTGCTTAGAAAAGGACAAATACAGGCGCGAGGGGCTTCCCTCAATCCTCCGGCATGACTTCGTCTCACAAATCAGAATAAGCCACACCTGCTGTGCGCCGTTGGCCCTTGATAAGCTGTTGCTAATTAGTGTCAGCTGGCCACGCGCGCACGGCAAGAACTACCAGATGTCCCAAAGACTGCTGGGAAAGGTAGTTTCTCCACCTGTATAAGGTTTTCTAAGCTTTCCGGAGTCCCTGACACCTTTTCCACCTCCTCCACCCCATAGTCCTGACATTAGGGCTGTTTCTGTGCCCTGTTGGGGTCTAAAGCCAGATTGGCGAAGTCTGGGTAGTTTGTTGGTTTCCAGGTATTTTTGTATCTGATTATAAGCTACTTTGTCAATAGTTTTTAGTAAGAACGGTACTGTTGTGATAGGTCTAAAGTTGGTGGTAATGTTCGGGTCCAGTGATGTTTTTTTTTTAGACGAGGGAGTACCCATGAACTCTTTAGGTTGGTGAGGACAGTGTATGTGCTGAAGGAAGCATTGATTAGTGAGGTGATAAAGGGGGCGAGTACATTACCTGCTTCCTTTATGACAGATGCTGGGCAGGCGTCACCTTGGCAGTTCGAAGGTTTGAGTGAGGCTATAGTTTTTATTACTTCCTGTGTAGATACTGGGCTGAATTTGAATCGATGAAGGGGTTTAGGGAGTGTGACATTTTCATGGACGTTCTCCTGTGGAGGCGCGGTGTGCCCTTGGGCGTCAGATTGAGATTTTTGGTGGAAATTCTCTTTTGAAGCAAGGTCATTTTATTAGCTAGGGCCTCTTGCATTTTGGTGCACCAGTTCTGGTCCTTGATCCAACTCTCTGTAGGGGGCGGTGGGGGATTTGAGTTCTCTTAGGATAGTAAAGAGTTCTCTAGTGCTGGAGCTTGCTTTCCCTATCCTGTCATTATACGTGTCTCGTTTGGCTGATATAATTTCATCCCTATAGACAGCTGAGGCTTTAAGCAAGGCGTCTTTGTTGGCTGTAGTGGGTTTTTTTCCAGACGGTTTCACATTTCCTTTTTCATTCCATAGGTTTTTTAGATAGGGGGTATACCGAGAATTCAGATGTGCTAATGGCTTACTTTTACGTATTTTTGGTGGTGCAATAGCATCCACTGCTGTACATGCTTGTGTGCATTTTCCTGTGTTATCATATGTATATGGTTAAGTTGCACTAATAAAAACGTATGAAATTCAATCAAAAAACTTTTTGTTAAAGGGTCATGACCCGGACAACCTGGCCACTGCCCATGGCCACAAGCAATACATCAGTCACCAAAGGTATATAACTATTTTTTGTAACTACATTATAACACTTTTCAAAAAATAAAACACGGAAACATTTGCAAAACCATGCTTTCAGGTCCGTGCCAATGCTCCTTGCACGAGTTTGCTGCAAACCCGCCCACGTTTTAAATGTCAAAATGTATGTACATAAAATAGTCATATAACTTTGCCAACCACTTGACAAAATCCATTCAGACTTTGCACAAACATTGAATGTTGGGTCTAAAATATTTCTGAAAACCTTTGTCCATATTCGTCAAACAGCAACAAAGTTATAAGCCATCTAAAAATGTTGACACCCCCCCTCTAAATTTTGCCACCCCTTGTCAAAATCCCACCAAGCCTTCCAAAAGCATTCATACCTAGGTCTAAAATCTTTTTGCAAACCTTTGTGCAGATTCATCAAATGGCACCATATTTATAAGCCTTTAAAATTGTTTGGGACACCCCTCTAATTTTGTTGTCTCTTCACAAAACAGCAGCGCACTTTGTAGAACAATTCAGAGTCAGGTCTAGAAAGAAATTCCAAAATGTCATACAGTTTCATTGAGTGGCGCCAAAGTTATAAGCCATCCAAAAAACTGCCTTTCACCAACCCTGTAAGGCGGAAATAGGCATAGATGTCCCTGAACATCTCAGATGTTCGCGAACATCACAGCACTGCCCTGGACATCTGGACTGTTCGCGGACATCGGAGTTGAAAAAACACCTTTTCTTTTTGCTTTTTAAGGCCATATCTTATCCCATCCTCATCAGCCCTCGCCTCCCCAGCAATTGTTTCATTAGTTTGACAAGTGCAATGTTGTTTTTTTTAATATGTTTTTACTGCTGTGTTCGCGGACAACGGGCGATGTCCGCGAATCCAACATGGCGGGCGTTTCCAAAAATCTGACGCATCTCACGCTTTTCACCATCCAATCAGCGGGCGCGTCCGATTTCCGCGGACATCACGCCGACCTCTGGACCACGCCGACCTCTGGACCAATCGGAGGCCCATTGATGGACCGAATAGGTAAGTGAGTCCGCGGACCAAACTCAGATATCACTCATTTTGTTTTACCTACTTTTTGGCCATTTAAAAAAAAAAAAGACTGTACGTATTTAGTCCAAATTTACAAAAGCACGCTTTCGAGACCAAGCTACACCTCCTGCTGCAAATTTGGAGCAGTCCGTCCAGTGGCTTGGGTTGTAGGCGTGAGCAAAAATCTTATTCTTTTTCAATTGCGTCTATGGGAAAAAGCACACATTTTGGAACCCCCTCATACCTTTGCCTCCCCTGCACGAAACCTCACCAAACTTCACAGAATCAATCTGACGGGCCATATACTTTTGTTTGCAAAGTCTTGTGAAGATACTTTAAGAATACCCATGCTTAGAATTTATATAATATATCTCAATACATGCATGTTCTTTGTTTTTATAACACTTCTCTTTTCATTTATAAAACAATACCTGTACATACTATTTTTATAATGAGAACAACCACACATTTAAATTTGTACATTTAAGATGTATGAAACAATCCGGTTTCAATTTCTATTTAATTCCATTAATATTTTTTATTACTGTATGTACATTTTATATTATGTTACAAATGTCATACATATATTTGCCATAATTATATAAATTCTATACAATGGACAATTAAATTTGCTGGCTATTTAATAAAAGTAAAGATTTTTATAAAATAATACTCATGTATACTTTAATTTCATCTTATACCAAATGCTACAAATGAAAGCTTCACAAATACTGATGTCATGCATGTGTAGACATTTCATTTATTTCATTGTTGAGTATGCTGAAAGCACATGAATAAAGGGGTTGTATAAATATTGTAACATAGCTAATGAGTCATTTTATGTCTGATACCAACAGTGATATATGATGTAATTAGTGATCTCATCAATGATGCCATCAGTGATGTCATAATCTATGTAATTAGTGATGTCACTAGTGGAGACCCAAGCTACTCCTCACTGATGAGCCCCAACAAGGGCGAAACATGTTTGGGGGTGCTTGTGGTCTCGTGCAGAAGGGATGTGACCTAGCAGTTCGGGCTGGACTGCCCCTGTTGGGGTGGGGCCAAGCCTGATTTGCATATGGTCTTTCCCCTTCTGTAATGGCTTGGCAGGCGAAGAACGATGGTCTGGAGGGTTGCCCCGAGCAATGCCAGTGGTTAGGATTCAGTCTAAACCTTCCAGCCATCACCTCTGTTTTTGCTTTGTCACCCCGAGTGGGACGGGTATGCCCAGACGTGGGTCCCGTGCCTGCTGGGCCTAGAGACCCAAGCTACTCCTCACTGATGAGCCCCAACAAGGGCGAAACATGTTTGGGGGTGCTTGTGGTCTCGTGCAGAAGGGATGTGACCTAGCAGTTCGGGCTGGACTGCCCCTGTTGGGGTGGGGCCAAGCCTGATTTGCATATGGTCTTTCCCCTTCTGTAATGGCTTGGCAGGCGAAGAACGATGGTCTGGAGGGTTGCCCCGAGCAATGCCAGTGGTTAGGATTCAGTCTAAACCTTCCAGCCATCACCTCTGTTTTTGCTTTGTCACCCCGAGTGGGACGGGTATGCCCAGACGTGGGTCCCGTGCCTGCTGGGCCTAGAGACCCAAGCTACTCCTCACTGATGAGCCCCAACAAGGGCGAAACATGTTTGCGGGTGCTTGTGGTCTCGTGCAGAAGGGATGTGACCTAGCAGTTCGGGCTGGACTGCCCCTGTTGGGGTGGGGCCAAGCCTGATTTGCATATGGTCTTTCCCCTTCTGTAATGGCTTGGCAGGCGAAGAACGATGGTCTGGAGGGTTGCCCCGAGCAATGCCAGTGGTTAGGATTCAGTCTAAACCTTCCAGCCATCACCTCTGTTTTTGCTTTGCCATCAGTGATGTAATCAGTGACATCCTACATGATTAGTGATGTCACCAGTGATGTAATCTCCGATGTCATCATTGTGGTCATATGCTGCGCAGCCTGAATTGTCTTCCGAATTTCAGGAGTTTTGTTGCGTTAAATATTCACCTGAACGTCTCTGCAACTAAGATTTTTTCCCTGAATAATAATATGTTATAGGGCGGCTATAGTTAAGGTGAATCGGAGACAAATAGGAACCCCTCAAAATTCTATTGTTAATAACTTTTGATTTGAGTAACGGATTTGGCCATAATTCCAAAAGTGATTAAAGGTCTGTAGGCCCACCCAGACTGCAAAGTTTCATATAGATTTGTTACAAAATAAAAAGATTAATGAGTGCAAAAAAATATTTTTTTTCAAAAGTGCGGCCTACTTCCCATTCATTTTTCCATAGACAGAAAAGGTGAATTTTTACAAAAGCACACAGTCTAAACCGCTGGACGTATTTGG